>NC_056726.1:1741566947-1741866947 GCF_019279795.1 Protopterus annectens | reverse complement strand
ACATATAAAGCAACGTCGTGATCAGGGCCTAGGCAAAGAATACAAGAAGAATGGAAGTCCTTATGAGGTATTTGCATCCCACAAGAAATACAATTAACTTTTTCTGACATCGGTCTGGAGCAAGAAAAAAGCTTCCCCAACGCGGTACTTAGCTTTAAATGAAGACTTCGGATCTGAAACTTGAACACAAAAATCTCAGGAGTCGGCCGACCGGCACTTGTGAACTGCTTCTGCTTCGGACACTGCGCGGCAAGAAAGACTGAAGAAAATGGCGTCGGCTGCAACTTTTATACCCCTGGCGCACTGACGCCAGGGAAGAGGCGACAGCAACCGACGCCGGACCAAGACTTTGGAATTCAGGCCGACTGCGGGTAGCTTGCCAGAAGGATAACCCAAGAGTAATGACTGCAATAGTGAAACACGAACATCAGTGAATACACTCGAACATCTACATTTATGGTAAGTGTACACAACTGTACTATGTTCTTCATGTTTCACTGTTGCAGTCATTACATTTGGGTAGATTCCCACAGCTATGGTTGGGAGGATGGATTTATACAGCATTAGGACCAGCTAGAAGGCTCTGCAAGACAGCAGTGGCAAAGCCAGCTCTGGATTTAGAGAAAATTGGTAAATGATAATGCTTGGTGAAAGTATGAACTGAACTCCAGGTAGCAGCTTCTAGATCATCCCTGGTAGGAACACCTCTGAGAAAAGCTGCATAAGTAGATGCAGCCCTGGTGGAATGAGATCTGATCCCCTGGGAGATAGGTTTTTCATGGTGCTTACAGCAGAAATGAATGCAATGGTTTATCCATTTAAAAATGGTTTGTTTTGAAATAGCCTTTTCCTTCTGCCCCTGAAGCAAATGCTACCAGCAGTTCAGATTTTCTTTCAGTTTTAGTCCTGTCCAAGTAGAATCCAAGTTGTCTGTGCACATCTAATGAATGCAGAATCCGTTCCCCTTTGTTTTGTGGATTGGGAAATAAAGTTGGCAAATGAAATGATTAATAGCCACACTGGTTATCACCTTGGGCATGAAGTATGGATTTGTCCCGACACCCTGTCCACATGAAAGTTGATGAAAGGTTCCACTGCCATAAGGGCTTGTAACTCAGAAATCCTTCTAGCTGAAGTGATTGCTAGAAGGAAAGCTGTTTTCCAAGAAATGTTAAGTCTGCAGTAGCAGCTGGCTCGAAAGGAGGTAGAGTGAGTTTCTCCAATACAAAGTTAAAGTCCCAGGCAGGTGTTGGAGCTCTCCTGGGCGGTCTCAAGTTTTTGGTCCCTCTGAGGTACTGCTTGAGCAGAGGATGAGAGAAGAGGGGAGGTTCTGTTTTATAATGAGCTGAAATGGCTGAGGCGTGGATTTTAATGGCGGAAAAAGACAGGCCCTTGTGAAGCATCTCAGTTAAGTATTGTAAAATCTGAGGTAAATTGGACACTGCTGTGCTCATTCCTTGAGACTGATTCCAGGCACAGAATTTTTTCCATTTGTCAGCAAATGATTTTCTAGTACTAGGTGTTCTCACCTCCAAGATTACATCAATCATAGGCTCGCTGAGGGATGCTAAGGGTGAACTTAAGTGATTAGCCAGGCTGCAAGGTTCAATGTTGGGAGCTGAGGGTGCAGAATCTGGTTCTCCTGCTGAGACAGTAAGGTAGGTGTCTGAGGCAGGTGCAATGGTGATATTTGTGAGACACTGTGCAGGAGCGGGTACCAGTGTTGGTGTGGCCAGTCTGGAGCAATCAAAATCATTATTTGTTTGTCCTGTTTGAATTTTAACAGAACTTTGCAGAGTAGAGGCAGAGGTGGAAAGGCGTAGACTAACAGGTTTTTCCATCTGAAGGACAGAGCATCAACTTTCCAGGCTTTTTTGTGGGGAATCCTTGTGCAACATTTATCCAACTGGTAGTTCCGGGGAGAGGCAAATAGATCTATGTCTGGGCTCCCCCAATTTGCTTGTCAACATGTTGAAAATCCATGGTTCCAGTCTCCACTCGTGTGGGTCCCTGAGATTTCTGCTTAGTCTGTCTGCCAGTGTATTTAATTTTCCTTGCAGGAATTGAGCTTGTAGGTGGCACTTGGTAGCTCAAGGCAGTGTTCCACAATGCCATGGCTAGTTTGTAGAGGGGGTAGGAATGTGTACCCCTTGCTTGTTTATGTACCACATAACAGTAGTGTTGGCTGTCTTTATCATTAGTTGCCCTGGAAGAATGCAATCCTTGAAGGCTGTCAGAGCATTCTGTACAGCTAATATTTCTTTATGATTGATATGTAGGTGCATTTGATTTGGATTCCATTTGCCCTGAATGCATTTCCCTGCCAGGTGAGCCCCCCCATGCATAGTCTGATGCGTCTGTAGTTAGGGTTTGAGTGGGAGGGGGTAGCGCGAATGGCACTCCCTTGTTCTGGTAGCAGGCCTCTGCCCACCATAGGAAGTCCAGGCATAGGCAAGGTATGATAGGAATCATTGTTTCCAGGCTGTGACAATGTTGATTCCATAAACTTTTTAAGTACCACTGAAGTTTCCTCATATGCAGTCTTCCATATGGAATTAGAAGAATGCAGGAGGCCATGAACCTCAAGGCTTGCAGAATTTGTCTTGCAGATAGCAGGGTTTTTGTGGCCACTTATTTGAAGTAAGTTACCAAATGAATTTGCTTCTCTGGCATGAGGAAAGCCATCTGGGCAGTTGTTTTCTAGCTTGCACCCGGAAATGTAATCTGTTGAGAGGGTACCAGTTGTGATTTCTTTTCGTTTATGGTGTACCCTGGACAAGTTAGGACCCTTTTTACAAACGCCAGATGATTTAGAAGTATGGCCTGGTTTTCTGCCTGAATTAGACAATCGTCCAGGTATGGATATATCTGAATATTTCTTTGCCTGCAAAATGCAATTACTGGAGCCAGGCACTTTAAGACCCTGGGCGCAATAGGCAAGCCAAAGGGCAGTGCAGAGAACTGACCATGCAAGTAGCCTGCTTTGAAGCGTAGGTATCTTCTGCAAGATTTACTGATTGGGATATGCAGGTAATCTTCTTTTAAATCTAGAGTTGCCAACCAGGCATCTTTGCCTGGCATAGGAAGTAACTGGTGAAGAGTCAGCATTTTTAATTTTGGAATGTCCAGAAAGGTGTTTAGAGGAGACCGGTCCAGAATTGGACCCCATGATTTGCCTTTTCTGGGTACCAGGAATAGTCTGGAATAAAAACCTTGTCCCTTTTCCTCTTCTGGTACCAGTTGAATAGTCCCCATGTTTAAGAGGGAAAGTACTTGTTTCTGAGCCTCTGCCCACGGATTTGGGGGCAGGTCTGGCCATCTGTTTGGCGTTGGCAACGTGTTGAAATGAAATCTGTATCCCTGGGACACTATATTTAAAACTCATTTGTCCTGGGTTATGAGTTCCCAGTTTTTTGCATGAAAAGCAATCTTTCCTCCCAAAGGGGTGGCTGAAAGGTAAGTGCCGGGTAATTTTAAAGGAAAGTCATTGAGACTGTTTACCATAGGGGGGTGTCTTGTTATTTCCAGCTTTGGAAGTGGAGGCCCCCCATTGCTTAGGTCTGAGAGTCCCCTGGGACTGAAACCTGGTGCTTTTGGTGTGTCTGGATTTGGCTTGAGAGGATCTGGAAGGAGCTGGAAAGGACCAATTCTTGGTAGGCCAGTGCCTACTAAATCTTGGAGGTTGCACTTGTAAGAAAGCTTTTACAGTTTGCATAGATTTAGCTTTATCTTCCATATTTTTTAAAACTTCTTCAGCCTTATTGCCAAACAGGCGGTCCTGATTTAAAGGAGAATCCAACAATTTTGCTTTAACATGATCAGGCAGAGATTGCTCCTTAAGCCAAGCATGCCTTCTAAGCACAGAACCAGTAACAGCAGCCCTGCAGGAGGCCTCTAAAGAATCAAAACCACATTGCAAAGTATGTTTTCCAACTTGTTCAGCAGAATGCAATAAATCCTGTAAATCTTTATTTTCCACACAGTCAGAAATCATCATTTTCTGTTTAAGCAGTACTATAACATGCTCTTGATATTTTAACATATGAAATTGGCAGTTTAAAAACCTGATAGCCAAGGTTGCAGACGTATAAACCTTTTTACCCCATCTATCCAGCGCCCTGGAGTCTCTATCAGAAGGGGTAAGATTTTTAGCAGTAGAAGCCTTAATGCCCTTGGGCCCTTGAGAAATGGTTTCAGGATCTGCAACAGGATTTTTGAAAAGTAACTTGTAGGTCTCAGGAACCCTGTAGTATCTGTCAAGTTTACAAGGAGCTGGAGGCAGGGAATCAGGTGCCATTCTGGATTCCGAAAAGATCAACAATGTCAAGGACAGGAGGTATAGCCAAAGGCCTATGCTGAGGTAAAAAGAAAAGCCCTAAGCCTATTTTTTGAATCAGAGAATTCCTGACTTTCCCAGTGGAAATGCTCCTGTAAGGTATGTAAAGGTTCACCAGAAGAGAAATCCTCAGTGGGGGGGAAACCAGAGGGAATGGAATCCTCTGCATCAAAATCCTCATAATTAGGTATGGACAAATCCAGGTCATTAGAGGAGTCAGAAGAAACAGAATCCTGATCAGAAGATTCATAGCCAAGCTCAGGCCTCTTAGAGGGGGCGGGGGGTTTGACTGCCCCTGATAAGAGTAATTAGATCTTCAGCCACTTTGATCATTTGTTTTTTAGGCATAGGGGCCTGAACGTCGGTTTATTCGACAGATTGAGATTATGGCCTTAGTATTGAAGGTGGAGTTGGTTTGATATGCAAGTCTGCAGGCCTGAATACACCCTCAGAAGCCAGTGCCTGCACAGTGGCTCGGGATCCATCCAAGGTAGAGACATCCGCAAGTTCCATAGATTATGTATTTCACGGTATACCGGACTCCGAATGGGCCTAAGTAGAGGCCTGTGAGTCAGAATTAGCGGGTATCAGGGGCTGCGAAAGCGCCTCACTGAGTACCGACGAACTGGCGACTGGCTTAGGAGAAGCAGTGTCGTCAGTTTTGGACCTCAATGGCCTGTCTCTGTCTTTATCTTTGCTTTTTGCGAAATCACGGTAGTCGGATGGCTAACAGACGTCATTTCTGGATAATTAAACAGAGAACCGAAATATTTAGATGCAAAAATGTACCGACGACGGATAGTGCGCTGATTAAATAAAGCATAAAAAGTACAGTTGTGTACCTACCATAAATGTAGATGCTAGAGTGTATTCACTGTTGCAGTCATTACTCTTGTATTTCTTGTGGGAAGCAAATACCTCATAAGGATTTTCACTCTTACTGTATTCCTTGCCTAGGCCCTGATCACAACGTTGCTAGCTGTCGGTTTTGTGCTAGATTTAACCAACGCACTATCAAGCGTCGGTTCGATTTTGCATTTCATTACTTTGGCCGAAGATTTAATTATATAATGCCGTCGGAACAGCAGACAACCGGAGTTGACAAAAAACGCAAGGACAAGGATAGGCATCCGAGGTCCAAAACAGATGACGAAGTCTCTACTAGGCCAGTCGCCGATTCTCAGTGAGGCACTTTTGCAGCCCCTGGCGCCCACTACCTCAGAGCCACAGGCCGCTACCGACTCCCACGTGGAGCCGACTGGGCCTCTGGAAACTCAAGATATTGGACACTCGGGAAATCACTCCCTCAGATGGGTCCGGAGCCGCTGAGCAGGCATCGGCTTCTGAGGGTGTCTTCAGACCTACACAACTATATATACAGCCATTTTCAGCTTCAAAGACCGAGACTAAAGCAGCTCTAAAGACAAACAAGTACAGCATTCTCCTACTCAGACTTCCGTGCCTAAAAAACAGATGCTCAAAATGGCCGAAGACCTAATTACTTTGATCAAGGGCTCCCATCCCCCTCCTGATAAGAGGCCTAGGCAAGAGACAGAGTATGATTCTTCTGATCAGGTATCTATTTCCTCCGATTCCTCTTCTGAACAGGATTACTCCATGCTTCCCTTTGATGATTCTGATGCTGAAGAATCCATTCCTTCAGCCTCTCCTCCTGAGGACTATTCTTTTGGAGAAACACTGCATACTATGAGGGAGCATTTCCACTGGGAGAGCCAGTATTATTTTGAATCTAAGAAAAGGCTCAGAGACTTTCTGCTTCTTCCTCAGCACAGAGCCCTTGCTATTCCACCTGTTCTAAACATTGTAGATGTATTTTCAGAGTCCGGTCTGTCCCCTGACTCACTACCCCCTGCACCTGCTAAACCAGACAGATACTACAGGGTCCCGGATTCTCATAAATTCCTATATAAAAACCCCGCTGCTGACCCATAAACTATATCTCAGGGTCCCAAGGGGGTTAAAGCTTCCACTGCAAAAAACCCTGTCCCCTCTGATAGGGATTCTAGGCCTCTAGACAGATGGGGGAAAAAAGTTAACACTTCTGCCACCCTGGCTGTAAGGGCTTTAAATTGTCAATTTCATATGCTTAATGTCACTACTTAAACAGAACATTTTGACAAATATTGAATGCTCAGAGAACAAGGTATTGCAGGATTTATTGCATGCAATTGAACAAGTGAGAAAGCATACTTTGCAATGTGGTTATGATTCACTGGAGGCCTCTTGCAGGGCCGCTGTTACAGGTTCTGTTATTAGAAGGCATGCTTGGTTAAAGGAACAGAATTTGCCTGATCATGTTAAAGCACAATTATTAGATGCACCATTACAGCATGATACTTTGTTTGGTACTAAAGCATAAGAGGCACTGAAAAAAATGGAGGATAAAGCAAAATCCAGGCAGACAGTCAAGGATTTCTTACAGGTACAGCCACCCAGGTTTAGCAGGAACTGGCCTTCTAAAAATTGGCCCTTTCCAGTCTCAGACAGACCACAAAGAGGCAGATACAGGCATTCCAGAGGCAGATCTGAGCCCCAAGGCTCATACAGGCCTAAACAATGGGGTGCTCCTACCTCAAAAGCGGAGAAGACAAATCACAACCTTACAGGAAACAGTCCCAATGACTTTCCTCTACCAGTTCCACGCAGTTTTCTTTTGACAGCCCCCTTAGGGGGAAAACTAGCACTTTTCCCATCAAATTGGCAAATGGTTACCCAAGACAAATGGGTCCTGAACATACTGCCCCAAGGCTACAGGTTCCATTTTCACACTCTACCAAGGTCAAAGGGCATGCCAGACCTGCCGCACAATCAATGGGCAGAGGCACAAAAACAAATTACAGCCCTCATGGACATGAGGGCCATTCAGCAAGAACCACAACAAGAGCAGGGGCAAGGATTTTATTCCAGACTTTTCCTAGTACCCAAGAAGGACAAAACCTGGAGACCAATTCTGGACCTGTCTATACTAAATATGTTTCTGGAAGTTCCAAAATTCAAGATGTTGACTCTACAGCAGCTACTGCCCATGCTGGGCAAGAGGGCTTGGCTCGTAACTTTGGACCTAAAAGAGGCATACCTGCATGTCCCAGACAATCTTGCAGAAGATGCCTCAGATTCATAGCTGGCTCAATGCATTACCAATTCTCTGCACTGCCCTTTGGCTTATCTACTGCGCCCAGGGTCTTTACAAAATGCCTGACACCAGTAATTGCGTTTTGCAAACAAAAAGGAATTCAAATAGATCCCTACTTGGACGACTGCCTAATTCAAGCAGAGAACAAAGACACTCTTCTAAAGCATCTGGTGTTTGTAAAAAGATTACTAATTGGCCTAGGGTACACAGTAAACGAAAAGAAATCAAAACGAGTGCCCTCTCAAGAGATAATATTCCTGGGTGCAAGCTTAAATACAACTGCCCAGATGGCTTATCTCACGCCAGACAAGCAAAAACAACTGACTACTTACTTCAAGAAATTGGCAACAAAAACCCACTTATCTGCAAGGAAAATCCTGCAGGCCTTGGGTTTCATGGCATCCTGCACTCTACTAATTCCATATGCCAGACTGCATATGAGGAAACTACAATGGTATCTGAAAAGTGTTTGGACTCAGCATTGCCACAGCTTGGAGACAGTAATTGCACTCATTCCCTGCCTACAACAGGAGTTTCGATGGTGGGCAGACGCCTGTCACCACAACAAGGGTCTGCCATCCAGTTTACCCACAGCCAGACAAACACTGACAACGGATGCATCAGATTATGCCTGGGGGGCCCATATGGCAGGAAAATGTATTCAGGGCACATGGCCTGCAAACCAGAAGCATCTTCACATCAATCAAAAAGATTCTAGCTGTTCAAAATGCCTTGACAGCTTTCAAGGACCTGCTTCATCCAGGACAGTTACTGATAAAGACAGACAACACTACGGTCATGTGGTACATAAACAAGCAGGGAGGTACACATTCCTACCCCCTCTGCAGACAAGCAGTGACCTTATGTGACACAGCATTGACTTTTCAAGTTCACCTGCAAGCACAATTCCTGCCAGGAAAAACAAACACTCTGGCAGACGAACTAAGCAGAAACCTCATGGATCCCCACGAATGGAAACTGGATCCACAAGTCTTCAGCATAAGGAAATGAGGATGCCCAGACATAGATCTATTTGCCTCCCCTCAATTACCAATTGCAGAGATTTTGCACAAGGATTTATCACAAGCAAGCATGGAAAGTGGACGCCCTATCATTCAGCTGGAAAAATCTAGCAGTATATGCTTTTCCCCCACTGCCTCTCCTCCCCAAGGTACTCCTAAAGGTCAGAGAAGAGAAGCCAAAAATGATACTGATTACCCCAGACTGGCCCCGCCAGCACTGGTACCCAATCCTAAAGAGCTTGTCTCAAGGTCCAGCATGGATATTGCCTCAAACTTCTCACTTGTTGACAACAAAACAATCAGATCCTGCACAGCCAACTCAGGAACTTAAATCTGGCAGCATGGCGGATAATGTAGCCATTCAGAACACTCCTTTTTCAAAAGCTGTTAAGGATGTTATCTTGGAGACCAGGAGGAGGCCCAGTACCAGAAAATCTTATGCAGAAAAATGGAAGAGATTCTGTGCTTGGAATCAGGAACAAGGCATTGACACATCTGTACCAAATATTCCTCAGATTTTACAAAACCTAACTGAGATGTTGAACAAAGGCCTTTCTTTCTCATCAATTAAGATTCATGCCTCTGCCATTTCAGCCCATTACAATACGGAACCACCTATCTTTTCTCATCCTTTAATAAGGCAGTACCTCAGAGGAGCCAAAAACATTAGGCCTCCAAGGAGAGCACCAATTCCGGCCTGGGACCTCAATTATGTTTTGGAAAAACTCACACTGTCTCCTTTCGAGCCAGCATCAACAGCAGATATAAGATTCGTATCCTGAAAACACATTTCTGCTCCTAGCCATAACCTCTGCAAGGAGAGTCTCGGAGTTACAAGCACTCATGGCTGTGGAACCTTTCATTATTTTTCATCCAGACGGGGTTTCTCTGAGGACAAACCCTACATTTATGCCTAAGGTGGTGTCCAGTGTGGCCCTCAACCAAACCATTCACTTGCCTACCTTTTACCCAAATCCACATTACAAGGGTGAGAAAATTCTGCATTCTTTGGACATACACAGGCAGTTGCGCTTCTGCTTGGACAGAACTAAAGCATTCAGAAAGACTGAGCAACTTTTAGTGTCATATGCTGCAGGATCACAAGGAAAGGCTCTCTCAAAACAGACCATTTCTAAATGGATAGGCCATTGCATCAGTTTCTGCTATTTTCAACATGGCAAATCAGTGCCTAAGGGCATTAGGCCTCATTCACCAGAGCAGCAGCTACTTCAGCAGCCTTCCTCAGAGGAGTACCAACCAAAGAAATCTTAGAGGCTGCAACTTGGGAGTTCAGTGCACACCTTTACAAAGCACTACCACTTGCTTCTGTACTCTAAGTCCAGAGCAGGCTTCGCCACTGCAGTTCTGCAGGTCCTCATAACCTCTCCTAATCCTATTTAGCCCAGCCACCCATCCTCAGCTTTGGGATTCTACCCAAGAGTAATGACTGCAACAGTGAAACACTATGAACATAGTACAGTTGTGTACCTACCATAAATGTAGATGTTCGAGTGTATTCACTGTTGCAGTCCAGGTTACCCCTCCACCATCCCCCTTCTCTTTGCTGGGACTTATCTGCACTTCTCTATCCTATACAACCTTTTTGGTGCATTTGCTTGTAGATAAAGGAAATGTTATTTTTGTGCATACATTTCTTATTGGTATATTTTTCAGCCTACCTATTTGGGGCACCTGACATCGGGGGCAAGAAAAACTGAAAAAAAATGGAGTCTGCTACATCTTTTATACCCCTGGCACACTGACGTCAGGGAAGAGGCGACAACTGACGCCGGACCTAAACTTTGGAATTCTGGCCGACTGAGGGTGGCCTGCCAGCAGGATAACCCAATTAATGTTAGTGTCTGTTATTCTAAAAGTGTATTAATTCTGGTTTAAGCACTTGGGCTTCAGGCCAGTTTAAACAAGCAAAAAAAAGCAAGGAGCAGTATAAGCAGTACGAACTGTTTTAATAAAAACTAGCGCTTTCGGAAAAGGCAATGCTCTTCCTTCTTCAGATAACCAATGCAATGTGTTTAAACAATTTATACACAAACACATCCCAATTGATTAGTAAACAATTAATCAATTAGTTGACATAATAAAATAATCAAAGCAGCCAACTTAATAGCCCAAAATGTCATGTACTATATGCATCGACAAAATACATTAAGAATAAAAATAACCATATCAAATCACCATAAAGAATTATCATGAAAAATTAGCTATAAGCAATTTATTTAGAGCCTCTTGAATATACTACATTAGTTTCTTTTAGCTAAAAGCTACCGCTTAAGTGCTAAAAGTTTAAGAAAGCATTTAATAGAAATGCTTTCATTTAGCCCTGGGGGAATATATGCAACACACCTAATTTGCCATAAGAGCTCCTCAATTTCCAGTTTTATCTGCCATGGCCCACCCCTCTCATCCTGAATTACTTGTTTTAAAATAGTAAATTTAAAAATATGGTTGGGAAACAGAAGTGTATGTTTTGCCAGGGCATTTGTCATCACCTTTTGCTATAGCGTACTGATGCTCATATATACGCTGTTTAAGTTTCCTTTCTGTCTTCCCTATGTAAAAAGCGGTGCAGTTTTGGCAGATTGCTGCACAGACAATACCCCTAGAGTCACAGTTATACTGGACTTTGTAGTTTTTACCATTATAAACTGGTAAGTGGTGTTTATGTGCTTACATTGTTGACAGGTTCCACATTTAGTTATGCCCTTACTCCCTTACTCCTAGATAAAGATGTTTTTTTGTGATATTCAAGTAATGATTTTAAATTGAGCCCTCGTCTATAGGTAATCTTTAACTGATCACCAAGCTTTGATTATTTTATTTTATTATGTCAACTAATTGATTAACTGTTTACTAATCAATTGGGATGTGTTTGTGTATAAATTGTTTAAACACATTGCATTGGTTATCTGAAGAAGGAAGAGCATTGCCTTTTCCGAAAGCGCTAATTTTTATTAAAACAGTTCGTACTGCTTATACTGCTCCTTGATTTTTTTCGCTTGTTTGGATTTAAACGTTTTTAGACATTTGTTTGTGCTTCAGGCCAGTTATTTTACATTAAGAGGGTTCGTGGTCTACACTCTTGTGGGAGGAGAGGCTGGACTCTGCCCTTCTGAGCTGGGAATTTCTGGTTAAAGGCTTATAGTGCCTGCATATTTGAACTGTTTCTTACTGAAATTGCTACACCTTGTTTGCTGTAGCATAGACTAGATCCAGGCCTGCTGAATCTAGCTTTGTTTGTATGCTTGTTGTTTGTTTGCTTGTTATTTCCCTGAAACGCTAATTCCAGCTAAAACGCGGCTTTTCAGCGCTTCTGTGGGTCCCTAGTGATATCTGCATTGCTTACTGTACTTATTTCCTTGTTTCACTTGAATGAAAGTTACTGTTTGTCGTTTTTGCATTTAAGTTACCTGTAGCACATTGCATTTAAGTTACCTGGCACTTGCTCACTAAAGCAATTATATAAGTCAGCACTAAAAAATTAAAAGCACTACACCCTCACAAACTCCCCTTGAGTACCTTGTTCCCCACTGGCCCTTTTTTTCAATTATAAAGGAATTCCCAATACTATTCTAGCATGTCCAAAGGTCAGTTGTCAATCTCCTCTCCGGTCCAGCTGGTGAATCTGGGAATCTTGAGGCAATGTTACAACTGCCTCATGTACACAGACAACCCTCTCCTCCTCCCAACAAATTCCAACACATGTGAGAGATGCAACCATATAGCCAAACTGGAGGGTAAGTTCTCTCAACTCAGTACTGGCGTAACCAGTCAGGAGGAGAAGGAAACGACACTCACTACAATTCCAGTCTCACATAGACCTACCACAACAGCAAACCAAACACAAACACACAAAAACATACACAGAGGCTCTAAATAAAAATCTGCCTAAGCAGCAGAGACCTCCAAAGCAGACACCCAAGCAACCGCACACCCAAAACAAAACACGTGCAACACATAGCTCACAAAGCCAGTGTGCCGAACAGTCCCAGCCCTTAAGGCTAAACAACACACCTGATACACTTGTAATAGGTGACTATCGTCAGGCACACTGACGTCCCACTCACCAGGATGAACAAGGAGAAGGTCACGGTGAGCTGCCTGTCGGGTGCTAGGATCCGCCACATAACACAAGCACTCAGGTCACTCCAAGGCAAGTACAAATATGACTCGGTCATTGTCCATGCTGGTGTGAATGACCTGAGACGTACCTCCCTGGACTACATGAAGAGAGACAGAGGAGCTCTCTGAGCATGTAGCCCAGGCCGGTATGACCCTGACCTTGAGTAGCATCTTACCCTCACCAAGAATGATGCCATAATATGAAGACAAGATGATCAATTTCAACAATTGGCTTAAGTATTGGTGTCATTCAAAGGGGATCCAATGCCTGTCAGCCTGGGATGACATGCTTGACAAGCCACGATGCTTCGCTAGGGACGGCTTGCACCTATCACCCCTGGGCTTTCGGATATTGGCAAAGGCTCTTGCTACCCCCATAGTGCCTTTTTTAGGCAAGGCTCAAAAGACAAACCCACCTCAATAGGTATCACAAGGGATAAGAAACTAAGAGGAGTGCTACTCAACGCCAGAATTCTAAACCTCAAGATGCATGCACTCGAAACTCTCCTTAGCATGGAGAACATTGATATCTGTGCAGTAACAGAAACCTGGTTCAAGGCTCCCGAGAGCACCCCAGCACTACCAGGTTATACCTCATACCATGCTTTTCGGCCCCAAAACTTGGACCGAACCACAAAAGGAGGGGGAGTATCAATATTAGTCAAAGATACCCACACCTCCAGGTTGGTGGCACAGCACGAAGCATCAGAGACTATCCATGTGCAACTAACAGTGGGTAAAACTGCCTTCCAGTTTATAGCCTGCTACAGACCACCCTCCCAAACCCAGGAACTCCACTCGGCCTTCCTGAGAAAACTGGAAAATATGAAGGTCTCTCCAAACACCATTATATTGGGCGACTTCAACTACCCAAACATAGACTGGGAGCATTACTCTAGCTCCAACACCCTAGCCCAAAGGTTCCTAGAATTTATAAACTCAAATGCTATGGAACAACTTACCACTCCCACAAGAGGGGAAAACATACTGGACCTGATCATCACCAACATGGGGACTCTATGCTCCAGACCAGAAGTGTATCCCTCACTGGTAAGATCAGACCATAAACTAATCTCACTGGATATTCACATCCCGACCCCACCCCCTGCCCAGAAAACCACAGTGAAAAACTTCTCTAAAGCAAATTTCACACTCCTCAAAACCGAGGTGGAATCCTTCAAAGCCCCCCGGGCCTGTGGAAAATACGGCCCAGACCGCAGAATCCTTTATAAACGCATTCTATGAACACCTTCAGGAATGCATGGATCATGCAATCCCAAATAAAACAAAGACCCAATCCTCCAAAGGCAGACGTCCTTGTCTGGTGGACCCCAGCCATAAACAAACTATACAATAGGAGGAGGAAGCTACTACACGATAGAGCAAAATCCCAAAAAGTGAAGCCATCTCTGATCAGTATTAGCAAAAAACTACGGGCACTCATAAAATCGTCTAAGGCCAGCTTTGAGAGAAAAATTCCACAGGACACCAAGGATAATCACAAGGCTTTCTTTAGTTATGTTAGGAACCTGGGTGGGAATTCCCAGATATGCTCAGAATTAGTCCAAAATGACAAAAAATACACCGAACCCACAGACATTGCCAACATCCTAGCTGACAGGTTCAGCACAACCCCCCCCCCCACCACCACCAAAAGGGCAAATATCTATCCCAGCAGAGTGCTGCCCCCCTGACATCTCAGATGCTCAGGTAAGAGCCGCCCTCTCCAAAGCAAGAAAACACAGCATCAATGGGACCAGACGGTGTCCCGGGCTGCGTCCTACATGAACTTCAAGAAGAGCTAAACCCAAACATAAAACTACTGTTCAATCTCAGCCTTACTACAGGATATGTACCCAAAGAGTGGCGTACAGCAACAGTGGTCCCTCTCCACAAAGGTGGTGCCTCAACGGATCCTGGAAACTATCGCCCCATAAGCCTGACTAGCTTGGTCTGCAAAGCTATGGAAAGGATCATCATAAACCTTATAAAGATATTGGGGACCTACAGACACTGGATCCTACCCAGTTCGGCTTTGTTAAGGGCAGATCCTGCCTCTTAAACCTGGTCGATTTCTTTGAAACAGTCACCAAGGCCATTGACGAGGGGAAGGTGGTCCACACAGCCTACCTGGACTTCGCAAAAGCCTTCGATACAATACCCCACTCGGGCATTATAGATAAGCTCACCAGCTTAAATATAAACCCCTACATCACTAGATGGGTTGCAAACTGGCTCAAGGACAGAACCCACATGGTTAGAATTGCTGAAGCCATGTCTGACTCCAAACCAGTTACAAGTGGCGTCCCACAAGGCTCAGTCCTGGGACCTCTCTTGTTCGGTATATATTTCTCAGAGGTACAGGCCAACACGGAAGGACTGTGGCTGACTAAGTTCGCAGATGACTGAAAACTGGGTGCCATAATCGACTCTCCAGCCGACACAAGCATCCTCCCAAAGGGCCTCATAGAAACAGATAACTTGTGCCAGAGCCATGGCCTCAAGCTAAACGCCAAAAAGTGTATAGTCATTCCCTTTGGCAAAAACAATGTGCCCACAAATTACCACATAGGTGGTAATCCATTAAGTACAGAAGAAGTAATTAGGGACCTGGGGACCCAAGTTGATAGCAATCTCTCATTTGACAACCACATGGCCAAAGTGGTTAGAAAAACATTTTATATAGCCCACCTAATCATGAAGGGATTCACATCTAGATCAGGGGAGGTCATTGTGCCTCTACTCATCCCTCATCAGGCCCATAATTGAGTACAATGCCCCTTTTGGGATGTACCTTACCAGACACCTGCAGCAACTGGAAAGACCCCAAAAGTACCTCACCAAGAGGATCAAAGGGCTCAAACAGATGCCATATGCTGCCTGGTTAAAGAAACTCCAGCTCTACTCAGTGGCATACCGCCTGCTCAGAGGCGCTGACGTATAAAGCCATGTCCAACCCGGAATTAATGGACATGCTGCACCTCAGAAAATCCAAATCCCATTGAGTTATGCGATCGAGACTTGAACCTCAGCACTGAAATAAATAGGACATGCTGGAGGGACAGATTCATAACCCAGAGGCTCCCTTCACTCTGGAATAAAATCTCAGTCCAGGTTAGGCAGAGTCCCTCATTGACTCTCTTCAAGAGGAATCTTGATGAGTGGATGGGGGATCGTAGGTTTACCCCGGGTATCACTTCTGTGTCACTGTTAGACAGAGGCACAGTATACTAACCTCGAAAAAGGGCATAGCAAAATTAATTTAAAATGGGTGGCGAAAGCCAAACACACTCTGGCTAGGCTTATAAATGCCCTAGGGCAGATAGCCTAGTATGAACTATGAACCTAATTAATTGATTGATTAAATAAAGCATAAAACCGACAGCAAGGTACGTCGTGGTCAGGGCCTAGGCAAGGAATACAGTACACATGAAAATCTTTGAGAGGTATTTGCTTTCCATAAGTAATGCAATTAACTTTTACTGACATCGCTATGGAGCAAGAAAAAGTTTCCCCAATGGGGTACTTAGCGTTAAGTTGAAGACTTCGGTTCTGAAACTCGAAAACGAAAATTTCAGGAGTCAGCCGACCGGCACTTGCGAACTGCTTCGGCTTCGGGCAACGCACAGCAAGAAAGACTGAGGTAATGACGTTGGCTGCATGTTTTATACCCCTGACGTCATGGAAGAAAGGACAGCAACAGACGCAGGACCCAAGACTTTATTAATCAGGCTGAGTGCAACCTGCCAGCAGATTACCCAAATGTAATGACTGCAACAGTGAAACACGAAGATAATCAACCCAGGAATCTTCAATAATCTTTAACCAAACAGGAAGGGAAAGATGAAGGGAACAGTACAGTTGTGTACACCTACCACAAATTTAGATGTTCGAGTGTATTTCACTGTTGCAGTCATCACATTTGGGTTATCCTGCAAGGAGTAGCCCTAAGTCAGCCCGAATACCAAAGGCTTAGTATTTTCTGTCTCAGTTGCTGTCGCTCCAGGACTGATGTCAGGTTGTCAGTGGTATAAAATCAGGCAGCCGACGCTATTACATCAGTTTTTCTTGCCGAGGAGCCAGAAGCAGTTCTCATGAGTGCCGGTCGGCCGCTGAGTATTCGTTTCTGAAGTTGAAGTCTTCTACAGCTAAGTACCCCATTGGGGATCCTTTTTTCTTGCTCCAACTCTAAGGAGACAGGAAGAGAGAGAGACAAGGAGATTGGAGGGGGGGGGGGGACCAGAACTGCAACAGTGAATACACTTGAACATCTACATCTATGGTAAGTGTACACAGCTGTGCTATGTTTGTGTTTCACTGCTGGAGTCATCCCATTTGGGTTGATTCCCAAAGCTGAAGAAAAGGGTGGAGGCAGTCAAGAAGACTGGGGGATGTCTAGGATGCCCTGCAAGACTGCAGTGGCAAAGCCTGCCCTGGATTTGGAGAAGATAGGCAGGTAGTAATGCTTGGTGAAGGTATGAACAGAAGTCCATGATGCAGCCTCCAGGATGACCCTGGTGGGGATCCCTCTGAGCAAAGCTGCAGAGGTGCAGGTTGCCCTGGTGGAATGTGCCCTGACCCCCTTTGGGGGCGGTTTCCCATGCTGCTTGTAGCAGAAATGGATGCAGTGTGCTATCCATTTGGAGATTGTTTGGATACTGCCTTGCCCTCTGCCCCTGTTGCGAAGCAGACTAGCAATTTGTCAGTTTTTCTAAAAGATTTAGTCCTGTCCAGATAGAATCTGAGCTGTCTGTGCACATCTACAAAGTGCAGAATCCTTTCCCCCTTGTTTTGTGGGTTAGGGGAAAAGATGGGCAAATGAATGGATTGGTTGAGAGCCACACTGGACACCAGTTTAGGCATGAAGGATGGGTTAGTCCTGAGGGAAACCCTGTCAGCATGGAAAATGAAGGACTCTACAGCCATAGGTGCTTCTAGCTCTGAAACTCTTCTAGCTGAAGAGATGGCCAGAAGAAATGCTGTTTTCCAAGAGAGGAATTTTAACTCTGCTGAAGTTGCAGGTTCAAAGGGGGGTAGGGTGAGCTTCTCCAACACAAAGTTAAGGTCCCAAGCTGGGGTAGGAGCTCTTCTGGGTGGCCTTAAGTTGTTAGCCCTCTTAGGAACTGCTTGATGAGAGGGTGTGAGAAGAGAGGCGGCGCTGTGCTGTAATGAGCAGAGATGGCAGATGTATCAATTTTAATAGAAGAGAAGGACAGACCCCTGTGTAGTAGGTTTGCTAGGTAATTCAGGGATGAGAGGTAGGGAGGGGCTGTGCTGCTTTGGCTCCTTTAGCCTGGATCCAGGTGCAAAACCTTTTCACTTCTTAGCATAGGATTTCCTAGTGTTGGGGCATCTGGCCTCACGTATAACATCTAGGACTTGTTTGCTTAGGCTGGTAGCTTGAGGAGAGGTCAGGGAATAAGCCAGGCTGCCAGGTTCAGGGTCTGCAATTCAGAATGCATGAATTCTCCATTTTTCTGAGTCAGGAGTGTTGGGATCTGAGGTAAGTGCCATGGTGGCAAGGGTGACAGGCTGAGCAGCAGTGGGTACCCAGTGCTGGCATGGCCAGTCTGGGGCAATCAGGCTTGCCCTTGGTTTTTCCTCCCTTATTTTGAGCAGTACCCTTGGAATGAGTGGTAGAGGGGGGGAATAGACAGAGAAGTTTAACCACTGGAAGGAGAGAGCATCCATTTTCCAGGCCTTGCTGTGATGTTCCCTGGTGCAGAATTTGCTGAGCTAGTGATTGAAGTGGGAGGCAAAGAGATCCACCTTCGAGGTGCCCCATTTCTGGGTTACAAGGGGAAAGGTTCTGTGGTATAGCTGCCACTTGTGTGGGTCTAGCAGGTTTCTGTTAAGTTGTCTGCCAGAGAGTTTAGGGAGGCTGGCAGGAATTGTGCTAGCAGGTGTAGCTGCATGGCTGAGGCCATGTGCCAAAGGGCCATGGCGAGCCATAAAAAAGGGTAAGATCGAGTCCCTCCCTGCTTGTTGATATACCACATCACTGTGGTGTTGTCTGTTTTCATGAGTTGAGTCCCCTGGGAGAGTAGGGGTCTGAAAGCTGTCAGGGCATGCTGAACAGCTAGCATTGCTTTTTGATTGATGCATAGATGTATTTGATTTGTGCTCCAATGGCCCTGAATGCACCTGTCGTCCAAGTGTTATCCCCAGGTACAGTCGGCTGCGTCTGGGGTGAGGGTCTGGGTGGCATGGGGTTATGAGAAGAGAAGTCCTTTGTTGAGGTTGCATGCTGCTGCCCACCAAAGAAAATTTTTCCTTAGACAAGGTATCATTGGTATGATAGATTCCAGGTGTTGAAAGTGTTGACACCAAAGGCTTTTTAGGTACCATTGTAGTTTCCTCATATGCAGTCTGGCATATGGAATGAGTGGAATGCAGGAGGCCATGAACAGTAGAGCTTGCAGGATTTTCCTTGCAGATAAATGTGTTCTGGTGGCTAGTTGAGAGAAGTAGCCTGTCAGGCTTGTTTTTCTGGAGTACGGAATGCCATTTGGGATGGTGTGTCCAAGCTTGCTCCCAGGAATACAGTTTCTGTGGGTACTGCTTTTGATTTCTTTTCGTTGACCGTATAACCCCAGGGAGGCCAGTAGGTCCTTTACAAAGGTCAGGTGCTGTAACTGATTTTCTTGTCTGCCTGAATCTGACAATTGTCTAAGCAGGGATAAATTTGAATATTTTTTTGTCTGCAAAAAGCAATGGCAGGAGCCAGGCATTTTTTGAAAACTCTGGGAGCCGCACTTGATAAGCCAAAGGGAAGCGCAGAGAACTGAAAGTGCATAGATCCTGCCCTGAAACATAGATATTTCCAGCAAGATTCCCTGATTGTGATGTACAGGTAGGCCTCTTTTAGGTCTAGGGTGGCTAACCAAGCATCCTTGGAAAGCATAGGAAGAAGCTGCTAGAGGGTGATCATTTTGAATTTTGGTATCACTAGAAAGGTGTTTACAATGGATAGACCGAAGATTGGGAGCCAGGTGCCCTCTTTTCTGGGTACCAGGAAGAGTCTAGAATATAAACCTTGGCCTATCTGATCTGCAGGAACCTGCTGTATTGCCCTCATGGAGAGCAGGGAAAGAACTTGCTTTCTGGCCACTGCCCACTGGTTTGGAGGAAGATCTGGAAACACTTTTGGGGTTGGCAGAGTGTGGAAATAACATTTGTATCCCTGGGACACTGTTGAGGACCCATCGGTCGTGGTAATAGAGGCCCAGTTGTTTACATGGAAGGAGAGTTTTCCTCCTAAGGGCACAAGCAGGTAAGGGGTGGAGGTGTAAAGTCACTGTGAGCTCTTACCATAAGGGGGTGGGGCTTAGCACTCCCTGTCTTTGAAGAGGAGGAACTCTATTGCTTAGATCTCCACATTCCCTGGGGCTGTTGTCAGGGGGGTAGCATCCCCTTGGTCTGGGCTGAGCTGGCCTGGAGGGGGCCGGAAAGGACCAGTGCTTGGATGAGCAATGCCTACTGAACCTCAGAGGCTGGACCCATAAAAAGTATTTTACTGTCCGCATAGATTTAGCTTTTTCTCCCATTTTTTTAAGACCTCTTCTGCCTTGGTGCCAAACAAATTGTCTTTATTCAATGGTGCGTCCAGTAATTTTGATTTGACATGGTCTGGCAAGGTCTGTTCCTTAAGCCAAGCATGCCTTCTAAGGACAGAACAAGAGACTGCTGCCCTGCAAGATGCTTCTAGGGCGTCAAAGCCACATTGCAAGGTGTGCTTAGTAACTTGGGTTGCAGAATGCATAAAGCTCTTGTAATTCTTTATTTTCTGCACAAGCAAGAAAGGAAGATATTTTTTGTTTGAGGAGTTCCATAGTATGTTGCTGATATTTCCGCATGTGGAACTGACAATTTAGTGCTCTAATTGCAAGAGTAGCAGAGGTGTATACTTTTTTACCCCATCTGTCTAAAGCTCTGGTATCCCTGTCTGAGGGTGTGGGATTCTTAGCTGAGGTTGCAATTCCTTTAGGTCCTTGAGAGCTGACCTCTGGGTCAGCAGTGGGACTTTTGAAAGTCTGGGACTCTGTAATACCCATCAGGTTTCCTGGGAGCAGGAGGAAGGGTGTCAGGAATCAGACAGGATTCCATAAAAACATCATCCACAACATCCAGGGCAGGAGGAATGGCCAAAGGTCTGTGGCTGTGGTAAATCTAAGAATTCCCAGAGTCTCTTTTTTGACTGAGGATAGTCCTGGCATTCCCATTGGAAATGTTACCTTAAAGTAGTAAGGGTTTCACCAAATGAAAAATCCTCTGGTGGAGAGGCAGAAGGTATGGATTCCTCCGCATCACAATCCTCATAAACAGAGAGGGGTTGCATGTCTTCATATTCAGAAGCATCAGAGTCATCGGACTCCTGTTCAGATAAAACTACTGGGGACAAGTCTCTTTCTTTTGGAGGGGGTAGCCTGGCTTCCCCTAATAAGCATAATAAGGTATTCCGCCAATTTAAGCATTTGAAATTGAGGCAAGAAAGCAGGTGCCTGAGCTTGGGTCATTTTTTTGGGCATAGTTCGTACCCTGGGCCGTAGAAACTCAGTAGTTTTAAAAAGAACCGAAGATGCAAAAAGTCATTGTCGGTTTGTGCTCAGTATCGGTTGTGTGAAGTACTTCTTTGGAAGCCAGTGCCTGCTCAGCAGCTCCGGACCAATCCAAGGTAGAGACATCTGCAGGATCCTTAGTCGAAGACAAGTCTTGTGGCAATCCAGACTCCGAAAGGATCTTGATAGCAGCCTGCGAATCCACAGAAGCAGGCATCAGGGGCTGGGAAAGCGCCTCACTGAGGACCGGAGAACCGACGACTAGCTTAACGGAAGCATCATAGGCAATTTTGGACCTGTGTGGTCTGTCTTGGTCTTTATCCTTACTTTTTTTTTGAAGATCGGAAGTCGGATGGCTTACCAAAGCTGTATCGGAATTAGAGGACTGAGCGCGAAAATATCTAGTTACAATAACGGCCCGACTACGTATAGTTCTGGCGCTGAACAAAGCACTAAAGCGACAGCAAAGGACGTCGTGGTCTGGGCCTAAACAGGTGACACAGTAAGAATGGAAGTCTCAGTATGGGATTTACTTCACAGGCGAGACAACTGTTAACTTTTTCTGACAACGGTTAGAGCAAGAAAAAAGGATCCCCAATGGGGTACTTAGCTTTAGAAGACTTAACCTTCAATTTGAAATGAAAACTCAGGTAGCGGCCGACCGGCACTCATGAGAGCTGCTTCTGCTTTGGGCTACTCGGCAAGAAAGACTGATGTAATTGCGTTGGCTGCCTGATTTTATACCACTGACTACCTGACGTCAGTCTTGGAGTGACAGCAACAGATGCAGAAATACTAAGTCTCTGGTATTCAAGCCGACTGAGGGCTACCCTTGGCAAGATAACCCAAATGTGATGACCGCAACAGTGAAACACTAAGAATATCAGGAATGTGGCTGAGAGGTACAGAACAGTCAGATAGCACCTGGGTTGTCAGGAAAATATTTTTGAGCAAGAGTCCGAGTAGCCTTCGATCACCCTTACTTTGGGGGGGGGGGGGGTGAGACTGCTTACAAACAAAGGCTGGCTTATTTGGGTAACTCCACAGGAATTTAGGTACAGGAGAGAAACAGACCGGTTTTAGATGTTGTACAGCCTTACCCTTTTCTTGAAATTTAACAAAGCAGCAGCATCACCAAACAAATGCTTATCTACAGCAGCATCCATCAACTTAGCTTTAATATCACCAGGCAAACGTTGAAGCCAAAGCCAGGAATATCAGCACAGAGCCAAAAGCAGCAGCCCTAGAAGAGGCATCTGCTTGCTGCATTATAACTGCATTTAATAAAATAGCAAGCCACCTGAGAAGTTGTCCCTAAAAGGAGAGCACAGAAGTCTTTCCTTCAGAGTCAGGAAAGTCAAAAATAGCTAGACATGCCTGAGATGAACAGCCAAAATGTATCTTGCCATATGGGTCTGAAAATTGACAGCCCTAAAAGCAAAGGTAGCCGAGGTAGAAACCTTCTTACCCAGTCTTTCCACAGTTCTACTGTCTTTATCACAGGGAAGCAACTTTGTAGAAAGCAGTAACTTTGATGGCTTGTCAGATGCCAGACACCACAGAAGGGTCAGCTGATGGGCACTTATAAAGGAACTTGCAGCCTTCAGCCACCTTATAAAACCTACCAGGTTTTTGAGAGCAGGAGTATGAGAGTCAGGAGCCTGAGATGCAGTAGAAAAGGCAACCACAACAAGGTGGAAGGATAGCAGGAAAATACAGCTGTGTACACTTACCATAAATGTACATGTTAGAGTGTATTCACTGTTGCAGTCATCACATTTGGGTTATCTGCCTGCAGGTAGCCCTTAGTCGGCCTGAATACTAAAATCTTGGGATTTCTGCATCGGATTTTGATGCTTCTTGCAGGACATCAGGTCGTCATGGGTATAAAACATGCAGCCGACACCATTACATCAGGTTTTCTTGCCCCAGATGTCAGGAGCCCCCACAATAGGAAGCAATTACATGGTGTGCAACACCCCCAGTAGAAAGTAAACACCAATGTTATAAGATATGGCCAAACAAAAAGAATAGGTAGAAGTATAGAAAAGTTAGGGGCTGGAGGGAGGGCAACCAGGACTGCAACACTGAATACACTCGAACATCTACTTTTAAGTGTGCACAATTGTACTATGTTCTTCGTGTTTCACTGTTGCAGTCATCACATTTGGGTTGATTCCCAAAGCTGAGGATGGGTGGAGGCAGTCAAGAAGCATCGGGGCTGGCAAGCAGGCCCTGTAAGACTGCTGTGGCAAATCCAGCTCTGGATTTAGAAAAGATAGGCAAGTGGTAATGCTTGAAAGTGTGTACATAGCTCCAGGTTGCAGCTTCCAGGATGTCCCTGGTAGGGACTCCCCTGAGCAATGCTGTAGAGGTTAATGTAGCCCTAGTGGAATGTGTTCTGAAAGGTTTGGTCATGTCCAGATAGACCCTAAGCTGCCTGTGCACGTCCAGGGAGTGCAGGATCCTTTCCCCTTTATTCTAAGAATTAGGGGAAAAAGGTTGGCAAATGAATGGATTGATTTAAAGCCACACTAGAGAACCACCTTGGGCATAAATGATGAGTTAATCCTGAGGGAAACCCTGTCCACATGGAAGATAATGAAGGGTTTCCACAGTCATTAAGACTTGCAATTCAGACACTCTTCTTGCTGAAGTGATGCCTAGAAGTAAAGCTGTTTTCCAGGAGAGGAATTTTAACTCTGCAGCGACAGCAGGTTCAAAGGGTTGAAGCGTGAGTTTTTCCAATGCAAAGTTAAGGTCCCAGGCTGGAGTGGGAGCTCTCGGGGGGGGGGGGGGGGACTCCTCCAGGAACTGTTTGACCAGAGGATGAAAGAAGAGAGGTGGCTCAGTATTATTATGAGCCGAGATGGCAGAGGCATAAATCTTAATTGAAGAGAAGGATAGGCCTTTGTGGAGCATTTCTGTTAAGTAATCTAGTATAGGAGGCAAGCTGGGCACAGTTGTGTCCTTTCCTTGAGACCGGCTCCAAGAACAGTATCTTTGCCACTTTTCTGAATAGGATTTTCAAGTACTAGGCCTCCTTGCCTCACGGATGACATCCAGCACCTGTTTACTGAGGGGTGCTGGTGATGAGTTCAAGGGATGAGCCAGGCTGCTAGGTTCAGGGTTTGTAGCCGAGGATGCAAAATCTGGCCCTCCTGCTGGGACAGCAGGGAGGGGGTCTGAGGCAGGTGCCATGGTGGCAGTAATGTCAGACTGTGCAAAAGTGGGTACCAGTGCTGGCATGGCCAGTCTGGTGCAATCAGGATTGCCCTTGGCTTGTCCTGTTTGATCTTTAGTAGAGCCTTCGAGAGGAGGGGCAGAGGGGGAGGCTTTTTTTTTGGATAAATTGATAGCTCTTAGGGTAAGCAAAGAGGTCCATCTCTGGTGCCCCCCACATCTGGATCAGAAGCTTGAATGATTTGGGTTCCAGTTTCCACTTGTGTGGGTCCACTAGATTTCTGCTTAAGTCGTCTGCCAGTGAATTTAGTTTGCCTGGCAGAAATTGAGCTTGCGGGTGCACTTGATTGCTCAAGGCTACGTTCCACAGAGCCATGTCTAACCTGCAGAGTGGGTAGGAATGGGTTCCCCCCTGCTTGTTTATGTACAACATAACTGTGGTGTTGTCCGTCTTTATCAATAGTTGCCCTGAAGAATAAGGCATTTGAAGGCTGTCAGAGCATTCTGTACAGCTAACATTTCTTACTGAATGATATGCAGGTGAATTCGCTTTGAATGCATTGTCCTGCTATGCGAGCCCCCCCACGCATAGTCTGATGCGTCTGTTAGGGTTTGGGCGGGAGGAGGTTGAGTGAAAGGGAGTCCTTTGTTGTGGTAGCAGGTCTCTGCCCACCAAAGGAACTCTGCCCTTAGGCAAGGAATGATAGGAATCATTGCTTCCAGGTCCTGAGAATGTTGACACCAGAGACTTTTTAAGTACCACTGAAGTTTCCTCATATGCAGTCTTGCATATGGAATTAATAGAATGCGAGAGGCCATGAACCCTAGGGCTTGCAGTATTTTTCTTGCAGACAGCTGGGTTTTGGTGGCCAGTAGATTGAAGTGGCTTTTCAAATACATTTGTTTTCCTGGAGTGAGGAATGCCATATGGGAAGTTGTGTTCAAGCTTGCTCACAGGAATACAATCAGTTGGCTGGGTACCAGATGTGATTTATTTTTGTTGTGTACCCCAGTGAAGAAGTCTCTTTACAAATGTCAGGTGCTGGAGTAGCAATTCCTGACTGCCCGCCTGAATCAGGCAATCATCCAAGTATGGGTAAATTTGAATATTTCTCTGCCTGCAATATGCAACGGTTGGAGCTAGGCATTTTGTGAATACCCTGGGTGCAGTAGATAAGCCAAAGGGAGGTGCAGGTAAGCGTTTTTTTAAGTTCAGGGTGGCTAGCGAGGAGTCCTTTGCTAGCATAGGAAGCAGCTGTTGGAGAGTAAGCATTTTGAACCTTGGAACCACCAGGGAGGTGTTGAGAATAGACAGATCCATGATAGGGTGCCAAGAGTTTTCTTTTCTGGGTACCAGAAACAGTCTGGAGTAAAAATATTGTCCCTTTGCACTGCTGGGACAGATTGAATACCCTTGATACTGAAAAGAGAAAGTACTTGCTTTTGGGCCTCTGCCCACTGGTTTGGGGAGAGGTCTGGCCATCCGCTTGGGGTTGGCAGTGAGTGGAAGTAGAATCTGTATCCCTAGGATACAATGTTTAAGACTCATCTGTCCTGGGTGATGTACTCCGTTTTTTTTCCATGCAGGGCTGGTTTTCCTTCTAAGGGTGCAAGTACTTGGGCAAGGCTTGGAAGTTTTAAGGATAAATCATTGCGAGATTTTACCATAGGAAGGTGGCTTACTACTCCCTGTTTTAGAGGTGGGAGCACTCCATTGCTTAGATCTGTGCATATCCTGAGACTGTAATCTTGGTGGTCTGCTGCCCCTGAGCTTGGACTGAAGGTCTGGGAGGGACTGGAAAGGACCAGTTTTTTAGAAGGCCAATGCCTACTGAATCTAGGTGGCTGTACCTGGAGGAAATCTTTAACAGTTTACATAGATTTAGCTTTTTCCTCCATCTTTCTGAAGACTTCTGCTTTACTGCCAAACAAGCATTCTTGGTTTAATGGTGCATCTAGTAATTTTGCTTTGACATGATCTGGCAAGATTTGTTCCTTAAGCCAAGCATGCATTCTAAGAACAGACTCAGTGACAGCAGCCCTGCAAGATGCTTCTAAGGCATCAAAACCACATTGCAAAGTATGTTTTCCAACTTGATTAGCAGAATGCATTAACTCTTGTAAATCTTTGCGTTCTGCACGATCAGGAAACAACCATTTTCTGCTTAATTAGCTCCATAATATGCTGCTGATACTTTAACATATGAAACTGGCAATTTAAAGCCCTGATGGCAAGAGTAGCAGAGGTGCATACATTCTTACCTCCATCTATCTAAATCCCTAGAGTCCCTGTCCGAAGGGGTAGGGTTTTTGGCTGTTGTAGCCTTAATGCCTTTAGGTCCCTGGGAAATGGTCTCTGGATCCACAGTAGGATTCTTAAAGAGGAGTTTGTGGGAGTCAGGTACTCTAATACTCGTCAGGTTTCCTGGAAGCTGGAGGCAAAGTATCAGGGGGTAATGCTGGATTCCAAGAAGACATCTACAATTTCCAGAACAGGAGGGATAGCTAGAGGACTGTGCTGAGGCAAGTTAAAAAATTCCCCGAGTCTCTTTTTGGACTGTGGGTAGTCCTGGCACTCCCAGTGGAAATGTTCTCTAATGGTATGCAGGGTTTCACCAAAAGAAAAATCTTCTGGTGGGGAAGCAGAGGGAATGGAATCCTCTGCATCAGAATCCTCATAGGTAGATAAAGGTATGTCCTGGTAATCAGAAGGATCAGAGTAAACAGATTAATGATCTGAAGAATCAAAAAAAATCAGTTCTTGGTATTTTTGAGGGGGAAGGCTGGCTTTCCCTAATTAAAGTTATAAGATCTTCATCCATTCTAAGCATTTGTTTCTGAGACATGTAAGCTTGAGAATGCGCTTTGGTCGCCTGTTTCCTAAGCGTAGTACTAACTCTGGGCCTGAGAAATTTGGTATTTTTGGTTTGAAATGAAGTCGGTCTAATATGAATATCGGAAGGCCTGAATACACCCTCAGAAGCCAATGCCTGCACAGCGGCTCCGGACCCATCCAAGGTAGAGACATCTGCAGGTTCCATAGTCGAAAAAGCATCTCGCGGCATACCAGAGTCCGAATGGGTCTCAGTAGAGGCCTGGGAATCTGTAGAATCAGGTATAAGGGGCTGCGAAAGCGCCTCACTGAGAATCGGCGGACTGGCGACTAGCTTAACGGAAGCCTCGTCGGCAGCTTTGGACCTATGCGGTCCGTCTTTATTCTTATGTTTTTTTCAGATCATCAGTAGTCTGATGGCTTACCGAAGCCATTTCGGAATACGGAGAATGAGAGCGAAAGAATTTGAAAAAAAAAGCTGGACAACGAATAGTTCGGACATTGAACAAGGCACAAAACCAGCAGCGAGGAACATCGTGGTCTGGGCCTAAACAGGTGCCGCAGTAAGAATGAAAATCTCCGAGGTATTTGCTTTCCACAGGCAAGACAATTAACTTTTTCTGACATCGGTTAGAGCAAGAAAAAAGGATCCCCAACAGGGTACTTATCTTTTAGAAGACTTCAGGTCTGAAACTCGAAAAACAAAAGTTTCAGGAGGCAGCCGACCGGCACTTGCGAATTGCTTCTGCTTCGGATACTGCACGGCAAGAAAAGCTGATGTAATGGCGTCAGCTGCATGTTTTATACCCATGACGACCTGACGTCATGGAAGAAGCAACAGCATCCGAAGCAGAAATCCCAAGACTCTGTTATTCAGGCCAACCGAGGGCTACCTGCAGGCAGCTAACCCAAATGTCATGACTAACAGTGAAACACAAAGACCAGTAGCAAAAGGTCGAGGAGAGTCAATTTGCAAAAGCTTGAAATATCTCTTCTGAACCTCTGACACCTGGGTGCAATCCCATTTGAAAAACTCCATCATTCTGGAAATTGTGCCCCCAAAGGAAATCTCAAAAGGAGAGTCAGGACTAGTGGACTCCCCTCAGAAAGTACAGTTGTGTACACTTACCATAAATGTAGATGTTAGAGTGTATTTACTGTTGCAGTCATCACATTTGGGTTATCTGCTTGCAGTAGCCCTCGGTCGGTCTGATTATCAAAGTCTTGGGTCATGCGTCAGTTGCTGTCTCATCTTCCATGACGTCAGGTAGTCAGGGGTATAAAGCATGCAACAGACGCCATTACATCAGTTTTTCTTGCCCCAGATGTCAGGTGCCCCCATAATGGGAAGCAATTATATACCAGGTTACACCTCCAACAAAAAAGCAAATAGACCAAAAAGCTTTAGGCATAGTAAACAAGAATAGAAGTATAGTAAATAGAAGTCAGGGTGATGGAGAGAGGGTAAAACGGGACTGCAATAGTGAATACACCCAAACATCTACATTTTTGTTAAGTGTACACAACTGTACTATGTTCTTCATGTTTCACCATTGCAGTCATCACATTTGGGTAGATTCCCAAAGTGGACCCTACCCAGTTCGGGTTTGTAAAAGGCAGATCATGTCTCCTAAACCTGATAGACTTTGAAGCGGTCACCGAAGCTGTAGATGAGAGTAAGGTGGTACGCACATCCTATCTAGATCTCGCCAAGGCTTTCAACACCATCCCCCACTCTGGAATTACAGACAAACTCACTAAACTAGGTATAAATCCCTATGTCACAAGATGGGTTGCCAACTGGCTCACTGACCGAACCCACACTATGAAAGTAGCAGACTAAATCCAACTTCAGACCAGTGACAAGTGGAGTACAGTACAGTTTTGTACCTACCATAAATGTAGATGTCCGATAGGAATGCATCTGCAGTCCTTACAAATGGGTAGTCCTGTCGTCAGGCAGCCCTTCGGTCGGCCGGATTCCAAAGTCTGGGTCTGGCTTCGGCTGGTGTCGCACTTCACCCGACGTCATCGCTGCAGTTTTTCGGGTATAAAGGCATCAGCTGACGCCATTTTCCTCAGTGTTTCTTGCCCCAGATGCCAGGTGCCCTCTTGGATGGCTAAATTTGGATAAATGCCAATGTTTCCAAATAGTAGAGAGCAAACACATAAAATAAGCATGTATGTACATATATACAAACAAATACACCATAATAGATCCCCCCCAAGCTAGCTGAAGGATGGCAAATACCCTAGGAGTACCACAGAGGGAAGGTGGGTGGGTAATCCTGACTGCAGATGCATTCCTATCGGACATCTACATTTATGGTAGGTACAAAACTGTACTATGTCCTTCAAGGATGCATCTGCAGTCCTTACAAATAGGTAGAATACCATAGCTAAACTAGGGAGGAGGAAAAAGGAGAGATTATGGTGTAGTTAGGATCCCTTGCAAAACAGCAGTGGCAAAACCTGCTCGGGATCTAGAGTATAAAGGTAAATTGTAATGCTTGGCAAATGTATGCACGGAGGTCCAAGTAGCAGCCTCTATAATGTCCTTGGTAGCCACTCCTCATAAGAAAGCTGTGGTAGTGGCTGTAGCCCTTGTGGAGTGAGGCCTGATGTTCTCTGGAGTTTTCTTTCCATGGTAGGAGTAACAAAATCTAATGCAATTTCCTATCCATTTGGAGATTGTCTGTTTTGAAATTGGTTTTCCTTCCTTTCCTGTTGCATATGCTACCAGAAGCTGGTCAGTTTTTCTATTAGACTTGGTCCTGTCCAGGTAGTAGCGTAATTGTCTATGTACATCCAAGGTATGCAAGAGTCTTTCTCCCTGTTCTGTGGGTTGGGGAAGAATGTAGGTAGGTGGATAGCCTGATTTAAAGACACTCTGGATACCACCTTAGGCATAAATGTAGGATTTGTTCTCATGGACACTATCTTGATGGAAGATCAGGAAGGGTTGCACTGCCATTAATGCCTGTAGTTCAGAGACCCTTCTTGCTGAGGTGATTGCCAGCAGGAAAGCAGTCTTCCAGGATAAGTATTGTAATTCTGCTGTTGCTGCTGGTTCGAAAGGGGAAGTGTCAATTTTTCTAGCACAAAGTTCAAGTCCCATGCTGGCAATGGTGGTTTCCTGGGAGGTTTTACATTTTTAATTCCTCTCAGAAACTGTCTGAGCAGAGGATGAGAGAAGACAGGAGGATCCAAGCTGTATTCTGCTGAAATAGCTGATGCATGTATCTTGATGGAAGAATAGGACAGGCCTGTATGGAAGAGCTCTGCCAAGTACTCCAGGATGTTGGCTATGTTTACCAGTGCCACATCATCTCCCTTTGCAGTACTCCAAATGAGATATCTTTTCCATTTTGCTGCATAATTCTTTCTTGTTGAAGGTCTAAGAGCCTCAAGGATTATGTCTTTAACCCTTTGGGATAAATTTGGGATAATTGCTCTTATGTAATGTTCCAGGCAGTTAGCTGCAGAGTTTTCAGGTTTGGATGCAGGATGTCGTAGTTGTTCTGTGTTAACAGTAATGGGGTCAGGGGTAGTGTCCATATTTGTCCCCGAGACATGCTCCTCAGCAATGGGTAGCAATGTTGTCTTGGCCAGTCTGGAGCTATCAGAATGATCCTTGGACGTTCCTCTTTGATCTTCAAAAGCACCTTGTGCATCAAAGGAAGTGGTGGGAATGCGTATGCTGTCAGGTTTTTCCAACTGAAAGATAGGGAGTCCAACTTCCAAGCAAGTGGGTGGTACGTCCTTGTGCAGAATTTCTTTAGCTGGTGATTGAGTGGGGATGCAAATAAGTCTATTTGTGGTAATCCCCATTCTCTTGTGATGGCTTTGAAGATGTCCGGATGCAGCATCCATTCGTGGGCATCTGTAGTAGTTCTGCTTAATATGTCTGCTAGAATGTTTTCTTTTCCCGGTACAAAAATTGCTTGTAACTGAATGTTGTAGCTCAGAGCCACATCCCATAGGTCCAGTGCCAGCCGGCATAGAGGATATGAATGTGTGCCTCCCTGTTTGTTGATGTACCACATAACTGTGGTGTTGTCTGTCCTCATCAACTGACCTTCTTGGAGAAATGGTCTGAATGACTGGATTGTCAATTTTACTGCCAGCATTTCCTTTAGATTTATGTGCAGGCGCAGCTGGTCTTGAGTCCATAAGCCTTGTATGCACTTGCCCAGCATGTGTGCCCCCCAACCGAGGTCTGAGGCATCTGTCGTGATGGTTTGGCTTGGTTGACTGTTGCAGAAGGGCAATCCTGTGTTTGATTGACAGGCCTGAGCCCACCATAGGAACTCTTGCTTCAGGCATGGGATTATTGGAATTTTGGTTTCTAGGCTGTGCTTGTGTTGGGACCACAAATTCTTTAGGTACCACTGCAGCTTTCTCATATGCAGTCTGGCATGAGGGACCAGAATTATGCAGGATGCCATGAAGCCTAGGGCTTGTAGTACTTTTCTTGCAGTTAGATGGTTCTGCTTTGTTAATGCCAAGAAGTAGAGAGGTAGTTGCTCTTTCTTTTCTGCAGTTAGAATGCCATTTGTTTTTATGTGTCCAGCTCTGCACCCAGAAAGGTTATTCTTTGGGATGGAATCAGCCTTGACTTTTTTATATTGACTGCATATCCCAGGGCTTGCAGCAGGTAAATGACTTTTTGTAAGTCTTCTGTTAGCTTGTTTTTGTTGTCCGCTTGTATCAGGCAGTCGTCCAGGTAGGGATAAATTTGGATCCCCTGAAGTCTGCAATGAGCAATTACTGATGCCAGGCATTTCGTGAACACTCTGGGCGCAGTAGATAAGCCAAAGGGCAATGCTGAGAATTGATAATGCTCTGATCCTGCAAGAAATCTGAGGTATCTTCTGCAAATTGGTCGTATGGGGACGTGCAGGTATGCCTCCTTGAGAACTAGAGTTACCAGCCAAGACTCCTTGCCCAGCATGGGAAGAAGCTGCTGTAGGGTCAGCATTTTGAATTTTGGAACAATGAGGAATGTGTTTAAAGCGGATAGGTCTAGAATGGGTCTCCATTTGTTTTCTTTTCTTGGTACCAGGAAGAGTCTGGAGTAAAATCCCTTTCCTTGCTCCACAGATGGTACCTTTTCCACAGCTCTCATTCTTAATAGCTGAGATATTTGCTTTAGAGCTTCTGCCCTTTGAGTAGGTGGAAGGTTTGGCATTCCTCTCTTTCCTGCTAGAGTATGGAAATGGAACCTGTAACCTTGGTCTATAGTTTGCAAAATCCATTTTTCCCTTGTGATGCAATGCCAGTTCTTTGAAAATAAGGTTAGCTTTCCGCCTAAGGGTGCTTCCAGTTGTTCCCTGGTAGGCGGTGCCACAGCCAAGTCACTGTGATTGTGTTGTAGTGGTGGTGGCTGCGTCCGTGCCTCGCTGGTTGTTACCTTGCCACTGGCGTCCCCTGTAGGCACCCCTGGATTGGTTTCTGCCTCTTGAACGCCTATTCCTGCCTCTCTGTGTCTTAGAGGAGTCCGGAAAGGACCAATTCTTGGAGGGCCAGTTCCTGCTAAACCTTGGAGGCTGAACTTGTAAGAAATCTTTCACTGTTTGTACAGATTTCGCCTTCTCTTCCATCTTTTTTAGTACCTGCTGTGCAGGGGAACCAAATAAATTGACTTTGTCCATGGGTGCATCCAAAAGCTTTGATTTGACATGGTCTGGTAATGCCTGCTCTTTCAACCATGCATGTCTCCTGATAACTGTGCCAGTCATGGCTGATCTAAAGGAAGCCTCCAGTGCATCATAGCCACATTTTAAAGAATGGCTACTAACCTGCTGTATGTTATGTACCATTTCCTGAACATATTTTTTATCTAAAGATTCTTCAGAGGACAGCTTTTTAGTTAACTGTTCAAGCATAAACTCTTGATATTGAATCATATGAAATTGGCAGTTCAAAGCCCTAGCTGACGAAGTAGCAGAGGTGTAAACTTTTTTACCCCATCTCTCTAAGGACCTGGATTCCCTTTCAGAGGGAGGGGTTTTAGTAGATGTAGTTGCTACAGCTTTAGGGCCCTGGGAGATAGTCTCTGGATCTGCAAAAGGAGCCTTGTATAAATGGTGATGAGTGTCCGGGACCCTGTAGAACCTATCGGGCTTAGCAGGGGCCGGAGGTAATGAATCAGGAGCAGTGCAAGCATCATTAAATGCATCATCTACAACAGAAAGAACTGGAGGTATAGCTAAAGGCCTATGTTGTGGCAAATGTAGAAAGGTTCTAAGCCTTTTTCTGGAGTCTGAGAAATCTTGGCCCTGCCACTGAAATTGCTCCCTCATAGCATGCAAGGTTTCCCCAAAGGAAAATTCCTCAGGTGGAGAGGCTGAAGGAATGGACTCTTCAGCATCAGAATCTTCGTAAGGGGAATAAGGTGCCTCAGGAGGGCCTGTATGTTCTGAGTCATCAGAGGAATCATCTGTGGATACTGGCTCAGGGGGCTCTGCTCTAGGCCTCTTCTCTGGAGGTGGATGAGAGGTCCTGTCTGGATGAGGCTGGGATCCACGAATTAAAGAAATGAGATCCTCAGCCAAAGAAAGCATATGGGAACTGGTGCTGGGCCTGTGAGAGAGGGGTTTGGCAGGCACCGTTTTTGAAGCTTTGGCTGCTTTAGCCCTGGCAAAGGCCTTAATAGACATGGCTGCAGGAGGCCTAGCAGCTCCACGTGCAGGGATTGAAATATCCAAGGGAATAGTGTCTGATAATTCCTGAGAAACCGCAACAGAAGGTTGGATTTCAGAAGCCGATTCTACCAGGTTAGAAGAGGCCTCGGTAGAAGGCATGGTTTCGCTGAAGAAAGAACCGCTTGCTCGGTTTCGGCCGAAACCGAGACACTCGCGGTTTGCTTAACCGCGGTTTCGGCCGAAACCGCGGACCGCGAGTGTCGGTCCTTTTCTTTGCGTTTTTTGGTAATTTTTGTAGTCGGAGGATCCGACGGCATAATATAGGCAAAATCAGAGCCGAAAAACTGCTCAGCAAACTCCGATCGACGTCTAAGCGTCCGTCGGTTAAAAGAAGCACAGGCTAGACAAGCTGCTACGTCGTGGTCTGGGCCTAAACAAAGTAAGCAGTAGGAGTAGAAATCTTTATGAGGTATTTGTTTCCCACAAGTTAAACAGTTATTCACTTTTTCTGACATCGGCTGAGGCAAGAAAGAGTCCCCAACGGGGTACTTAGCTTTTTAGAAGTCTTCGAAGTAGTATTCGGTAGTAGTAATCTCTGGATCTGACCGACCGGCACTTGCGAACAACTTCTGCTTCGGGCGCCACGCGGCAAGAAAGACTGAGGAAAATGGCGTCGGCTGATGCCTTTATACCCGAAAAACTGCAGTGATGATGTCGGGTGAAGTGCGACACCAGCCGAAGCCAGACCCAGACTTTGGAATCCGGCCGACCGAAGGGCTGCCTGACGACAGGACTACCCATTTGTAAGGACTGCAGATGCATCCTTGAAGGACATCACAGGGTTCAGTCCTAGGTCCTCTCCTGTTTATCTACTTCTCTGATGTACAGGCTGACACAGAAGGTCTTTGGCTAACAAAGTTAGCAGATGACTGCAAACTAGGAGCCATAATCAAATCTCCTAACGAGGTGGACATCCTACAAAAGGGCCTCACTGAGACAGATGTCTAGTGTCAAAGCCATGGCCTCAAGCTCAATGCCAAAAAGTGCATTGTCATCCCTTTTGGGAAAAACTCTGTACTCATGAACGACCACATAGGCGGTAGTCTACTTAACACCGAAAATGTGACAAGAGACCTTGAGACACAGGTGGACAGTAGTCTCTCCTTTGATAATCACATCGTCACAGTAGTCAGGAACTCCTTCTACGTGGCACACCTCATCACAAAAGGTTTCTCATCCAGGAAAAAAAGAGGTCATTGTACCCCTCTACTCATCGCTCATTAGACCCATTATAGAGTACAACGCCCCTTTTGGTATGTTAATCACAAGACATCTACAACATCTGGAAAGGCCACAGAAATACCTCACAAAGAGGATTACCAGCCTCAAACAGATGCCCTACGCAGACAGTCTCAAAAAACTCCTGCTTTACTCTGTCGCATATTGCCTACTCAGAGGCGATCTCTGCCTAACATACAAAGCTGTGTCAAACCCAGAGCTGTTGGACATTCTTCACATAAAGAAATCCCAAACCCTCCGAGCTACACGCTCTAGGGACCTAAACCTTGTCACCACAATTAACAGAAAGTACAGTTGTGTACCTACCATAAATGTAGATGTTCGAGTGTATTCACTGTTGCAGTCATTACTCTTGGGTTATTCCTGCTGGCAGGCTACCCGCAGTCGGCCTGAATTGCAAAGTCTTGGTCCGGCGTCGGTTGCTGTCGCTTCTTCCCTGACGTCAGTGCGCCAGGGGTATAAAAGATGCAGCAGACGCCATTTTCTTTAGTTTTTCTTGCTCCAGATGTCAGGTGCCCCCAAAAGGGTAGGCTAAATAAATTATGCCAATAAACATGTATGCAATAAAGTAAACATTTCCTTCATCTACAAGCAAATACACCACACAGGTTGTATAGAATAGAGAAGTACAGATAAGACCCAGCAAAAGAAAGGGGGATGGTGGGAGGGTAACCTGGACTGCAGCAGTGAATACACTCGAACATCTACATTTATGGTAGGTACACACCTGTACTATGTTCATCGTGTTTCACTGTTGCAGTCATTACTCTTGGGTTGAATCCCAAAGCTGAGGATGGGTGGCTGGGCTAAATAGGATTAGGAGAGGCTATGAGGCTCTGCAGAACTGCAGTGGCAAAGCCTACTCTGGATTTAGAGTAGAGAGGTAAGTAATAGTGCTTTGTAAAAGTGTGCACTGAACTCCAAGCTGCAGCCTCTAAGATGTCTTTGGTTGGTGGTACTCTGAGGAAGGCTGCTGAAGTGGCTGCTGCTCTGGTTGAATGTGGCCTAATGCCCTTAGGCACTGATTTGCCATGCTGAGTAGCAGAAACGAATGGAATGGCCTATCCATTTTGAAATAGTCTGTTTTGAGATAGCCTTTCCTTGTGATCCTGCAGCATATGCCACTAAAAGTTGCTCAGTCTTTCTGAAAGCTTTAGTTCTGTCCAGGTAGAAGCGTAGCTGTCTGTGTATGTCCAAAGAATGCAGAAGTCTCTTACCCTTGTTCTGTGCATTTGGATAAAAGGTAGGCAAGTGAATGGTTTGGTTAAGGGCCACAGTGGACACCACCTTAATCATAAATGTCGGGTTCGTCCTCAGAGAAACCCTGTATGGATGGAAAATCATAAAAGGTTCCACAGCCATGAGTACCTGCAACTCAGACACTCATCTTGCAGAGGTTATTGCTAGGAGGAGAGCTGTTTTCCAGGATAAAAAATTTATATCAGCTGTTGAGGCTGGCTCAAAAGGAGGCAGCGTGAGTTTTTCCAAGACATAATTGAGGTCCCATGCAGGTAATGGTGCTCTCTCCTTGGAGGTTTTATGTTTTTGGCCCCTCTGAGGTACTGCCTTATTAAAGGATGAGAAAAGATAGGTGGTTCCATATTGTAAAGGGCTGAAATGGCTGAGGCATGAATCTTAATTGATGAAAAGGATAGGCCTTTGTCCAGCATCTCAGTTAAGTATTGTAAAATCTGAGGAATATTTGGTACAAACAGGTCAATTCCTTGTGCCTGGTTCCAAGCAGAGAATCTCTTTCATTTTTCTGCATAAGATTTTCTGGTACTGGACCTCCAAAATAACATCCATCACAGCTTTGGAGAGAGGAGTGTTCTGAATGGCTACATTATCCGCCATGCTGCCAGATTTAAGGTCCTGAGTTGGCTGTGCAGGATCGGATTGTTTTGTTGGGTAAGTGAGAAATTTAAGGCAATGTCCAGGCTGGACCTTGAGACAAGTTCTTTAGGATTGGATACCAGTGCTGGCGTGGCCAGTCTGGGGCAATCAGTATCATTTTTGGCTTCTCTTGTCTGACCTTTAGGAGTAACTTGGGGAGGAGAGGCAATGGGGGAAAGGCATATACTGTTAGTTTTTCCAGCTGAAGGATAAGGCATCCACTTTCCATGCTTGTTTGTAGTAAGTCCTTGTGCAGAATCTCTGTAGCTGGCAGTTGTGAGGGGAGGCAAACAGATCTATGTCTGGGCATCCCCATTTCCTTGTTATCATGCTGAAGACTTGTGGATCCAGTTTTCACTTGTGGGGATCCATGAGGTTTCTGCTTAGTTCGTCTGCCAGAGTATTTATTTTTCCTGGCAGGAATTGTGCTTGCAGGTGAACTTAAGTCAATGCTGTGTCCCACAAAGTCATGGCTTGTCTGCAGGGGGGGGGGGTAGGAATGTGTGCCTCCCTGCTTGTTTATGTACCACATGACTGTGGTATTGTCCATCTTTATCAGTAGTTGTCCTGGATGAAGTCTATCCTTGAAAGCTGTCAGGGCATTCTGAACAGCTAGCATCTCTTTTTGATTGATATGAAGATGTATCTGGCTTGCGGGCCATGTGCCCTGAATAAATTTACTGCCATGTGGGCGCCCCAGGCATAATCTGATGCATCCGTTGTTAGTGTCTGCCTGGCTGTGGGTAAAGTGAATGGCTGTCCCTTGTTGTGGTGACAGGCCTGTGCCCACCATCAAAATTCCTGTTGCAGGCAGGGAATGAGGGTAATTAATGTTTCCAGGCTGTGGCAATGTTGAGTCCAAACACTTTTAAGATACCATTGTAGTTTCCTCATATGCAGTCTGGCATATGGAATTAGCAGAATGCAAAATGCCATGAAGCCGAAAGCCTGCAGAATTTTTCTTGCAGATAACTGGGTCTTTGTTGCCAACATTTTGAAGTAAGAAGGCAGTTGCCTGTTTGTCTGGCGTGAGATAAGCCATCTGGGCAGTTGTATTTAAGCTTGCACCCAGGAATATTCTCTTGAGAGGGCACTAGTTTTGATTTCTTTTCGTTTACTGTGTACCCTAGGCCAATTAGTTGTCTTTTTAAAAACGCCAGATGCTTTAGAAGAATGTCTTTGTTCTCTGCTTGAATTAGGCAGTCATCCAAGTAGGGATATATTTGAATTCCTTTTTGTCTGCAAAACGCAATTACTGGTGCCAGGCATTTTGTGAAGACCCTGAGAGCAGTAGATAAGCCAAACGGCAGTGCAGAGAATTGGTAATGCATTGAGCCAGCTATGAATCTGAGGTATCTTCTGCAAGATTGTCAGATTGGGACATGCAGGTATGCCTCTTTTAGGTCCAGAGTTACGAGCCAAGCCTTCTTGCCCAGCATGGGCAGTAGCTGCTGTAGAGTCAACATCTTGAATTTTGGAACTTCCAGAAACGTTTCAGGTCCAGTATTGGTCTCCAGGTTTTGTCCTTTCTGGGTACTAGGAAAAGTCTTGAGTAAAATCCTTGCCCCTGCTCTTGTTGAGGTAATTGCTGAATGGCCCTCATGTCCATGAGGGCTGTAATTTGTTTTTGTGCCTCTGCCCATTGATTGTGTGGCAGGTCTGGCATACCTTTTGACCTTGGTAGATTGTGAAAATGGAACCTGTAACCTTGGGACACTATGTTCAGGACCCATTTGTCTTGGGTAACCATTTGCCAATTTGATGAAAAAAGTGCTAGTTTTCCCCCTAAGGGGGCTGCCAAAAGAAAAGTGCTTGGATCTGGGAGAGGAAAGTCATTGGGACCGTTTCCTGTAAGGCTGTGATTTGTCTTCTCTGCTTTTGGAGGTAGGAGCACCCCATTGTTTAGGCCTGTATGAGCCTTGTGGCTGAGATCTGCCTCTGGGACGCCTGTATCTGCCCCTTTGTGGCCTGACACTGGAAAGGACCAATTTTTAGAAGGCCAGTTCCTGCTAAACCTGGGTGGCTGTACCTGTAAGAAATCCTTGACTGTCTGCATGGATTTTGCTTTATCCTCCATTTTTTTCAACACCTCTTCTGCTTTAGTACCAAAGTATCATGCTGTAATGGTGCATCTAATAATTTTGCTTTAACATGATTAGGCAGATTCTGTTCCTTTAACCAAGCATGCCTTCTAATAACACAACATGTAACAGCGGCCCTGCAAGAGGCCTCCAGTGAATCATAACCACATTGCAAAGTATGCTTTCCCACTTGTTCAGCTGCATGCAATAAATCCTGCGATTCCTTGTTCTTTGAACTTTCAGTATTTGTCAACAATTTCTGTTTAAGCAGTGACATTAAATATTGCTGATATTTAAGCATATGAAACTGACAATTTAAAGCCCTTACAGCCAGGGTAGCAGAAGTGTAGACTTTTCCCCCCATCTGTCTAGAGCCCTAGAATCCCTATCAGAGGGGACAGGGTTTTTTGTAGTGGAAGCTTTGACCCCTTTGGGACCCTGAGAAATAGTTTCTGGGTTAGCAGTGGGGTTTTTATATAGGAATTTATGAGAATCCGGGACCCTGTAGTATCTGTCTGGCTTAGCAGGTGCAGGGGTAAAAGAGTCAGGTGACAAGCCGGACTCAGAAAATACATCTACAATGTCTAGAACAGGTGGAATAGCAAGGGGTCTGTGCTGAGGAAGTAGCAGAAAGTCTCTGAGCCTTTTCTTAGATTCAGAATAATCTTGGCTCTTCTAATGGAAATGCTCCCTCATGGTATGCAGGGTTTCCCCAAAGGAATAATCCTCAGAAGGAGAGGCTGAAGGAATGGATTCTTCAGCATCAGAATCCTCATAGGGAAGCATGGAGTAATCCTGTTCAGAAGAGGAATCCGAGGAAATAGAAACCTGATTAGAAGAATCATACTCTGTCTCTTGCCCAGGCCTCTTATCAGGAGGGGGATGGGAGCCCCTGATCAAGGTAATTAGGTCTTCGGCCATTTTGAGCATCTATTTTTTAGGCATGGAAGTCTGAGCAGGAGAATGTTGTACTTGTTTCTTTGTCTTTAGAGCTGCTTCAGTGTTTGTCTTTGAAGCTGAAGATGGCTTAATATATAGTTGTGTAGGTCTGAAGACACCTTCAGAAGCCGATGCCTGCTGAGCGGCTCCGGACCCATCTGAGGGAATGATTTCCGAGTGTCCAATACCTTGAGTATCCAGAGGCCCAGTCAGCTCCATGTGGGAGTCGGAAGTGGCCTGTGGCTCTGAGGTAGCAGGCGCCAGGGGCTGCGAAAGCGCCTCACTGAGAACCGGCGACTGGCCTAGCAGAGGCCTCGTCGTCTGTTTTGGACCTCGGATGCCTATCCTTTTCCTTGTCCTTGCGTTTTTTGTAAACTCCAGTTATTGGCTGGTCTGACGGCATTATATAATTAAATCTTCGGCAAAAGTAATGAAATGCAAAATCAAACTGATGCTTAATAGTGCGTTGGTTAAATCTAGGACAAAACCGACAGCTAGCAACGTTGTGATTAGGGTCTAGGCAAGGAATACAGTACGAGTGAAAATCCTTATGCGGTATTTGCTTCCCACAAGAAATACAATTGTTAACTTTTACTGACATCGGTCTGGAGCAAGAAAAAAGTTTCCCCAATGGGGTACTTAGCTTTAATGAAGACTTCAGTTCTGAAATTCGGATTTGAATATCTCAGGAGTCGGCCGACCGGCACTTGCGAACTGCTTTTGCTTCGGGCACCGCGTGGCAAGAAAGACTGGGGAAAATGGTGTCAGCTGCATCTTTTATACCCTTGGCGCACTGACGTCAGGGAAGAGGCGACAGCAACCGACACTGGACCTAGACTTTGGAATTCTGGCCGACTGAGGGTAGCCTGCCAGCAGGATAACCCAAGAGTAATGACTGCAACAGTGAAACACGAACATGTGTATACCATCTTACCCCAGCTATCTAGCATCCTGGAGTCTCTATCAGAAGGGGTAGGATTTTTGGCAGTAGTAGCCTTAATGCCCTTGGGTCCCTGTGAAATGGTCTCAGGATCCGCAGTAGGATTTTTAAAAAGAAATTTGAGAGAGTCAGGAATCCTGTAATATCTATCAGGTTTTCTGGAAGCGAGAGGTAAAGAGTCAGGGGCCAAGTTAGATTCCGAAAAGGCATAATCAACTATGTCTAGTACAGGAGGGATAGCTAAAGGCCTGTGTTGAGGCAGGAGTAAATCCCTAAGCCTCTTTTTAGAATCAGAGTAATCCTGGCTTTCCGGGCGAAAATGCTCCCTAACAGTATGCAAGGTTTCATGGGGGGGTGCAGAGGGAATAGAGTCCTCTGCATCAGAATCCTCATAGGCAGATAAAGGTAAATCCTGGTCATCAGAGGAAACCAATTTCAGAATCCTGGTCAGAAGTATTATAAGCAAATTCAGTCCTAGGTCTCTTAGAAGGGGAAGGTTGGCTTCCCCTGATTAAAGTAATAAGGTCTTAAGCCATTCTTATCATTTTTTTTTTAGGGATATTGGCCTGACCATGCAGTCTGGGCGTCCATTTTCTAGGCATGGTTCAAGTTTTAGGCCTTGAAGAAGAAGATGGCGTTAGTTTCATGCAGGTCAGTAGGCCTGAATACACCCTCAGAAGCCGGTACCTGCACAGCGGCTCTGGACCCATCCAAGGTAGAGACATCCGCAGATTCCACAGTTGAAGCATCTCGCGGCATACCGGACTCCGAATGGGTCTCAGTAGAGGCCTGCGAATCTGAAGTAGCAGGTATTAGTGGCTGCATAAGTGCCTCACTGAGTACCGAACTGGCGACTGGCTAAGAAGCGCTGGCAGCTTTGGACCTAGGCAGCCTGTCTCTGTCTATCTTTGCACTGTTTCGGAATGTCGGTAGTCGGATGGCTTACCGAAGACATATCTGGAAAATTGAACAGAGTACCAAAATATTTAGAAGCGTAAATATAAAGACGTATAGTTTGTTGCTTAAATAAGGCACAAAACAGACAGAGAGGTACATCGTGGTCAGGGCCTAGGCAAGGAATACAGTACGAATGAAAATCTTTGAGGTATTTGCTTTCCACAAGAAATACAATTATTGACTTTTACTGACATCTGTTTAGAGCAAGAAAAAGTTTCCCCAACGGGGTTACTTAGCTTTTAGTTGAAGATTTTGGTTCTGAAACTCAAAAATGAAAATTTCAGGAGTCTGCCTACCAGCACTTGCGAACTGCTTCTACTTCGGGCACTGCACGGCAAGAAAGACTGATGTAATTGCGTCGGCTGCATGCTTTATACCCCCTGACTACCTAACGTCACGGAAGATGAGACAGCAACCGACGTAGGACCCAAGACTTTGACAATCAGGCCAACTGAGGGTTACTGCAAGCAGATAACCCAAATATGATGACTGCAACAGTGAAACACGAAGAACATCTATGGTTATGGTAAAATTTTATACAACTTTCCTGTGTTGTTCTATTCCAATGTTGCAGTATTCTACTTGTGGGAGAGTAGCACAACTCACTGAGGAATGGGAGGTGGTCTAGTTGAAGTTTCTAGGAATCTGTGCATGGCAGCCCTCACAAACCCCGCCCTAGCTTTGGAGATATTGTCCAGTTTGTAGTGTTTGGTGAAGGTGTGTACTGAGGACCAAGTGGCTGCCTCCAGTACAGAGTTAGTGTAGAGTCCTTTAAAGAAGGCTCCAGAAGATGCCATGACTGGTGGAGTGGGTCTTGACATTGCCTTGCAAAGGTCTTGCCATGGTGAAGGCAGCAGAGAGAGATGGCCCGGGAGAACAAGGCCATAATGTTTTGTTTGCTCACTGGTTTCCCCAAGGCCCTGGAGTGGAAGGAGACAAACAGTTGGTCAGATTTTCTAAAAAGTGGGCTTTGTGTGTATGTGAAGGTAGGCATCCTTTATGTCCAGGGTAGTCATGAAGCCCTGAAGAAAGATGAGGGGATAGGGGTAGCGAGGGTGAGCATCCTGAATGTAGGAACTCGAAAAAAGGGATTGAGGTCATGAGAGGTCTAAGATTGGCCTCCATGGTCGCTCCTTTCTGGGTACCAAAAAGATTCTGGAGTAGAATCCTTTTCTTCTTTCCTGTAGAGGCACTGGTTCTATGCTGCCTTGTAGCAGTAGGGTTTTTCAGGACCTGATGGAAAAGGGGTAAATGGCTGGGAGGAGGCAGCGGGATGCCCTGTTGTGTTGGGGGGTGATCCAGGACATTAAGTATCCGTTTTGAATGATGGACAGAACCCACTTGTTTGTGGTAATGAGAGACCACATAGGGAAACAGTGAGAGAGGTGGGTAGATAGGGGAATGGTGGAAGGGGGGGGGGGCTGTACTACTCGGCAAGCAGTCAAGATACTACCTGCCCTATCACGAAAGGAGGGCCTTTGGCTGGAAGGCTGAGAAGGTGTAGCCTGAGGAGGTTGCCTTCTAGGGGGTCTTCTAGACCTAGGTGGTGCTGTAGAGGCCTGGAGGTTTTCCTGATTAACTGTGTCTTGGGCAGGGTAGTTCCTCTGGAACTTGGGAATGGGCGAAACTAGGAGGTGCTTCCAGTCCTGTAGCTCTTTACCTTTCTGTTGCAAGAATTTAAACAGATCAGCCACTTCTGCACCAAATAGGGCTGAATTGTCCAGAGATGCGTCAAGAAGTTTGGCCCTGAAGTCATCGAGAAGAGGCTGTATTCACAGCCACGAGTACCACTTGAGTACTGAAGCTGATGCAGCTGAACTGTCGGAGGCTTCAGCGGCATAATAACTGCATATTAAAGAGTGTTTAGTCACTTGAGAGATGCGGGCTATATCAGGGAAGACAGAGAAGCTTTGGCTACACAGTCAGAAATATCATCCAAGTCCTTAGTGGCTTTATCCAGCAGAGCTAAGGAGTATTTAGTCATCTGAGTCTAGTAGTTGGTGGCCCTGAAGGAGGGGGTAGTTGACGTGTAAATTTTGTTTTAGCCTCTCCATGGTCTTTCTGTCCTTAGCAGGAAGGATACTAATGGTCAGAAGGAGCTTGGAGGCCCTATCAGAAGAGATAGACAGTGGCCGGGTCAGCAGGGCGGCACTTAAAAGAGAAATTGTTCTGTTTCAGGTACTTTATAGTCTGTCTGCCCTATGAGGAGCTGGAGGCTGAGAATCTGGGCTGATTGATGCAAAAGCAAATGCACCCAGGAATGCAGGCTGAATGGGGGGTATAGCATAAGGAACAGGAGAGTCCATTTGGATCAGGTCATAAAACCTTTTTTGTACTGCAGTCATATCCATGGATTGCCACTTGAAGCGGTCTTTCATCATATTAATTGTTTCCTCAAAGGTTAAGTCCTCAACAGGGGGAGTCAGGTTCGACGGAGCCCTCCTCAGGAGATCCATTTCCCAGAGGGGATGAGATCTGAGAGGAATAAGATGGGTATTCCGCAGAGGAATCAGAAAAATCCTCTTCAGCCTGATCTGCTCTCCATTCAGTAGTGTGAGGCCTAAGGCTAATAAGGGGAGGAACAGAGGCTTCAGCAGGAGGCCTAAGGGCCATGAAGATGTTAAACTCTGTCTGAAGGTCTGCCAGTCAGGCATGCTTTCATAGGTTGGAGTGAGGTGTCTAGTTTCTTGCTTTTTTTTTTTTTAAAGGCCTAGCAGGTGTATGAGTGGAGACAGGCCTAGGGTCAGGCTTCGGAATGGTGGAGGCAGTGCCACACGGGCCCAGAGTGAATGCTGGTTCCCCACCGGTGTTCTAGGGAAGGTGCCGGTAGTTCCTCTGTGGACATGCCATCCACTCGAGATTGTGCGGCTTCCTCAGAAGTACCTGCTTTATCTACACTGGCAGATGCTGGATCCTCAGCCAAGCTGACATCTGCTACAGACTGAGGCACATCGGATGAAGTAGGCTATATGGACTTGGCCCTCTTCCTAAGCGGTTCACACAGGGCATCTGACTCTGCCTCCATCCCTAACGCTAATTGCTTTAAGCACTGTTTCTCTAGATATAGGTGTAAGGCCTGCAACCGGCGACATAAGGTCTTAGGGACAAACGGCAAATGGTGCAGTTCTCATGGTCGTGCTCCTTGCCAAAATAAAAGTGAGACTGGTCGTGGATGTCTGTGGGGGATCTGGTGACCACACTTGCCCTTACCGGATGACATGAACACTATAAATATCAACAAAATAGGACTGAAAGAATCCCCAAAGGGGTACTTAAACTTTTTTCGATCCAACGTCCGCGAGAAGCAGGAGCACCTGGTGCACGACTGATGGCTGAAAAGTTCTGAAGGCTGGTGCGTTCAGATATCACCTTTATGGCCCACGTACCTGCTGCCACGGCAGATGTCCGACACACCAAAAGGGACTGAAAATCTTTGGAAAACCTGGCCGGACGAACTGTAGAGGAAGAAGGGTAAACCCACAAGTAGAATACTGCAACACTGGAATAGGACATCTTTCCATTCTGTCATACAACACACACAAGTTTTCCTCAATCTTCATTCACTTCAACACAAGTTGCTATATTCTTGCATTCCCTTAAACCTCACTCATCCTTCTGAACTTATTCTGCAAATATTTTCCTTACATATTTCACTTCTATAATTCCAAGATGGGTGGGGCTATGGTCTTCAAACACAGTGGCCAGAAAGGGCAATTACCTTCAACCAAGAAGTAAGTGATGGCAGCCCTCTGTTTCATTCATCTTCTCATAGTTCTTTGGTTACCAGCTTGAACTTACTGAGGCTTTTCCTGATAATCCATGAGCAGGATTCTCTGGATGATCACCTTTCAAGAAGCAAGGTAGATTTTTCCCTTTGCATCTTTGCATAGCCAGATTAAAATGTTGGCACTTATAGCACTGCTTTGACATCATGCTCTTCTCCCACTCAGTAGTGGCAATGCTACTGCAGGTCTTTTGATCGATTATGTTCTCAAGCATTACAAGTATGACGTTTTCCATAGTAAAGCTCTAGGTCAAGATTCAAAACTGGGCATGAAGCACAAAACCTCAGATGGTTAAAGATGCTAGACTCGCTCTTTCCTATCCCAGCAGCTGATGCCACCGTATGTAATAAGAGTGCAACTCTTGAGCACTAGATGAAAGGCAAGACAGACAGAGATGGGCACTGCAAGAAAGAAATCCCAACAGCTAATCCATTATTAGGCACAAGTCCCTTGAGTGATCTTCCAAGATGCAATGAACCTGGACAGCTAACCTTAATGGGCAGTTACCAAATACACTCAGGACTCAGTGCAGGGGTAAAATGCTCCTCTGCACATTGAGGATACTTCTGCCTCCCAAAACTTGCAAGACTTGGAAAAAGAAAATAAAAGGAGGCTAAAGGTATGGGAACAATGCAGACTCCTCCATGGCGATTAGTGCTTATTTCCTTTTTTGCCAGTTTTTACCAGATCCCAAAGAATCTAGACTGCAGCATCTATGACAGCCTTCCTGAGATCACCATTAAAGGTTGGCTTGAGCTCCTGTGCAGTTACAGATCTGAAGCTCTTGCTTTGGTCAAATTAAAACTGAAAATGCACTACAGCATTAGGACTAATGATCTTAATTGAACCAGCTATGTTGGCATAGATGGGTGAAACCCTGATGACAACCAAGGAAACTACAATTTGGTAACAGTCTCACCCACATGCTGGATTTTGTACAGCTGCTATCTTCATTGCTTTTCTCTTGGGGGGGATATAGGATGGGCAAGTGGAGGTGGACCACTGTAACTGTGGTGCAGATTAGGGCTCAGAACCACTGCCAAGCTGATCAGGTGAGACGGTTTGGGAGATCCTAGGACCTGTAGTGAGGACAATTCTAAAGCCAAACCTGTTATCATAGCCCCTTACTAGAAGTTGGAGTACATGCCTCTACATCATCTTTACGTTCTATTTCTTAAATGCTGTCCCTCCCCACAGTTTGACTATGGTGGGGTACAAGGGGCTGGAAGAACGGTAAGAAGTATTTTCATATTACTGTTTCTATGCATTTCTCAAACATTGGGCTCAATTTTCATGGCTGTTAATCAACCAATATCTGTCATCTGAAGGCATGCCCCTAACTGTAAGAAAATATGATGCGAGGTGCTTAAATTGACATGGACTTGGGTGCATTTCATGCCTATGACGTTCTATGACAAATTATGCTCTTTAATGCACACATTTGAATGGAATTATAACATTTAACAGACTGGAATAATGCAGAAACAACAAACAAATAATGAAGCTGAGAAAACAAACCTCTTATTTTGGCAAATACTTTTTGGGTGATCTTAACTTATGTTCAGTGATTACAATACTACAAATGTAAAGCTCTGTAACATTAGTAGTATTAAATCTGCAACTAAAAAACTATCTTTCTGCAATGGAAGCTTTTTTACTCTTAGAATTCCTCTACTCAAGAAACCATACCAATCACCAGAAATATTACTGGCTCATATCTGCTCTGTGTAATTAACACACAAAATATATTAAGGCATCATTAATTCCCAATACTCTTGGTAATATATACATTTAGTAAATGTCATTTGTACATACTTGTGTCAGACCACCAATCTCCTTGACAGAGATATAGAGGCGAAAAAGATCCAAAGGTTTTCTGCCTACAGCTGGAAGGTTTGTCATTGCCATCCCTTTTTCCTCAGTAAAGGCCAAGTAACGATCAACCCACATCTTTCGTTCTGGTTCCGTACCCAACTCATACAGCTTTGTAATCTTTTCATTTGTTGTGGTAGAGGAACTTGACTTCTGAAACCAAAATTAGGAAACAGCATTTGCGTCATAAGTTAGCATAACCAACTTTATAAAATCTAAGAGATTAATAATAAATAGGCTCTTGAAACAAACAAAAAAAAAAAAAAGAGGACTAACACTGCATGCCCTTTAATCATCAGTTATCCAGAATCAAAACAACTTGTAGATGTTTCATTCAAAGCTGAAAAAGTGAGATCCTTTTAAGACCAATTAACATCTCCACCAACCAAAACAAGGAATTTTCATAAGCAAAATCCTGCAGTCAGAGACCTATGCACACCTGGGTGATGCTTACTGTCGCTTGTCTAGTCAGGATGTAATAGATGCGTCTTCATGGGTTCTGTTCAAGCAGCTTTATTATGTACAAACATCAGGATTGAGGCTTAATTTTAACTTAGATAAACTTGTATACAAACTAGCTATTACATTCATACATGCTCACTCTCTGGCTGCACACTCAAAATGGCACTGAAGCTAGCACATGCTTGTTATTTATATGCACTTTCAGTCCTTGAAACACTTCTTAAAGATACAGCACATACACAGTGTTCTACATTTATCTTTGAGAAGCAGGTCATGCAATATTGACAATATCAGTTGACATGCAATCAATACAAAATTCTTTGTCATGCAATTATACACAACTAGATACATATATACAATCAAATCCAGGTCGCTGTGCATTTCACACTAGGTCTGGAAATACGGACAAATTTGGAATGAGGTTTAGCAAGTGGGTCCAACTCAACTCTGTTGAATGTTCAACCTTAGGAATATCAGGATCATCATCAAGAATGGAAGAAGAAGGTAAGACACGTTCTGCAACAGGAACATTGTCTGGATTGCTCTGAGATCTGGAGTCTGTATCACAGGAACAATGCTGCAATATTGATTCTAGTACAGGATGATGTCTGAAATTTAATCTGTACTCCACTCCCTCAGATTCTACAAAGTAGGGATCTTGGCTCGGTACATATACCTGTTACTTGACCAATATGGTCGAATCTTTTTGCTGTTTGTGTCCTCACTGTCTCTCCCTTCAATGGACGAAGAAATCTGCTTGATTTATCATAGCTGGACTTCTGGACAGAATGCTTCCTGAATAATTGGGGTCTAGTGGTTTTGTTGTTCTTGGCTTTAGACCTCAACAAACTGGAACTAATAGGCAATGTTGCTTTGGTTTGCCAGGATATAAGTCTCTGAGCAGGCGAGCCAAGAACATCATCATGGGGTATGCTTCTGAGACTGAATTAATTCAAAAAGATGTCTGTATCGTCACGCTTTGACCTTTCAAGTAATTGCTTTGCACTCTGTACTGCACATTCAAGCTAGTTCATTTGACTGTGGATATTCTGGACTAACAGTAACATGTACGAAGTCCCATTCTCTTGCAAATTTCCAAAACTGACTAATAAACTGAGTATCATTGTCAGAAATAATTGTGTGGACTACCATGGACTGAGAAATGACATAGCAGTGGACGCCAGATTAGGTAGCAAATCTATCTCAAACCAGTTTGAATAAGAGTCTACCAATACTAAGTAATGCTGATTGTCCCACTCAAATATATCGGTGGCAACTGCTGACCAAGGTAGTTCAGGAACTTGACTTAGCTGACGTGGTTCTCTTTGTAAATGCTGTTTAGTGCTATTGCATACTGAAGAAAGTACTTTGTCAGTGTCTTTCACTAAAGAAGGGCGAAAAACTATATCTCTCACCCTTTTTGGTAGATTCGGAACATGGGTGACCACGATGCAAAACCTGGATATATTCATGTTATAAGGAAGCAGGAACAACAATTTTAGGACCTTTGAAAATAATGCCATCTTCCATCAACATCTCAATCCCTGTAAGGAAAATAAATTTGCACTTCAGGTGGTACACTAGATTGCTTTGATGGCCATCCAGCATTAATGTAGCGGTTGAGCTTTTGCAAAACTGGATCAGTCTTTGTATGATCTTTCAGCTCAAGTCTCGTGGTACAAAAGTTGCACACTTCCATTACGTCAAAGTCAAAATTCTCTGCATCAAGCTGTTCCATTGCATTTCTGGATCATATGGATAAAGCATCAGCCAGATAAAGAAGTTTGCCTTTTGTACAGACCACAAAGTACACTTTTGCAATTTACGCATCATTCTTTGTAATCTCGCTGGAGATGAACGCATAGGCTTCTTTAGAATAGTAACTGAAGGTTGGTGATCAGTTTCAATCTGAATAGCTCAACCACAGGTATAATCATGAAACTTTGTACATGCAAATACTACTGCTAAAAGTTCCTTCTCAATTTGAGCATACTGCATTTCAGTTTGGGTAAGGGTTCTAGATGCATAGGCTACTGGTCTGCCTTCTTGAAGAATAACTGCGCCAAGACCAAATTTTGAAGCATCACAGGAAAGAATGACTGGTTTACGGACAGCATAGTATCTTTATGTAGATGGGGTGGCAATTTTCTGCTTAAGGTCTTCAAATGCTTTCTGGTGCTGTTCCAACCAAGACCATGTAACATTTTTGCACGTCACCTCTCTCAAAGGTGCTGTCAAACTCACTGAAGTCTGGTATAAACTTGCCTAAATAGCTGACCATGCCTAGAAATCAATGTAGAGCTTGAACATTATCTGGTGCTGACATCTCAAGGATAGCTGCTTGCTTGGATGGGTTGGGTCTCAAGACAGTGCTGCTGAAACAAAGACCTACATATGTAACTTCTGGTAGTCCATATTTTCACTTTAGAGGACTGAGCTTTAAGTTTACTTCAAGTGTGCTGTCTAGAACTCTCAAGGTTTCTGTCATGCTCTGCTTCACCACTGCTTCCAACCAATGTCGTCTACTATTACGGCACAAGGATAATCTGAAAAAATTTGCTCCACTGCATGCTGAAAGACTTCAGTTGCAGAATTTATTCCAAATGGCAACCTTAGGAATCCATATCTGCCAAACGGGGTACTTAAAGTAGTCAGTAATGAGGATTTGCGATCAAGCACAAATTGCCAAAATGAACTTTTTGCATCCAAGACAGAAAAAACAGTGGCATTCGGTATTAGGTCCACGACTTTGACTGTACGCATTGGATGATGTGGTCTCTTTAATGCTTTGTTCAAATCTCTTGGGTCAATATATATTATGATTTCGTCTTAGCCTTTTTTGAGGGCTGCTACCATGGACAACACCCGTTCAGTTGGTTCTGTAACTGGACAAATTACACCTTGATGCACCATTTTATCCAAGTTTTGACTATCTTGCATAGCTATTGGAACTTTTCTTGCTGGTCTGACCACTGGACTGACCTCTGGGTCTAACTTCATAGAATACACAACTGGAAGTTTGCCCAACTTGTCACTGAAAACTACGGTATGTGCTTATATGATGAACTTCTTTGGTAAAATAAAGTAGATTCATTCTCAAACTGTCTCCGAGACCCTATAATGACTGCACAGGTCATTGGACTAAATAGAATTACAAGCTAACAGTTTCTAGCCAAATAACACAAAAGCACTACTGAGCCTTCGGTTTGAATTTCTTTACCTCCATAAGCAACAAGTTTTGCACTACTAGCCACACTGAATTGTTCACCAGCTCTCACTTGAGCAAATGTGTCTGTTGACATAACATTAGACTTTGAACCAGTGTCTACTTTGAGATTAGTAGAGTTACCATTTAGCTGGACAGTACAAAACACTTCATTCTTTGCCAAGAAATTCTCTGCATCAACCTTTTCACCAATTACTGATAAACCATCTACATAGAAAGTAGAATTGCAGCTCTCTATATGATCAACTTGCTTTTTTGAGTGACCCTTTATAACTGTGCAATATTTACTTGATTTGCAAAACTTTTGAAAATAGTTCCATTTTTTACACTTGTGGCATTGGTGACTAAATGCTAAACACTTCTTTCTTTTAGACTCATGACTAGCAACACAATTACGACAGTTAAAGCTGGATTTGGGTTTTGCAGATACACGCTTATACTGCACTGAGCATGCTCCTTTCTTAGAACTCGCTAGAAAACTATGTTCCCCAGGAGAACCCACAGGGGCTGTGGATACCATGTGCTTAGGCCTGCTTCTGTTTGCCACGTGTTGCATGCTATCTACATATGTTCTGGAGTCTGCTGAAATCATGCTCTTATCACTTGCAAGTATACCTGTGTGCCTTTCTGTAACTTCATGAATTTGACAAATCTCAACAGCTTTCCTCAATGTTAAATCACTGTCGCAAAGCATAATCTGCCTCACTGCAGCACTATTAATACCACATGCAAGCCTGTCCTTTATCAACTCATCTTTTAAGTCACCAGACACATTTTAGCTTTGTTTCTCAGGTCAGTAATATAAGCTGCAGAAGTTTCCCCTGATCTCTTATGTAAAACAAATGCCTCTCTAATGTAATATCTGTCTGGGGTTACTCATTTCTCTGAATTTATGCTTCAAACACTCAGGGGGGGGGGGTCTTCGCTTGACTCAGCCTGTACAACATGACTGTTTTCACCTTTCTCCCTCGTATACTGCTGGCACCAACACAAATTAACACACTCTTTCAATGGCCTCTGGCCCAGTTAGGTTTAACAAAATGAATGCCCTGGTGTGAGCATCTTTATCATAAGCTACTTATATCGTACTCTTGCTCAAATATTCTCCAATTTTCAGCAGTATTCTGATCAAATACAAATGGTGAGGCTTTTGAAATCCGTCTGCTACATTAACACATACCAGTGAAGGGTTTTGCAAATATGCACAAACACACACATATGTATATGCCAAAAATTTATGCCAGTATTCATTAACTACGCCCAATAGCACAACCCTCTGAATAACTGAACTTTGCGAAAGTCTCTTGGGCACTGTAATACTCTTGAAATTACTGTACTGCAAAAGTAATTTATCATTTTAAGCAACATTTCGCACTGTGCGAATTAACTGGGCAGAAGAAGCTCAGAGTCAAACATTTTGAAGTAACTGCACTTTGCAAATAAACAGTACATGGCACACAAACTTCCCCAAAATGAAAGCACTTTGCTAAATAATTCTTTACAGAGCAAGAAACTCCATAATGGCGACAGTTTGTGAATAGACACACCCAGCACAAGAAACTTTTCAAAATGGCTGTACTTTGATTGTAGTTCACAAAATAGTTGCACTTTGCAGACAAACTCTTCAGAATACATACACAGTAATAAACACACTGTAAGCACTTTTACACACTTTGAGATACTTCAAATAACTCTAGTTATGCCCTGTATTGTTGCCCTGAATACAATACAAAGTACTAGTTATGCCAGAACACAGTACTTTGCCAAAAAGCATGCAGCCTCCTTGCTTTATTTATGCTTAATGTGCCTGTTTTGTCATATCACTAGCTCTCCATGAAACACTGAACCACTTAGAAGGCAAAAACTGCTAAGCAAGACTGCTATTCACAGATTTCAGTTCTACCTTCAACACTGTCATCCCTCAAAATCTAATATCGAAGCTACTTCAACTAGGTATAGACTCATTTATGCAACTGGATTCTGAGCTTCCTTACCGAAAGGCTTCAAAAGGTTCGTGTGGGAGACAACAGCTCCGGAAGTATTATCCTGAACACAGGAGTACCACAGGGGTGTGTCTTAAGCCCTCTCCTATTCACTCTGCTGACACATGACTGCATGGCCTGACATGAGACAAATAGGATAATCAAATCGGCAGACACCACTGTTATAGGCCTGATCAAAGACGAAGAACAGGAACAAGACTGATCAACTACTGGTCTGGTGTGACAACAACCTAGCACTGAATTTCACCAAGACAAAGGAGTTGAATGCTGATTTCAGAAGATCTCATGTACCACACAAACCTCTAGTGATGAAAGGGATGACAGTGGAAAGGGTCAACAGTACCTATTTCTTGGGTGTTCATAACACAGAGAACTTATCCTGGTCAGTCCATGCATCCAACACAGTCAAAAAAGCTCAGCAATGCTCGCACTTTCTAAGGAAACTTAGGAAGGCAAAATTACCAAGCTCCATTCTTCAGACCTTTTACAGGGGCACCATCAAAAGTGTCCTGACCAACAGCATTACAGTCTGGTATGGGAGCTGCAACAATCAGGATCGGAAGGCTTTCAAGAGAAGTTGTAAGGTCAACAGAAATCACTGGCACCTCCCTTACACCTCTAAAAGATCTACACAAACAATGGTGCATCGACCGGACCAAAAAAATTGCCAGCAACTCACCACATCTGCTAATGGTCAGTACACTCGCCTCTACTCAAGCAAAAGATAAAGAAGCCTGCATTATAAGACCACCAGATTAAACAGTTTCTTTCTGCTCTCCATTAGACTGTTGATTTCTTGGGAAAAACGAACCATGACTTCTGTTACATAACTAGCCTATCAAGTGGCTTATTTTATGGATGTGCAATAACCAAGTGCAATACTAAGGTAGCTCACCTACACACTGAAGGACTGTAAACATCAGGATTGAGGCTTAACTATACAAACTGTGCAATAATTCAGTCTAATCATAGATACGCTGCTATTGATTCAATTTTACTTTGACAATATTACCTTCATATTGTTCCTGGTCTTGTCTCCTGTTCTGAGATGGGTGTGGGTCACTGCTATCCTACTTTACTTACTAATTGCTACTTATTAAATTTCTACTGTGACATTTTAATAATTTTTCTCTGTATGTGCAACTGTTTCCTGCATTGAGAACAAAGCATTGTAATTTTGTTCAGCTATACTGCTGTGTAGTTCTGTATGACAAAGTTTTCTTTGACTTGACTTTTTGACCTTATATTTGTTTTGCTCGTTTAAATCTTTTTTCATCCTCACTGTACTTTTCCCCGTGCTCGTTTTGCTCCAAACATGCCCATTTTGCTTTAAACATGCTTGTTTTGCAATTACAAGGTAATTCCAAACCCCTTATGTGCTTTTCTGATGCTCGTTTTATCAAATATCTTAATTTTAAACATTTGGTTTTAATTAATAAACCTTTTGTGCCTCCCGCTTGTTTAATAATGCTGTTTGTGCCCTTGTAATACTCAGTTTTACTTTTTTTTATACAACAAATTGTTCGTACAAGTTTTAATCACCTTTGGTTCTTTTCTGGCTCGTGCTCGTTTCTCTTAGTTTACCCTTACTGTAAACTCTGCACCTTGTAGCTCTGGAAAACAGTCGCTGGAATCCCAGTTCTAACATGTCACTCGTCTAGTCAGGCTGTAATAGACTAGTCTTCGTGGGTTCTGTTCATGCAGCTTTATTATGTACAAACATCAGGATTGAGGCTTAACTAACTTAGGTAAACTTATACGCAAACTAGCTATTACATTCATACATGCTCACTGTCTGGCTGCACTCTCAAAATGGCAGTGAAGCTAGCACATGCTCGCTATTTATATGCATGTTCAGGCCTTGAAACACTTCTTAAAGATGCATCACATACACTCTGTTCTACACTTAGCATGAAAAATGCACCATCTACATGAATATTATTCATCCTCAGTGCTTAGGAATTCCCCCGATTTCCTCCTTGTCATTAGTGAGCCTTGCTCCCTCCATACATCAAGAAATAATGTAGCTCTAACACCACATTAATAAGAAAATATATTAAAAACACACTTGTCTAATGTAAAGAGAAGTGCTGTGACAGCTACTGCTGGAGGAATCAATCTGTGGTGCATGGCAAGGTCCATTCATAGGTGTACACTAGGCTAATGACCCCTAGGGCCTTCCTAAATCTAGCTGTGCAATGCAAATGTAACCCACAAGTTCATTTATATACGTAGTAATGGAGGTTACCTACCTATCTACCTAGGAGGTAAGGGGTCTGAATGCAGAGATGACAAATTAGCAAAGCAAAGGAGAGTAGCACTGCTGGAAATTAATTCATCCTCAAGTCTTGGTGAGTACCTTCACGAGGTGGACCCCATTTTTCACAAAATCTCACCAAGACGACACGACTACATAGACTGCATTTTATATAGTACACATCATGGACAATAGTAGATTAAAAAACAAAACAAAAAAAAAGACAGCTAGGTGCATAAAACCCAGGATAAAAAAATGCCTAATCCTGGTAGGTGCACTGGTGCCAGGACTGGAAAAAATGACAGTGGAGAATCCTCAAGACATGTAAACATTCCTACAATGGGGCCAGGACCAGGGGGAGGATGACCCCCCCCCCCCAATGTTGAAGGCAGTAGTAACCCACAAATACTGACAGGCCAGCTAAGAGCCATAAAGACAGACTGGACTATTGAGGATAAGAAATTATGTACTGTTACTATTAAGCAAGATGCCCTGAATTTCCAGACAGAAAATAGCAGCAGTCTGCATTTAAAGTGGAACCTGTGTGTTGAGAGACAGCCTTACAAGACTATCTGCAAATATATAGAGCGGAGTATATTTTTCTGTATTACTCTGTATTATACAGCTAAATTGTTGCTTAGATATCTGTTGTCTTACCGTTCTGCAAATATACAGAGATCAGTATATATTTTTTTTGTTTTATAATTTGCACTCTGATTCCTCACATCTCTGTTGAAACTTTTCCCCACCCCCACCCCTCCCTGTTCTTGGTTGTAGTTTAAATCTGGTGGCTTTTGCAGTGCCCGCCCCACTGTAGATTTTATCTAGGACACTCCCCCAGTCCCATCTCTTTACCGCATTCTACCTAATAAACCCTTTCTGCACTTGCTTTTAGTCCTTTTTAATTTAATTACATTTTTTCGAACTGTGTGTGTGTGGACTAATATTACTACATACTCAAGTGTGCCAGCTTGCACTGCATGTGAATTTTTACTACTGTTTTTGCTACTTTTCTGAAAAAAAAATTGTAAGCCTGTTTCCTACCTTTCCTGTAATTAGTGTTCCAGATACAGATTTGCTGTATCCAAGACTATTTGTAAGCTTCTGAGCCCCCAAGCCTTTCTGTGTTGGAGGGAAGCCTTCTATCTTATCAGTGGGAGTGGTAAGCACTAGGTAACCTGTCTACCACATAAGGAGTGGTTCTGGACCAGAATTTGTAGTTATTGGCCATTTGGGCGGTCTTACATCTCTCTCAACTTTCTAATTTGAAGGCCTGCATTTGCACTTGTTTCTGTCCTGTAACTCCTGGGCCCATCTCATTTGCTAAGTCAAAAAAAAAAAACAATTTTATCTGCTTTTACTGTGTGTTTCCTTCCTACTTTATTTTGCTTTTGCGTCATCTTAAAAGTACTCAACTGTATTTATTACTGCTTGGTGTAACTCATTCTAAGCCTTTTAGTTTAAGCACTTGGGCTTCAGACCAGTTGTTTTACATTAGGAAGGTTTGTGGTCTGCACTGTGGTGGCAGGACAGGTAGCTTACATCCTTCTAAGTTGGGAACTGCTGATTGAGGGCTCAGTGTCTGTTATTCTAAAAGTGTATTAATTCTGTTTTAAGCACTTGGGCTTCAGGCCAGTTATTTTACATTAAAAGGGTTCGTGGTCTGCACTCTTGTGGGAGGAGAGGCAGGACTCGGCCCTTCTAGCTGGGAATTTCTGGTTAAAGGCTTATAGTGCCTGCATATTTAAACTGCTTCTTACTGAAATTAGTACACCTTGTTTGCTGTAGCATAGACTAGATCCAGGCCTGCTGAATCAAGCTTTGTTTGTATAACTTGAGCACTAATCCAGGCATTCTTTAAAGTCTTCTGGATTAAGCACTTGGGCTTCAGACCAGTTGTTTTACATTAGGAAGGTTTGTGGTCTGCACTGTGGTGGCAGGACAGGTAGCTTACATCCTTCTAAGTTGGGAACTGCTGATTGAGGGCTCAGTGTCTGTTATTCTAAAAGTGTATTAATTCTGTTTTAAGCACTTGGGCTTCAGGCCAGTTATTTTACATTAAAAGGGTTCGTGGTCTGCACTCTTGTGGGAGGAGAGGCAGGACTCGGCCCTTCTAGCTGGGAATTTCTGGTTAAAGGCTTATAGTGCCTGCATATTTAAACTGCTTCTTACTGAAATTGGTACACCTTGTTTGCTGTAGCATAGACTAGATCCAGGCCTGCTGAATCAAGCTTTGTTTGTATAACTTGAGCACTAATCCAGGCATTCTTTAAAGTCTTCTGGATTAAGCACTTGGGCTTCAGACCAGTTGTTTTACATTAGGAAGGTTTGTGGCCTGCACTGTGGTGGCAGGACAGGTAGCTTACATCCTTCTAAGTTGTGAACTGCTGATTGAGGGCTCAGTGTCTGTTATTCTAAAAGTGTATTAATTCTGGTTTAAGCACTTGGGCTTCAGGCCAGTTATTTTACATTAAAGGGTTTGTGGTCTGCACTCTTGTGGGAGGAGAGGCTGGACTCTGCCCTTCTGAGCTGAGAATTTCTGGTTAAAGGCTTATAGTGCCTGCATATTTGAACTGCTTCTTACTGAAATTGGTACACCTTGTTTGCTGTAGCATAGACTAGATCCAGGCCTGCTGAATCTAGCTTTGTTTGTATGCTTGTTGTTTGTTTGCTTATTTCCCTGAAACGCTAAGTCCACCTAAAACGCGGCTTTTCAGCGCTTCTGTGGATCCCTAGTAATATCTGCATTGCTTACCGTTTCACTTGAAAGAAAGTTACTGTTTGTCGTTTTTGCATTTAAGTTACCTGTAACACATTGCATTTAAGTTACCTGGCACTTGCTCACTAAAGCAATTATATAAGTCAGCACTAAAATATTAAAAGCACTACACCCTCACAAACTCCCCTTGAGTACCTCGTTCCCCACTGGCCCTTTTTTTCAATTATAAAGGAATTCCCAATACTATTCTAGCATGTCCAAAGGTCAGTTGTCAATCTCCTCTCCGGTCCAGCTGGTGAATCTGGGAATCTTGAGGCAATGTTACAACTGCCTCATGTACACAGACAACCCTCTCCTCTCAACAAATTCCAACACATGAGAGATGCAACCATATAGCCATACTGGAGGCTAAGCTCTCTCAACTCAGTACTGGTGAAACCAGTCAGGAGAAGGAAACCACACTCACTACAATTCCAGTCTCACATACACCTACCACTACAGCAAACCAAACAAACACACAAAAACATACTCGGAGGCTCTAAATAAAAATCTGCCTAAGCAGCAGAGGCCTCCAAAGTAGACACCCAAGCAACCGCTACCCCAAAACAAAACACGTGCAACACACAGCTCACCAAAGCCAGTGTGCCGAACAGTCACAGCCCTTAAGGCTAAACAACACACCTGATACACTTGTAATAGGTGACTATCGTCAGGCACACTGACGTCCCGCTCACCAGGATGAACAAGGAGAAGGTCACGGTGAGCTGCCTGTCGGGCGCTAGGATCCGCCACATAACACAAGCACTCAGGTCACTCCAAGGCAAGTAAAAATATGACTCAGTCATTGTCCATGCTGGTGTGAATGACCTGAGACGTACCTCCCTGGACTACATGAAGAGAGACATATAGGAGCTCTCTGAGCATGTAGCCCAGGCCGGTATGACCCTGACCTTGAGTAGTACCTTACCCTCACCAAGAATGATGCCACAATATGAAGACAAGACTATCAATTTCAACAATTGGCTTAAGTATTGGTGTCATTCAAAGGGGATCCAATGCCTGTCAGCCTGGGATGACATGCTCGACAAGCCACGATGCTTTGCTAGGGATGGCTTGCACCTGTCACCCCTGGGCTTTCGGATACTGGCAAAGGCTCTTGCTACCCCCACAGTGCCTTTTTTAGGCAAGGCTCAAAAGACAAACCCACCTCCATAGGTATCACAAGGGATAAGAAACTAAGAGTAATGCTACTCAACGCCAGAAGTCTAAACCTCAAGATGCATGCACTCGAAACTCTCCTTAGCATGGAGAACATCGATATCTGTGCAGTAAGAGAAACCTGGGTTCAAGGCTCCCGAGAGCACCCAAGCACTACCAGGTTATACCTCATACCATGCTTTTCGGCCCCAAAACTTGGACCGAACCAAAAAAGGAGGGGGAGTATCAATATTCGTCAAAGATACCCACACCTCCAGGTTGGTGGCACAGCACTAAGCATCAGAGTCTATCCATGTGCAACTAACAGTGGGTAAAACTGCCTTCCAGTTTATAGCCTGCTACAGACCACCCTCCCAAACCCAGGAACCTCACTCGGCCTTCCTGAGAACACTGGAAAATATGAAGGTCTCTCCAAACACCATTATATTGGGCGACTTCAACTACCCAAACATAGACTGGGAGCATTACTCTAGCTCCAACACCCTAGCCCAAAGGTTCCTAGAATTTATAAACTCAAATGCTATGGAACAACTTGTTACCACTCCCACAAGAGGGGAAAACATACTGGACCTGATCATCACCAACATGGGGACTCTATGCTCCAGACCAGAAGTGTATCCCTCACTGGTAACATCAGACCATAAACTAATCTCATTGGATATTCACATCCCAACTCCACCCCCTGCCCTGAAAACCACAGTGAAAAACTTCTCTAAAGCAAATTTCACACTCCTCGAAACCGAGGTGGAATCCTTCAAAGACCCCGGGCCTGTGGAAAATATGGCCCAGACCGCAGAATCCTTTATAAACGCATTCTATGAACACCTTCAGGAATGCATGGATCATGCAATCCCAAATAAAACCAAGACCTAATCCTCCAAAGGCAGACGTCCTGTCTGGTGGACCCCAGTCATAAACAACCTATACAATAGAAGGAGGAAGCTACTACACGATAGAGCAAAATCCCAAAAAGGGAAGGCATCTCTGATCAGTATTAGCAAAAACTACGGGCACTCATAAAATCGTCTAAGGCCAGCTTCGAGAGAAAAATTGCACAGGACACTAAGGATAATCACAAGGCTTTCTTTAGTTATGTTAGGAACCTGGGTGGGAATTCCCAGATATGCTCAGAATTAGTCCAAAATGACAAAAAATACACCGAACACACAGACATTGCCAACATCCTAGCTGACAGGTTCAGCACAAACTCCTGCCACCACCAAAAGGGCAAATATCTATCCCAGCAGAGTGCTGCCCCCCTGACATCTCAGATGCTCTGGTAAGAGCTGCCCTCTCCAAAGCAAAAAACACAGCATCAGTGGGACCAGACGGTGCCCCAGGCTGCGTCCTACATGAACTCGAAGAGCTAAACCCAAACATAAAACTACTGTTCAATCTCAGCCTTACCACAGGATATGTACCCAAAGAGTGGCGTACAGCAACAGTGGTCCCTCTCCACAAAGGTGGTGCCTCAACGGATCCTGGAAACTATCGCCCCATAAGCCTGACTAGCTTGGTCTGCAAAGCTATGGAAAGGATCATCATGGACCTCATAAATAAAGATATTGGGGACCTAAAGACACTGGATCCTACCCAGTTTGGCTTTAAGTGCAGATCCTGCCTCTTAAACCTGGTTGATTTCTTTGAAACAGTCACCAAGGCCATTGACGAGGGGAAGGTGGTCCACACAGCCTACCTGGACCTCGCAAAAGCCTTTGATACAACACCCCACTCTGGCATTATAGATAAGCTCACCAGCTTAAATATAAACCCCTATGTCACTAGATGGGTTGCAAACTGGCTCAAGGACAGAACCCACATGGTTAGAATTGCTGTAGTCATGTCAGACTCCAAACCAGTTACAAGTGGCGTCCCACAAGGCTCAGTCCTGGGACCTCTCTTGTTTGGTATATATTTCTCGGAGGTACAGGCCAACACGGAAGGACTGTGGCTGACTAAGTTCGCAGATGACTGCAAACTGGGCACCATAATCGACTCTCCAGCTGACACAAGCATCCTCCAAAAGGGCCTCATAGAAAGAGATAACTGGTGCCAGAGCCATGGCCTCAAGCTAAACGCCAAAAAGTGTATAGTTATCCCCTTTGGCAAAAACAAAGTGCCCACAAATTACCACACAGGTGTAATCCATTAAGTACAGAAGTAATTAGGGACCTGGGGACCCAAGTTGATAGCAATCTCTCATTTGACAACCACGTGGCCAAAGTGGTTAGAAAAACATTTTATATAGCCCACCTAATCATGAAGGGATTCACATCTAGATCAGGGGAGGTCATCGTGCCTCTTTACTTATCCCTCATCAGGCCCATAATTGAGTACAATGCCCCTTTTGGGATGTACCTTACCAGACACCTGCAGCAACTGGAAAGACCCCAAAAGTACCTCACCAAGAGGATCAAAGGGCTCAAGCAGATGCCATATGCTGCCCGGTTAAAGAAACTCCAGCTCTACTCAGTGGCATACCGCCTGCTCAGAGGCGATCTGTGCCTGACGTATAAAGCCATGTCCAACCCGGAATTAATGGACATGCTGCACCTCAGAAAATCCAAATCCCATCGAGCTACGCGCTCGAGAGACTTGAACCTCAGCACTGAAATAAATAGGACATGCTAGAGGGACAGATTCATAACCCAGAGGCTCCCTTCACTCTGGAATAAAATCCCAGTCCAGGTTAGCAGAGTCCCTCATTGACTCTTAAAGAGGAATCTTGATGAGTGGATGGGAGATCGTAGGTTTACCCCGGGTATCACTTCTGTGTCACTGTTAGACAGAGGCACAGTATACTAACCTCGAAAAAGGGCATAGCAAAATTAATTTAAAATGGGTGGCGAAAGCCAAACACACACTGGCTAGGCTTATAAATGCCCTAGGGCAGATAGCCTAGTATGAGCCTATGAACCTATGAAGATACACAAAGAGAGAAATTGGAGGAAAGAAAAACACTTCCACAAGAAGAAGCTTCAAATAAAAATCTGTGTTCATCAAGACAGATTTATTAAAAAACATTATATAGACCCAAGACAACTTGGGCCATGGGGGGGGGGGGGGGGGGGGCAACTGAAGAAATGTGAAAATATAAACAAAATCTAGAGATCTTTGAAATAAATACAAAAAGGGCAGCACCAAAGATATTTGAAGAGAAATACAGGCAAATGCTTCTGGATATGGAAAACTGACCATATTAAAAAATAAGAAAACAAAAAGTAGAAAACAGGATTAGTAATGGAGAAGTTAAAGAAATACAAACTGATGTTACAGATTACTTGAAAAGTGAAGGATTTAGTGTAGAAAATTAACTGATAACATCACAGGAGGACAGAGGAATGGATCCCCACATTAAGGAGAAACAGTAGGGAAGGAAACATCTGATCAGTTGCCATATGAAGACACTTTGGAGCCTTCCATAGGAAACCAGTACAAAAGTTCAGTTGGTGTTGCACAGGAAGGGAAGGAACAAGTAACTGCGGCAACTGACCGTCAGTGTTATGGAGTGATAAGCCAGCCAGTGACTTCCCCAATGAAAGACCAATGGATGACAGGATGAAATTTGAGACTGTGGCACAGGAAGATGCTCTGGAATTTCCTGTAAAATGTCCGCCGGAAATGGAAGACAAAGAATGTGCCCTCAGTTTAGAAGAAAATGATCTAAGAGAAGAGTTGCTTGATTTAATAGAGATGGACAGACACATTAAGATGAAAGAAGCAGACTACAGAAAGTCATTAAAACCCAAAAGATAGAAGTTTGATAAAGTTAATGAACTCAGTAATTAGGACTGTTCATAGACATCCATGCAATATAACAGAAGTAAACAGGATATATTATTGTGTAGCTAAAATTAACAGATAAAGTCTTACCACAAAGACACAGGGCAGTAAGGGAAAAGGGAAGAAATGAAATGCCATCATGGAGTATGGAGTAGAGGTGTCACTGTTAGAAGAGTACAGAAGATGGAACAGATCGACAAAATTACTCGGATAGATGTGATAAAAACAATGCGCAGTATCAAAACAGATCAGAATCTAAAATAATAAATTAAAAATATTAGCACAGGCAGTAAAACTTAGAAGATATGCACATAAATATAAAGGAAAGCTACAAAATAAGTAATTTATTGGTGACAAGAAAAAATTTAGAGAACTGGGAAACAAGGGAAAAGGAATTGAAACACCACCAAAAAAAGAATACATACATACATTTTGGAGAAATATCTACGAAGATCCTGTGGAACATAAAGATGCTAAATGGATAGTAGTAGTAAAAGGAAAAGCATAGTTGAAATGTACAGGATATGAAATGGGATGAAGTAAAGGTCAGACAGATTGAAAAAAGTTAAAAGCTCCTAATAGGAAACCCCCAAGGCCCAGATGCAGTACCTAACTTCTCGCTAAAAGTACTGACATCTTTACGATTTAGCCATGAGTAGGCACTATTTGCATGCGCACCCCTAACAGACACCAACCTGGTTAACAGAAAAAACAATGCTCCTACTTAAGAGCGAACCTGCAAACTATCCTGCTGTCAGATGACCTATACAGGATACACTGGAACTGATGCAGACAGAGTTTACAGTCATTCAGAAGAAAACTTAAATCATGACAATCGAACAAAACGGTAATAAAAGAAAGTCATACACAGCAAAGGATCATTTGTTAAATGAAGTCATAATGGAGAACTGTAAAAAAGGAGAAGAATCTAAGTTTGGCATGGAGAGACTACAAAAAAGCATTTGGCAGTATCCCATATTCATGGATAAGACTGCTTAAAAATGTATAAGATACACCCTACTCTCATCGATTACATTACAAAAATCATGAAACAGTGGCAAACCACTTTGCAGTTAAGCCATGACAAAGGACAATTATTCCAGAGATAAAAATCCAAAGGAAATATTCCAAAGTGACTGTCACCGCTGTTCTTTTTGTGTTTCCCTTAACCCATTAAGCGGTCTACTTAACAGATTAGGTCATCACTACAATTTCTCTCCCAGAAAACAAGTGTAAAGACTTTTCTTTTTGCAGACGAGTTAAGACTGCATAGCTCATCAGATAAGGAACTGAAAGCACAACTGCAAATTGGTCAAAACTTTTTTAGATACAAGAATACTATTTGGTCTTGATTATGCAAAAGCAACCTTTAAAGCTGGAAAGCTGCAGCATCAACAAAACATCAGTTTGGAACAGGACTGTGATACAAAAGAACTTGAGCAAGAGGGTGTGTATAAATATTTTGCAACTGAAAGAACAATAAAACATGAACACATGCGAATAAAACTTAGTAAAGAATATTTTAGATGATTTAAATACTGAAAATAGCATTGACATCTTGAAACAAAGACCAAGCTATAAACCAATTTGCTTTTCCTGTCCTAACTTACAGTTTTGGAGTGACTGACTGGCCCCAAAAGATGTTGGAGAGGTTGGACAGGAAGGAGGAGGATGTTTAGCGCTCAAGTGATTTATGAAAATCGCTGCATACCAAGACTATATATTCCCCATTCTGAAGGAGGTATGGGCTTCCTCGAAATTAATTACATGTACAGATTTGCAACTAGAGGACTGCTAACATATCTGCTGACATCACAAGACCCAAACATAGTGAAAGTTTTAAAACATGAGGAGAATGTCTTCTCTGATTACTTCAGCAAAAGCATACCTGAATCAAGAGGAAATGGAAATCAAACTAGAAGTAGATAAAACTCAGGCAGCAACTAAATGTGCCAAAAAACAAAAGAATATAAGGTAAAGGATCAGATAAGAAGGCAAGAAATGTGGAAATGCATAAATATATTGACAAATACAGAAAGTCTTAGAACAACCTCATGTTTATCAGGATCGAACACAGGAATGGTTAAGGAGAGGTGAATTAAAACCAAAAGACAACAGGTTAATATTGGCAGCCCAAGATAGTGGACTATGTACACGTTAGTTAAAGTCCATTGAACATGTGGAAGAAACAGACAAATGTAAGTTTTGTAAAACAGAATTGGGAGCAGTCACACATCTTGATGCTTGCTGAGATATATTAATGGCAGAATGACTGTCTACTGAAATGCATAAGGTGGAACGACTGCTGCATTGGGGATTGTGCAAACGTTACAATATTTAAGTAGATGGAAAAAAAACACTGGAAACATACCAATTACCAAGAGTTCAAAAAACAGATGCGAGAAAACCTGATATAGTAGTCAATGAAAAGACAAAAGTAGCTTTGATCATTGTAATTGCTAAACCCAAGTGACTAGCGTCTTACGTACAGAGACGAAGTCACAAAATACCAGGATTTGCAGGCAGAAACAAGGGCAATGTAAAAAAGAATTTACAACTGTAGTTAGGTTATATGTTACAGATAAATATCACTCAGTACGAATTGCAGGAGTCATTTGGTGGCCGCATTGTGGGTGCTATGAAGAGCACTCCTGGCTAACATCAAACATTAAAACAATACTAATTTCATGAACTTTAATCATACTTTGATTCAGGAACGGGGTACACTGCCGCCATGGTATTAGAAACACAATAGACTGAGAAATTAAAAAAAGAGGCAATTTTTGATTAGGACAGGATTTACTGGCTGCATCTTTCCATCAGACACACAAGCATCACACGAGAGTGAATTTCTGAGTTCCCATCCATTGGTCAAATTTAAACAGGGTAAAGTAGGGGCTTTGTTCAATAAGAATGGGGAGTCTATTCCAGAGAATGGGGATTCTGAGATACCCATCTCCCTCCTCCATGTCCTATTTGTACTGCAAGCAAAACTTAAGTCTTTGGATCTAGTAGTTCTGATGCTGTTTGTTTTGTGGATGTACAAAAAGATCATCACAGTGGGGGTTCAATGATGTCTTGTAAGATGGACTGCATCTCAGTAGTCTATGTGAGACAGTACAGAGACAGGGCTTTGAGTCTTCACCCAGGGCCTTGTGTTTGTGCCCTATATTTTTCCTGTAAGGAGGCTTTTTGGATGTTCTACTTGCTACATCTGTCTGGTCAGGTACACAGAGAAGGGGGCATTATACTTTAGGATGGGCCTGATGAAGGCACAGTACAGTGGCATGATAACTTCCCTAAACCTAGATACCATGCCCTTACTTTCAAGTTGAACACAGAATTTTCTTACTACCTTGGACACATGATGGTTGAAGGCTATGTTATTACCTACACAAGCTCCCAGATCCCTGACTAGTCAGTAGACTCTTGGGTGTATTTTACTGACAACTTACGTTTCCCGGGATGGCCAACTTCCCAAAAGGTACTACAATGCATTTCTTGGCAGAGTCTTAAGTCGTAGCTTTGCACCAGCTATTTGTGTTAGATTTTTTGTAGGGTTGTGCATCTTGGGGGGGGGGGGGGATTCTAGGACTGCTCCCCGTTTGCAATCATCTATGAACTTGGTCAACCAGAGGCCTCAGACATTGGCTTTGACTTCCGAAGAGTAGTGGACACAGCACTAAGCCTTGAGGGACTTCACTGGTGACCGGCTCTTTGTGCAGGTGGTCTCACCGATCCTAATCTCCTGAGTCTTACCTGTGAACCAGTTGGCTATCCACCACGTTACTTACACAAGAGTTTAATGCCTAATTTTGCAACTTTAACAATGCCCAAGTGGGGTATTGTATCAAATGCCTTAGCTACATCAATGTTCATGGATAGGCAGTGTGGAACTCTTTACCCTCATCCATTGCCATGGTGACTTTTTCAAAGTAGTCAACCAGGTTCAGTAGGCATGATCTTCTTTTGATTAAGCCAAACTGAGATGGATCCTGTGTCTGGAGGTCCAATGTCTTTGATAATCATTTCCCCATTTCCTTCCATGGCTTTGCAAATAAGACTAGTCAGACTAATCAGTCTGTAGTCTCCAGGCTCTGTTGATTGTCTGCCCTTAAGAAGGGGGGCAACCACTGCAGTCAACCACTCTCTCAGCATGCTGCCTGTTGAGACTAAACAGTGACTCCAGTGGCCCAGACAAATATTTTAGACTATTCAGGAAGCATCCCAGGATATTAGCAGGGCCCAATGAGGCTGTGTTCTTAGCCTCAAGTGAATGTAGCCTGGACATAGCCTCTTTTTACAGTTAGAGTGATTATGTTTGAAGGTATTTCTTATGGGGAGAGCTGGCAGCTGGGGGGTGAGTGGGGGATAAAGTCAGCTGAACTTGTCAGCCAACAGATTTGCTATACTGCCAAGCAAGTGAATGTGGTACCACTAAAGTACAGTTGCGCACACTTACCATAAATGTAGAGGTTTGAATGTATTCACTGTTTCAGTCATCACACTTGGGTTATCTGCCTGCAGGTAGCCCTCAGCCGGCCCAAATACCAGAGTCTTAGGATTTCTGCGCCGGATGCGGTCACTTCTTCCATGACGTCAGGGATATAAAACAGGCAGCCAATGCCATTACATCAGTTTTTCTAGCCCCAGATGTCAAGAGCCCCCCAATTAAGAAGCTATTATATGGTGGGGAACACCACCAGTAAAAAGTAAATACCACTGCCATTAAAAATGGCCATAGATATGAGAGGTAGAAAGGATAGAGAAAACCAGGGGGCTGGAGGGAGAGGAAACCAGGACTGCAACAGTGAATATACTTGAACATCTACATTTATAAGTGTAAACAACTGTACTATGTTCTTAGTGTTTCACTGTTGCAGTCATCACACTTGGGTTGATTCTCAAAGCTGAGGAAGGGTGGAGGCAGTCAAGTCAAGGGCTGGCTAGCAGGCCTTGTAAGACTGCTGTAGCAAATCCAGCTCTGGATTTAGAAAAAAATAGTTAAGTGGTAATGCTTGGTGAAGGTGTGTACAGAACTCCAGGTTGCAGCTTCCAGAACGTCCCTGGTAGAGACTCCCCTGAGAAATGCTGTAGAGGTGGAAGTAGCCCTAGTGGAATATGGTCTGATCCCCTGTGGGGTAGGTTTTCCATGATGCATGTAGCAGAAATGGATGCAGTGTGCTATCCATTTGGAAAGGGTTTGTTTTGAAATGGCCTTGCCCTCTGCCCCTGTAGCAAAGCTGATTAGCAGCTGGTCAGATTATCTGAAAGGTTTAGTCCTGTCAAGGTGGAACCTGAGCTGTCTGTGCACATTCAAGGAGTGCAGGATCCTTTCCCCTTTATTCAGAGGATTAGGGAAGAAGGTTGGCAAATGGATGGACTGGTTTAGAGCCACACTGGACACCACCTTAGGCATAAAGGACATGTCAGTACTGATGGAAACCCTGTCAGCATGGAGAATAATGAAGGGTTCCGCAGCCATTAGCACCTGGAACTCAGACACACTTCTTGCTGAAGTTATGGCTAAAAGCAAGGCTGTTTTCCAAGAGAAGAATTTTAACTCTGCTGAAGCAGTAGGTTCAAAAAGGGGGAAGTGTGAGCGTTTCCAATACAAAGTTAAGGTCCCAGGCAGGGGTGGGTAATCTCCTAGGGGGCCTTAAGTTGTTAGCCCCTCTCAGGAACTGTTTGATGAGAGGGTGAGAAAATAGAGGTGGCTCAGTATTATAATGAGCTGAGATGGCAGAAGCATGAATCTTAATGGAGAAGGATAGGCCTCTGTGGAGTAGCTCTGCTAGGTAAATCCAGGTTTAGAGGTAAGGAGGGCACTTGCTGTGTCCTTTCCTCGAGAACGATTCCAAGAACAGTATTTTTTCCACTTTTCAGCGTAGGATTTCTTACTATTAGGCCTTCTGGCTTCAAGAATGATGTCCAGCACCTGTTTGCTGAGAGTTGTTGGTGGTGTATTCAGGGGATAAGCCAGGCTGCAAGGTTTAGGGTGTGCAACTGTGGATGCAAAATCTGTCCCTCCTGCTGAGACAGCAGGGTAGGAGTCTGGTGAAGGTGCCAGGGTGGCGTTGTCAGACTGCGTAAGATTGGGTACCAGTGCTGATGTGGCCAGTCTGGGGCAATAAGAATTGCCCTTGACCTGCTCCATTTGATCTTGAGTAGTTACTTTTGAGAGGAGGGGCAGAGGGGGAAAGGCATAAAGTGAGAGGTTTTCCCATTGGAAGGATAGGACATCCACCTTCCAGGCCCTGTTGCGAGGGTTCCTGGTGCAGAATTTGCTCAACTGGTGGTTCTCGGTGGAGGCAAAGAGGTCCACTTCCGGTGTTCCCCACCTCTGGATTAGAAGCTTGAAGGTGTTGGGCTCCAATTTCCACTCATGTGGGTCTAGGAGTTTTCTGCTTAAGTCGTCTGCCAGTGAATTTTGTTTGCCTGGCAGGAACTGAGCTTGTAGATGCACTTGGTTGCTCAAGGCGGTGTTCCACAGGGCCATGGCTAACCTACAGAGTGGGTAAGAATGGGTTCCCCCCTGCTTATGTACCACATAACTGTGGTGTTGTCTGTTTTTAACAGCAGCTGTCCCTGAAGGATTAGTTATTTTAAGGCTGTCAGAGCATTCTGTACAGCTAGCATCTCTTTTTGATTGATGCTCAGGAGAATTTGGCCTGGGCTCCAGTGGCCAAGAATGCATTTTCCGGCCATGTGAGTCCCCTAGGCATAGTCTCATGCATCTGTTGTCAGGGTTTGGGCAGCAAAGGGTTGAGTGAAAGGCAGTTTCTTGTTGTGGTTGCATGTTTCTGCCCACCAAAGGAACTCTGCCCTTAGACAAGGTATGACTGGAATGATTGTTTTCAAGTCCTGAGAATGCTGGCAAAGACTTAAGTACCACTGAAGTTTCCTCATATGCAGTCTTGCATATGGAATTAGCAGAATACATGAAGCCATGAACCCTAGGGCTTGCAGTATTTTCCTTGCAGATAGCAAGGTTCTGGTGGCCATTTGTTTGAAGTAGTTGATCAGGTAGACCTGTTTTTCTGGAGAAATGCCATCTGGGAAGTTGTGTCCAAGCTTGCTCCCAGGAATACAATCTTTTTGAGTGGGCACAAGTTGTGATTTGTTTTTGTTGATGGTGTACCCCAATGAAATGATTAGGCTTTTTACAAATGTCAGGTGCTGAAGTAGCAATTCTTGACTGCCCGCCTGAATCGGGCAATCATCCAAGTATGGGAAAATTTGGATATTTCTCTGCCTGCAATATACAATGGCTGGTGCCAGGCACTTGGTGAATACTCTGGGGGCAGCTAAGCCAAAAGGAAGTGCAGAGAACTGATGGTGCATACAGCCTGTCCTGAAGCGTAGGTATTTCCTGCATGACTCCCTTATGGGGATGTGCAGATAAGCTTCTTTAAGTCTAGAGTGAATAAAATAGGCATCCTTGGCTAGCATAGGGAGAAGCTGTTGCAGGGTAAGCATCTTGAATTCTGTGACCACCAGAAAGGTGCTGAGAATGGATAGATCCAGGATTGGGCGCCAGGATCCCTCTTTTCTGGGCACCAGGAAAAGTCTGGAGTAGACACCCTGCCCCTTTGTTCTACTGGAACATTGTGAATAGCTCTGATATTGAGCAGGAAAAGTACTTGCTTATGAGCTTCTAACCACTAGTTAGGAGGAAGGTCTGGAGACCCGCTTGGGGTTGACAGTGAAAGGAATTAGAATCTGTACCCCTGGGATACAATGTTTAGGACCCATCGGTCCTGAGTAATGGACATTATTTTTTTGCATGAAGGGCAAGTTTTCCTCATAGGGGCACAAGTAATTGGGCAGGGCTGGGAAGGATAATTGAAAAGTCATTGGGAGCTTTTTCCATAAGGGGGTGGCTTACAACTCCCTGTTTTTGAGGTGGGAGCACTCCATTGTTTAGATCTCTGCATACCCTGAGACTGTAGTCTGGGTGGCTTGTTTCCCCTGGGTTTGGACTGAAGGCCTGGAAGGGGCTGGAAAGGACCAGTTTTTAGAAGGCCAATGCCTACTGAATCTAGGTGGCTGCACTTCTTTAACAGTTTGCTTAGATTTAGCTTTTTCTTCCATCTTTTTAAGAACCTCTTCTGCTTTGGTGCCAAACAAACCGTCCTTAAAGGAGCGTCTAGTAATTTTGATTTGACATGACCTGGCAATGTTTGTTTCTTCAGCCAAGCATGCCTACTCAGTACAGACCCAGTGACTGCAGCCCTGCAAGATGCTTCTAGGGCATCAAAGCCACACTGCAAAGTATGCTTACTAACTCTGGTTTGCAGAATGCATTAACTCTTGTAAATCTTTATTTTCGCACAATCTGTAAGCAACCCCATTTTTTGTTTAATTAGTTCCATAATATGTTGCTGGCACTTCAACATGGGAAACTGGCAATTCAATGCCCTGATGGCAGGTGTTGCATTGGTATATACCTTGTTACCCCATCTGTCTAAAGCTCTGGAATCCCTGTCTGAAGGGGTAGGGTTTTTGGCTCTAGTAGCTTTAATACCTTTAGGTCCCTGGGAAATGGTCTCTGGATCTGCAGTAGGATTCTTTAAGAGATATTTGTGAGAATCGGGTACTCTGTCAGGTTTTCTAGGGGCTGTGGGTAAAGTGTCTGAAGTAAGACTGGATTCCATGAAGACATCTACAACATCCAGGACAGGGGGTATAGCTAGAGGCCTGTGTTGAGGCAACTTTAAAAATTCCCTGAGTCTCTTTTTGGACTGAGGGTAGCCCTGGCATTCCCAGTGGAAATGGTCTCAAAGTATGCAAGGTTTCATCAAAAGAAAAATCCTCTGGAGGGGAGGCAGACGGAATGGATTCCTCTGCATCTGAACCCTCATAGGCTGATAAGGGCATGTCCTGATAATCAGAAGGGTCAGAGTCATCAGACTCCTGGTCTGTAGAACCAGAATGAAACTCAATTCTTTGTCTCTTAGCAGGGGAAGGCTGGCTTCCCCTAATTAGGGTAATAAGGTCTTCAGCTATTCTAAGCATTTGTTTTTCTGGCATGGGAGCTTGAGCATGCGCTTTGGTCGTCGGTTTTCTAGGCGTAGTGCGTACTCTGGGCCTAAGAAACTCTGTACTTTTAGCTAAAAATGAAGTTGTTGGTTTAATTTGAACACCTGTAGGATGGAATACACCCTTAGAAGCTGGTGCCTGCACAACGGCTCCAGACCCATCCAAGGTAGAGACATTCGCAGGTTCCATAGTCGAAGCATTTCGTGGTATACCGGACTCCGAATGGGTCTCAGCAGAAGCTTGCGAATCTGTAGAAGCAGGCATCAGGGGCTGCAAAGGCACCTCACCGAGTACCGGCGGACTGACGACTAGCTCAACGGAAGCGTCATCGGCAGTTTTGGACCTATGCGGTCTGTCCCTGTCTTTATATTTACGTTTTTTGGAATACGGAGAACGAGAGCGAAAGAATTTAGCGACAAAGACAGTCCGACGACTAATGGTCAGGATGTTAATGCACAAAACCGACAGCGAGGAACGTCGTGGTCTGGGCCTAAACAAGTGACGCAGTAAGAATGAAAATCTCTGAGGTATTTGCTTTCCACAGGCAAGAAAATTGTTAACTTTTTTTGACATCGGTTAGAGCAAGAAAAAAGGATCCCCAATGGGGTAGTTAGCTTTAGAAGACTTCAGGTTTGAAACTCGAAAAACGAAAATTTCAGGTAGCGGCCGACCGGCACTTGCAAACTGCTTCTGGCTCCTCGACAAGAAAGACTGATGTAATGGCGTTGGCTGCCTGTTTTATACCCCTGACGACCTGACGTCATGGAAGAAGCGACAGCATCCGAAGCAGAACTCGTAAGACTCTGGTATTCGGATTGACTGAGGGCTACGTGCAGGCAGATAACCCAAGTGTGATAACTTCAACAGTGAAACACTAAGAACATCCACCAGTTCAGCAAACTGCTGTGCGCTGCCTTTGAGGTTTCTGACACAGCTGAAAGCAGCCTTACGGTTGTCTTGGGAGGCTAACTTTACATTAAAATTGGCTTCATTGGAGTTAATTAACACCCTTAGCAGCCTATATAGTTTGACAGTTTTCTTTATGGGAGCTACACTTCCTGATACTAGCCTTGTTTTTCTTTTGTTCTACATACTGTAACTTGAGATGCCACTAGTGGTTTGTTTTTTTTGAGTCATTGTTGGCCTTACTTCTGGTAGGTACAGCAGCCACTGACATAGTATAGAGTTTCTGTAAACAATTCTGCATAGGCTACTGTGTTCTCTGGGTTTGGAGGGGCATTGAATTTTGACAACTATCGCTTAAATAAAATGTAGTTTGCCTTTGAATAGTGTCTGTTACTGCGATTACCAAGTTGATTTTCAAGGAAACAGCATTATGGTTAGACCTTACCAGAGAGGATGTGACATGGAGGGGATGCAGAGTTCTCCCATTTTGGAGTATGAGGTCCAATATGTCGAAATGTCTTGGGTGTTTGTATTTAAGTCTAGGAATCTCTGTGCCTGCAGATTTAAGCCACTGTAGGATTCCAAGTCTATAGAGGGGTAAAGTTCCCCATGAATAGGGTGCTTGGACTGTAAATGTCACTAGTAAGCCTAAGTATGTGCTATGTGTTTCTTGGGACATAGATAGTGATAGATAGATAGCCAGGATATGGTACAGAATTTTGTCTAAGGTGATCTGCACTTTGAGAAACTCCCAACATGTCATACTGATATACTGAGACACCTCATCTTTAGCTGCTGTTTGTGGACCTACTGGTCTTAAAAGTGTGGAAGGCACTGAAACCTTGCACTTCTTACAGAGTCTTTAAAACCATGTCTCGGTAAAGAATAGTTGTGTAAGAACTTACCATGACCTTAGATGTCCTTCTCTCCCATGTTGTTGCAGTATTCATAATAGTAGGGAGGTGGCTGACTGCAGCACCATACATACGGCCAGTATACCAAAGTCTTAGGATATGAGGTACGTTTGACACTGCATGTCAGAGCCATAAACCTACGTCTGCTATAAATGGAAAACTGCATGTACCCAACTCAGAACTGACTGCCGCATACAGTAGTACCCCTGGGATGCTAGAAGAAAAGGAAACTTTTCAGATCCACATATACCACCAGTCAAGGAGATATGTATATTTTACAGGTAACGCTGCAGCTGTTATGTCCTATTTGGATGTAAGGAAGCAAGGAAAATCCCAAACAGGAAAAGACAAACAAATTAAGGAGGGGGTAAGGGGGGGGGGACTGAATACTGCAACATGGAAGAGAAAAACATCCAAGGTTATGGGAAGTTCTTACACAACTATTCTATGCCCTTCTATTCTCATGTTGCAGCATTCATAACAGTAGGGTGAGTACCAAAGCTTTAAGTAGGAGCCTGGGAGGCAGGCAGGATCTATGAGACCCTGCAAAACTGACCTTGCAAACCCAGCTCTGGCTCTAGAAATCAAGTCTAGTTTGTAATGCTTGGTGAAAGTATGTATAGAAGACCAAGTGGCTGTCTCCAGAATGGAAGCGTAGTCAACACCCCTAAAAAAGACTGTTGAAGATCGCTCTAGTAGAGTGAGCTCTCACATTGGAATTCAATTCTTTTCCATGAAAGGAATAGCAAAAAGAGACTGCCTTAGAAATCCATGAGGCAATTGTCTGTTTTAACACTGCCTTTCCCAAGGCCATATGGTGAAAGGAGACAAAAAGCTGGTCAGACTTTCTAATGGATTTGGTCTTGTCCAAGTAATACCTTAGTTGTCTATGAACATCCAAGGAATGCAAAGTTGCAAAGTTCTTTCTGAGGAGTTTTGAGGTTGAGGGAAGAAAAAGTACAGTTTTGTACCTACCATAAATGTAGATGTTCGAGTGTTCACCCTGCTGCAGTTATCACACTTGGGTTATCCTGCCGTCAGGCGGTTCCGCAGTCGGCCTGAATTCCAAAGTCTTGGTCCGGCATCAGTTTCTGTCACTTCTTCCCTGACGTCAGTGCGGCAGGGGTATACAAGAGGCATCCAACGCCATTTTCTTCAGTTTTTCTTGCCCCAAATGTCAGGTGCCCCCAATAGGTAGGCAAAATGTATATATATATATATATATATATATATATATATAGCTAGATAAAAATAAAACAATACCTTTAGACACAAGCAAATACACCACAGAGATTGTAGAGGATAGAGTGGTATAGATACGTTCAGCTAGTTCAGAGGGGATGGAGGGAGGGTAACCTGGACTGTAGCAGGGTGAACACTCGAACATCTACATTTATGGTAGGTACAAAACTGTACTACGTTCATCGTGTTACCCTGCTGCAGTCATCACACTTGGGTTGAATCCCAAAGCTAAGGATGGGAGATGGAGTTAAACAGGGTTAGAAGAAGCTAGTAGGCCCTGCAAAACTGCAGTGGCAAAACCAGCTCTAGTCTTAGAATATAGAGGTAAGTGACAGTGTTTGGTGAAGGTGTGCACTGAACTCCAAGTTGCAGCTTCCAGAATCTCCTTGGTTGGCACTCCCCTGAGAAAGGCTGCTGATGTAGCTGTAGCCCTGGTGGAGTGGGACCTAATGTTAGCAGGTACTGGTTTCCCATGATGAGTGTAGCAGAAACGTATGCAATGCCCTATCCATTTAGAAATAGTCTGCTTTGAGATAGCTTTTCCTTGTGATCCTGTAGCATAGGCTACAAAGAGCTGGTCAGTTTTTTCTGAAAGCCTTAGTTTTATCCAAGTAGTAACGTAATTGTCTGTGAATGACCAAAGAGTGCAGGAGTCTTTCTCCTTTGTTCTGTGGATTTGGGAAAAAGGTGGGCAAATGAATGGTTTGGTTTAGGGCCACAATGGATACCACCTTTGGCATAAAGGAAGGGTTAGTTCGTGGAGAGAGTCTGTCTTGATGAAAAATGAGGAAAGGCTCCACTGCCATTAGTGCCTGCAGCTCTGAGACTCTCCTAGCTGAGGTTATTGCTAGTAGCAGGGCAGTTTTCCATGAAAGAAATTTTAAATCAGCTGAGAAAGCTGGTTCAAGGGGCGGCAGTGTAAGCTTTTCCAGAACAAAGTTGAGATCCCAAGTAGGTGTTGGTGCTCTCCTTGGCGGTCTTATGTTCTTAGCCCCTCTGAGGTACTGTCTTAGGAGTGGATGTGAGAATAGAGGAGGATCCGTGTTGTAATGAGCTGAAATTGCTGAAGCGTGGATCTTAATAGATGAAAAGGAAAGTCCTTTGTGCAACATCTCAGTTAAATATTGTAGAATCTGAGGAATGTTTGGATCAAGGGGATTTTGGCCTTAAGCCTGGTTCCAGGCGCAAAATCTTTTCCATTTGTCTGAATAGGTTTTCCTGGTGCTGGGCCTCCTGGCCTCCAGAATGACATCCATAACAGCTTTGGATAGAGGTGTTGGCTAGTTGTTTAGGTAATTTGCCAAGCAGCCAGGTTTAAAGTCATGAGCTGGCTGTGTAGAATCCGACTGTCTCGCTGGGTGAGCAGGTGAGGAATTTGTGGTAAAATCCATGGTGGGCCATGGGCCATGTTCCTTAGAATTGGATACCAATGCTGGCGTGGCCAGTCTGGTGCAATGAGCATCATTTGTGGCCTCTCTAATCTGACTTTCAGCAGTACCTTTGCTAGAAGAGGCAGTGGAGGAAAGGCATACACACTGTTAATGTTTTCCAACTGAATGAGAGGGCGTCCACTTTCCAAGCTTGTGGATGGAATGTCCTTGTGCAAAATTTTTGAAGTTGGTAGTTTTGGGGGCTTGCAAACAGATCTATGTCTGGGCGTCCCCATTTTTGAGCTATCATTGCAAATACTTGTGGATCTAGTTTCCACTTGTGTAGATCCATGATGTTTCTGCTTAGGTCGTCTGCCAATGTGTTTTTCTTTCCTGGCAGGAATTGTGCTTGTAATTGAACCTGGTAAGACAGTGCAGTGTTCCACAAGTTCATTGCTTGCCTGCATAGAGGGTGGGAATGTGTGCCCCCTTGCTTGTTTACGTACCACATTACTGTGGTATTGTCACAGTCTTTATTATTAGTTGTCCTGAGTGTAAGAGGTCCTTGAAAGCTGTTAGGGCATTCCGTACTGCTAGCATTTCTTTTTGATTGATATGCAGATGCCTCTAATCTGTAGTCCATTAGCCCTGAATGCACTGTCCTGCCATGTGTGCTCCCCAGGCATAGTCCGATGCATCTGTTGTCATAGTTTGCCTGGCTGTGGGTAAGGTGAAAGGCTGACCCTTGTTGAGGTGACATGCCTGTGCCCACCATAGAAACTCCTGTTGAAGGCAGGGAATGAGTGGCATCATTGTTTCCAAGCTGTGGCTGTGCTGAGTCCATACGCTTTTCAGGTACCATTGTAATTTCTTCATATGCAGTTTTGCAAATGGTATTAGTAGTATGCAAGATGCCATGAATCCCAAGGCCTGCAGAATTTTTCTTGCAGGGAGTTGGGTCTTTGTTGCCATTATTTTGAAATATTGAGTCAGCTGTTGCTGCTTGTCTGGCGTGAGATAAGCCATCTGGGCCGTTGTATTCAAGCTGGCACCCAGGAATATTATGTTTTGTGAGGGCACTAGTTTTGATTTCTTTTCGTTTACTGTGTACCCTAGGCAACGTAGAAGGTGTTTGACAAATGCCAGATGCTTTAAAAGAATGTCCTTGCTTTCTGCTTGAATAAGGCAGTCGTCCAGGTATGGGTATATTTGAATTCCTCTTTGTCTGCAGTATGCAATTACTGGTGCCAGGCATTTTGTGAAGACCCTGGGCGCAGTAGATAAGCCAAAGGGCAGTGCAGAGAATTGAAAATGCGTTGAACCTGCAATGAAGCGGAGGTATCTTCTGCAATTTTGTCTGATAGGGACATGCAGGTATGCCTCCTTGAGGTCCAACGTTACTAGCCAAGCATTCTTGCCCAGCATGGGAAGAAGCTGCTGTAGTGTTAGCATCTTGAATTTTGGTACTTGCAGATAGGTGTTCAGAATTAAAAGATCCAGAATGGGTCTCCATGCTTTGTCCTTTCTTGGGACTAGAAAGAGTCTCGAGTAAAATCCTTGTCCTTGCTCCTGTGTAGGTACCTGTTGAATGGCTCTCATGTCCATGAGAGCTGTAATTTGTTTTTGTGCCTCTGCCCATTGATTTGGTGGCAGGTTTGGCATTCCTTTTATCCTTGGTAAGGTATGAAAGTGGAATCTGTACCCTTGAGAGACAATGTTTAGGACCCATTTGTCTTTTGTGATGATGTGCCAGTTGTCTGCAAAAAATGCTAATTTTCCTCCCAAGGGAGCTGCCAGGAGAGATTTGCTTGGTAGTTTGAGGACTGAGTCATTGTGTTTGTCTTCTGCTAGCTTGGGGCCTGTCTTCTCCTCCTTTCTGGGTAGCAGTACCCCATTGGCGAGGTTTGTAAGGGCCTTGTGACTGACCTCTGCCCCTTGGGCGTCTGTATTTGCCCCTCTGTGATCTGTCAGAAGCTGGAAAGGACCAGTTTTTTGTTGGCCAATTTCTGCTGAAACGAGGGGGTTGTACCTGCAAAAAATCCTTTACCGTCTGCATAGACTTTGCCTTATCCTCCATTTTCTTTAAAACCTCTTCTGCTTTGACACAAAATACATCCTGCTGTAAAGGTGCATCCAATAATTTTGCTTTAACATGATCAGGAAGGGTTTGTTCTTTTAACCAAACATGTCTACGTATGACACAGCCAGTAACAGCTGCTCTACGGGAAACTTCCAACGAATCAAATCCGCATTGTAAAGTATGTTTGCCCACCTGTTCAGCTGCATGCAACAGATCCTGCATTTCCTTGAATTCAGAATGTTCAGAATGTGTGCTCATTTTTTGTTTTAATTGAGACATTAGGAATTGCTGATATTTCAGCATGTGAAACTGACAATTTAATGCGCTCATAGCCAGAGTTGCTGAGGTCCATATTTTCTTTCCCCATCTATCTAGGGCTCTGGAATCCCTTTCAGAGGGCACAGGATTTTTAGCCATAGAAGCTTTAGCACCCTTAGGACCCTGCGAAATTGTTTCTGGGTCAGCAACAGGGCTTTTATAAAGGAATTTGTGTGAGTCAGGTACTCTGAAGTATCTGTCTGGTTTGGCTGGAACAGGAAGTAGAGAGTCTGGATTTAAACTATACTCCAAGTAAACATCATCCACAATTATCTAAAACTGGAGGGATAGCAAGAGGTCTGTGCTGGGGTAGTAAAAGGAACTCTCGGAGCCTTTTCTTAGAATCAGAGTAGTCCTGGCCTTCCCAGTGGAAATGTTCCCTCATGGTATGCAAAGTTTCCCCAAAGGAGTAGTCTTCAGGGGGAGATGCTGAGGGAATAGAGTCTTCAGCATCACAGTCTTCATAAGGTGGAAAAGTGTAATCCTGTTCCTCAGAAGAATCTGAGGAAATTGAAACCTGGTCAGAGGAAACATAATCCTCCGCTTGTCTTGGTCTTTTATCAGGAGGGGGATGGGAACCCCTGATTAGGGTAATCAAATATTCAGCCATCTTAAGCATCTGTTTCTTAGGCATTGGGCCTTGAACTGTAGACTGATGTACAATCTTCTTAGGTTTTAAAGGAGTTTTAAGCTTAGCATAAGATTTAATGGTGAGTGTAGTCTGTCTGAAGACACCTTCTGCAACCGAAGGTGTTTCCACTGCACCGGGGTCTACTCCTGCTCCTGTGTCGGAAGATGGCTGCATCGGCCTAGCAGACTCCGCTTGAGAATCCACAGCTGTCTGGGGTTCCAGTTCTGCGGTCATCAGGGGCTGCGTAGGTGCCTCACTGAAAACCAGAGAACCGGCGACAGGTCCAGCAGAGGCCTCGGAGTCTGGCTTGTTCCTAGGCTGCCTGTCCTTATCCTTGCGTTTTTTATGTATGCCGGTCGTCTGCTGCTCCGACGGATTGATATAATTAAATTTCCTACCAAAGTAATGTTGTGCGAAGTCAAAACGGCGTTTGATAGTTCGTTTATTAAACCTAGCACAAAACCGACAACCTGTGACGTTGTGGTCTGGGCCTAGGCAAGGAATACAATATGAATGGAAGTCCTTATGAGGTATTTGCTTCCCACAAGAAATGCAATTGTAAACATTTTCTGACATCGGACTGAGGCAAGAAAGGTTCCCCAATGGGGTACTTAGCTTTATTGAAGACTTCGGACTGAAATTCGAATCGAAAATCTCAGGTGTCGGCTGACCGGCACTTGCGAACTGCTTCTGCTTCGGGCACCGCACGGCAAGAAAGACTGAAGAAAATGGCGTTGGATGCCTCATATACCCCTGGCGCACTGACGTCAGGGAAGAAGCGACAGCAACCGACACCGGACCAAGATTTTGGAATTCAGGCCGACTGCGGGACCGCCTGACTGCAGCAGGGTAACACGATGAACATCAAGTAGATTAATGGTCTGACTTGAGGAGAGCTCATTAACCACTTTAGGCATGAAAGCAGTATTGGTCCTGAGGAAGACCTTCTCTCTATGGAAGATAAGGTAAGGAGTAGTGGCCATAAGGGCTTGGACTTCTGAGACCCTCCTGGCAGATGTAAGGGCCACTAGCAATACTGCTTTCCAAGTACATAGTTTAGGCGATACTGAGTGGGGCTGGTTCAAATGGAGGCAGTGAGTTTTTCTAGCACAAAATTAAGATCCCATGATGAAAGGATATGTCTATGACGGGGGTCTGATATGAAGAACCCCTTTTAAGAAGGGTTTTATTTATAAACTGGATGCCAAAGGACAGCATGCAGAGATGGCTAACAAATGCACTTTTACAGAAGAATACGTCAGTCCTGAATGTAGAAGCTCACACATAAGAAATGACTATGGGTACTGGAACAAGAAAAGTGTCCAGTTTGTTCTTGAGACACCACCTGGAGAATTTTTCCATTTTTGATACATAATTTCTCCTGGTACTAGGTTTCCTGGTCTCCTTCAGGACATTGAGTATGTCCTCTGAATACAGGTGTCTGAAGGGGATCAAAATTCTATTACCAGAGGGTCAGTTTGAGGTTGAGCACCTGAGGGTGGATGAGGGATCCCCCGTCTTGTGTGAGTAGGTTGAATCAGTGAGGTAACCTGTGGTAATTGTCCTTGGTTAATTGGCACAGTAGGAGAAACCAATGTTGTGTTGGCCAAAAGGGAGTCACCAGCAAGATTTTTGGTTTGTCCCTCTGGATCTTCAGAAGGAATTTCTGAATCAGTGTGAAGGGGGGAAAGCATAGGGATACATCCCCGCCAATCAGAGAGAGAAGTTGTCCACCTTCCAAGCCTGTGGATGTGGGTTTCTGATGCAAAACAGAGGCATCTGCCTGTGGAATACCCCATCTGTAAATAAGACCCCAAAACACCTCTCTGTGAAACATCAATTCATGTGAGGGTGCTGAGGTTTTTCTGAGGGTGTCTGCCATCACATTCTCTGCTGATAAATGCATACAGCTTGCAGGTGAATGTGTAGTCGCTGCTAGGGACCAAATCTGAATTACCAAGGTGCAAAGTGGATAGGACATTGTACCTCCCTGCTTGCTGATGTACCACAGAATAGTCATATTGTCTGCGATACTTTCAAGGTGCCTGGTTGGAGAATTTGTTGGAATGTCTGTAGTGCCAAGAGAAGGGTCCTCATTTCTTTGATATTCATGTGGTCCCTTTGTCTCTGTGTGGACCAATCTCCCTGAACTTTGCTCTGGTTGCTGTTGCTTTCCAGAACAGCTCCCCAATCCAGCTCTGATGCATCTGTGTAGAGGTGTTCTGAAGGTGGAGGGATCATTAGCAACATGAAAATTAGAGATCGCTGCCAAATGAACTTTGATGGTAGCTGATGCGGAACCCTGATGGAAAAGCATAGACAAAAACTCCAAGACTGAAGCAATTGGAGCTGTGTAAGGATCAATATTCCTTGGGTATGCACCCAAATAGAAAACCTCTTCCATTTGCTAGAATAAATCTTCCTAGTAGATGGCTTATGAAAGGAAGATAAAATGTGAACCACTTCCAGTGAAAAATTATGAAGCCTAACTAACGATGGAAGTGGAGTAGCCAGGCTGTCAACCGGTGGATCATTAGAGAGGGGTGGAACTGTCCCAACATGTGTGTGTCAGTAAATCTGGTTGAGGGTCCAGAATCCAAGGAGAGTCCACAATGTATGGTTGAAGCAAGGGGAACCAGACTTGATGAGGCCAGTGTGGAGCAATCAGAATCATTCTGCTTCCCAAGGATTGCGCTTTCTGAATCACCTTTGACAGCAAGGGAAATGGAGGGAAAGCATAAAGCAGACCGGAGGGCCAATCGTGAACTAGAGCGTCCCCGGGTGACTCCCCCTGTGGGGGGATCAGCGTGAAGTAGCTGCTGCATTTGGCATTGAGGGGGCTGGCAAAAAGGTCGCAGCAAGGCTGACCCCATCTGTTGAAGATTTGTTCTGCTACTAGAAGATTCAGGGACCACTCGTAAGGCATCAGAATAGCTCTGCTTAGCCTGTCCGCAATCACGGACTTTCCCGGAATGTGCGTTGACACCAGAAATCATTGGGAAGTTACTGCCCACCGCCACACTCGCATGGCCTCTCTGCACAGGGGGAAAGACCTGGCTCCCTCTTGCTTGTTTAGATACCACACAACGGACATATTGTCCAAGTGTATTGCAATCGTCCCTACAGGTAGAAAGCTCTGAAGTGCCTGCAACGCAAGTAGCACTAATCTCATCTCTAGGACGTTGATATGCAGATGTATCTCGTGATCTTGCCACGTGCCTTGAACTGTCCTGCCAAGATAATGCCCCCCCCACCCCATCTGGGAGGCGTCCGTGGTCACTGTGGCAACCAGGATGGGTGGAACGAAGGGCCTTCCCCCGTCCAAATTGTTGGTGCAAAGCCACCAACTGAGATCCTGTTTGCATCTGTCCGTGAGCAAAATGGGGTGAGAAAGTGGAAAGTTTTGGAGACACCATTGAACAGAGGAGCCACTGAAGAAGTCTCATGTGCAATCTCACTAGAGGGACCAACATAATTGTTGCTGCTATGGTCCCCAGGAGTTGAAGAACCCATCTTGCCTTCGCTTTCCTCAGGGGCATCAGGGTGTGTGTATCTGTTGCAAGACTCTGATCCTCTCCTGCGGTAAAAATACTCACATTCGAATGGTGTCCAATTCTGCGCCTATAAAGGTGACAAGCTGCGAGGGCAACAAAGCAGATTTTTCCCAATTTAGTGTTATGCCCAACTGTTGACAGAGTGATGGTAGCATCCCTGGCTTGGACTAGTTGATGCCTGGTGGGGGCGGTAAGGAGCCAGTCGTCCAGATACGGAAACACTTGGAATCCCTGACGTCTCAAGTGAGCAGTCATCACCGCCATACACTTGGTGAACACCCTGGGGGCTGTGGTGAGACCAAAGGGCAGGGCTCGAAACTGGAAATGACTGGCTCCCAGCCAGAAGCGTAGGTGACAACTGGATGCCCTGTCCATTTTGACATGGTAGTAAGCATCCTTGAGGTCGATGGAGCACATCCATACCTCCTCTCCCCACAATGGGAGAATCGATTGTAGTGTGACCATATGGAATTTGGACTTCGGTACATACCTGTTCAGTTGGCTGAGATCTAATATGCATCTCAGGTCCCCTGTTCTTTTCGGCACCAAAAAGAATCTAGTGCAAGTCCCTAATCCGATTTGGTCTGAGGGGATACGCTGGATGACTCCTTTTACTAGAAGCTTTGAAACCTCTGAGGCTGCTTGATCCCTTTGACTTGGTGGAACGTCTGGGATTTTTCTGATTGAAGGGGGGTCTGATGTAAACGGAATGAGATAACCTCCGGAAATTATTCGTAATACCCATCGGTCCTGGGTGATGCTTTTCCAGACTTCCGGATATAACAAAATTCAACCCCTGACTGACTCCGGATAAACACAGCCGGGCACTCCCTCAGGAACAAGAGTAGGGAGAGCCGCAAAAGGAATCGCGGTCTCCCGAATTGTGGGGGCCCCCTCTGCCTCTAGGGCGGCATCTCCCTGAATAACCTCCCACTCCTCTGCCTCTGGAGGGGGACTCACCTTGTGTGGCAAGAAAAAACCTCTGTGATTTCTTGAGCCACATCTTCCCACCCCGCTGGGCCCTGGGGTAAGACCCAGAAGGAAGGGAAAAACGGACCCCTACAGCAGACAGGGTCTTTCCCTCTTGCTCGCACCTGGTGAGGGTGTCTCACTTCGGTTCCGAACAAAGAACAACCATCAAAGGGGGCGTCAGTGAAGGAAGACTTGAAGGCTTCCGCGATGTGACAAAGGTGCAGCCAGGCTTACCTTCTAAGGGCGACTCCTGAGCTTGCTGCCCTACTTGCTCCCTCGGCTGCATACGAAATGAGCTGCATGGAGGAGTTGACAATGGAATTGAGGGTAGACACCTGGCCGTTAACCGTCTGGGCCACTGCCTCAGGGACGTTACCCGCAAGAGTATCTCCTAGCTCCTTGAGGAGATCTCTCTGGAGCCGCATGAAATGAGACAGATAGTTCAGCGACCGTAAGGTAAAGGCTGCTGACATGAGGGTGCGCTTCCCGTACCGGTCCATGGTCCTAGACTCCTTGTTAGGAGGATGGACGGAGGAAGAGGTCTCTGCTACTTCCTTCTGAGTGGCCGCCGCCACCACCATGGCATCTACAGGGACTCATTTGGACAGAAACTCCTTACCCTGGGGAGCAGAAAGAAAGTTGTTGGGACGCCTGGGTATGGGCTCCACAGAATCAGGGTTTTCCCACACCCTTCGACAGATCAAATCTAGGAGCTCGTCGAAGGGTGGGGAAACCCAGGAGACGGAGGGCTGAGTACCAAAGGCCTTAAGGAAGACAGACTCCTCCTCGGAAGGGGCTTTGGACGGCCAGTCACCTCTGTTTCAGTATCTCCAGGATGTCGGAGAAGGAAACATCATCAGAGGATAACTTGCGGGACACCCCCGATTCCTCAAGGTCAGTATCAGAGGTAAGGGACTCATCCTGGGAGTCTACGTGCTTCCTCTTGCATGTGTTCTTTCTAGGGGGCTCCTCAGGCACGAACTCTGAAGGGCCCTCAGAAAGTTGGGGACCACTCGTGGGGGTATCCCTAGGCCCTGGTGCTCTGCTGTCCATGGATATGTGGTGATCAGAGGCTCTCACCAGAGTGGTGGGGAACAGTGTGACCGACCCGCCTGATGTAGCTGACGATCTGGCCAGTGCAGTCCGCATGACCTCGAAGGCAGCCCCCCCCCCCCCGAGTCTGAGGACCGGCCAGCCTGAGAGACCATGATGGGAGTTGGAGTTCCCTGAGCCGATGCATCGAGAGGGAGACTCGGAACCGAAATATGTCCCGAGATGTCCCCCTCGGGCCCGACTGAAGAATCCAGAGTCCCGAACCCCGAGGACAGAGCCGATGGGGTCGGAGCCAATGTCGGTACAAATAGGGCCGGAGGGGCCATCGGAACCGGCCTAGGAACATCACACAGCGCGGAACACTCAGGCTCCGAAGACAGAGATGCGCTCGGAGGAGGAATGATCGAAGAAGGGGTTAGAATGGGCTCCAGAGCCGACTGGGCCGGAGCCAAAAAAAGTTTGCCAAAACCGGTGACTGGAGGAGCCTCTGGACCACCCTATCAACATCCACATCCGAAAGAGTCCTGGACGATTTGGAGGACATGGAGGGAGATCGAGATCTCCTCTCAGGAGAAACTGGTCTGAGACTGGGCGATCGGCTCCGAAGAGGTTCCAATATAATTGGAGCCAACGCCGGTTCCATCAACACGGACACTTCCTGTGGCCCCGAGGACAGTGGAGCAGAGGTAGTCGATGCAATTTTTGTGACTTTCTCCAGAGGCTACAATGAAGCTGACTGAGCCTGAGATCTCTTTTTTGACTTGGATGACTTAGACTTAGCACTGGGAGAAGAATCCAAGGCCTCTTCGAAAGAGGGTTTCACGAGTCCCTTTAAGATCAGCTTATTCTTTCTCTCTTGGAGCACTCTGGGACTGAATGCATGGCAAAAACTGCAGGACTCCTGCAGATGAATGGCTCCCAGGCAATAGACACAAATAGAATGCCCATCGGTGATGGACATTTTGTACCTGCATTTAGAGCACTTTTTGAAACCCGAAGGTTTGTGCTCCTTGGAATCTTTGGACATTTTTCACAACAAACACCAACAACGCAACCCCAGAAACAGTCTGACAAGAAACTCAGACACGCTCAACACCACAAAAAATGCGGGAACCAGTTATGAATTGTAACAGTACACACACACACTGGAGAGACACAGTGAGACAAACTAGGTCAAAAACCTCTAACTAAAATGGTTAATGACCACAAGTAAGGGAACAGAAACCAAACCTCTAACTTAAACGGTTTAGCACTAACAGACAGGACAAAAGGACTAGGTCCTCTAACTGAAACGGGCCTAGCCCGAGGGAACAATTAGCGGGATACCACAACACAAGCACAATACCAAAAACCTAAACACTAAAGACAAAAGCTATGAAAATAGCTTTTTGTTTATGAACAAATTTTTTTTCTGAAGACAAGAAAAAGGTACTTGGCCAAAGCCAAGAGCGACACCACGTCCGAGCTACACGAGTGGCAAACGAGATCTGGGGTATGGAGCAGTGCACCATGGGATACCTGCTTAGCCCAGCCAATAGAAGACTTTGAGCTAGAAAAGTTTGGCTGAGTCGGATCAGATATTCGGCTCCGAACCCACGGGTAAGAACGTAGGTGAGATAGAACTACATAACATCTGGAGCTAGACAATGTGACTACTCGGAGCTGTAGAGAGCCCAAACAGTAAGGCAGAAAAAGTACAGTTGTGTACCTACCATAAATGTAGATGTTTGAGGGTATTCACTGTTGCAGTCATTACTGTTGGGTTATCCTGCAGGCAGGCTACCCGCAGTCGGCCTGAATTCCAAAATCTTGGTCTGGTGTCGGTTGCTGTCGCTTCTTCCCTGACGTCAGTGTGCCAGGAGTATAAAAGATGCAGCAGACGCCATTTTCTTCAGTTTTTCTTGCTCCAGATGTCAGGTGCCCCTAAAAGGGTAGGCTAAATAAATTATGCCAATAAACATGCATGCATTAAAGTAAACATTTCCTTCATCTACAAGCAAATACACCACATAAGTTGTATACAATAGAGAAATACAGATAAGACCCAGCAAAAGAAAGGGGGATGGTGGGAGGGTAACCTGGACTGCAACAGTGAATACACTCTAACATCTACATTTATGGTAGGTACACAACTGTACTATGTTCATATTGTTTCACTGTTGCAGTCATTACTCTTGGGTTGAATCCCAAAGCTGAGGATGGGTGGCTGGGCTAAATAGGATTAGGAGAGGTTGAGGCCCTGCAGAACTGCAGTGGCAAAGCCTGCTCTGGATTTAGAGTAGAGAGGTAAGTGGTAGTGCTTTGTAAAAGTCTGCAATGAACTCCAAGTTGCAGCCTCTAAGATGTCTTTGGTTGGTACTCCTCTGAGGAAGGCTGCTGCTCTGGTTGGAATGTGGCCTAATGCCCTTAGGCACTGATTTGCCATGCTGTGAGTAGCAGAAATGAATGCAATGGCTTATCCATTTTGAAAGTCTGTTTTGAGACGGCCTTTACTTGTGATCCTGCAGCATATGCCACTAAAAGTTGCTCAGTCTTTCTGAAAGCTTTAGTTCTGTCCAAGTAGAAGCGTAGCTGTCTGTGTATGCCCAAAGAATGCAGAAGTCTCTCACCCTTGTTCTGTGGGTTTGGATAAAAGGTAGGCAAGTGAATGGTTTGGTTAAGGGCCACACTGGACACCACCTTAGGCATAAATGTCGGGTTAGTCCTCAGAGACACCCTGTCTGGATGGAAAATGATAAAAGGTTCCACAGCCATGAGTGCCTGTAACTCAGAGACTCGTCTTGCAGAAGTTATTGCTAGGAGGAGAGCTGTTTTCCAGGATAAAAGTTTTATATCAGCTGTTGAGGCTGGCTCAAAAGGAGGCAGTGTGAGTTTTTCCAAGACATAATTGAGGTCCCATGCAGGTAATGGTGCTCTCCTTGGAGGTCTTATGTTTTTGGCCCTTCTGAGGTACTGCCTTATTAAAGGCTGAGAAAAGATAGGTGGTTCCGTATTGTAATGGGCTGAAATAGAAGAGGCATGAATCTTAATTGATGAAAAGGAAAGGCCTTTGTCCAGCATCTTAGTTAAGTATTGTAAAATCTGAGGAATATTTGGTACAAACGTGTCAATTCCTTGTGCCTAGTTCCAAGCACAGAATCTCTTCCATTTTTCTGCATAAGATTTTCTGGTACTGGGCCTCCTGGCCTCCAAAATAACATCCATCACAGATTTGGAGAGAAGAGTATTCTGAATGGCTACATTATCCGCCATGCTGCCAGATTTAAGGTCCTGAGTTGGCTGTGCAGGATCGGATTGTTTTGTTGGGTCAGTAAGTGAGAAATTTGAGGCAATGTCCAGGCTGGACCTTGAGACAAGTTCTTTAGGATTGGATACCAGTGCTGGCGTGGCCAGTCTGGGGCAATCAGTATCATTTTTGGCTTCTCTTGTATGACCTTTAGGAGTACCTTGGGGAGGAGAGGCAGTGGGGGAAAGGCATATACTGTTAGGTTTTTCCAGCTGAAGGATAAGGCATCCACTTTCCATGCTTGCTTGTGGCAAGTCCTTGTGCAGAATCTCTGTAGTTGGCAGTTGTGAGGGGAGGCAAATAGATCTGTGTCTGGGCATCCCCATTTCCTTGTTATCATGCTGAAGACTTGTGGATCCAGTTTCCACTCATGGGGATCCGTGAGGTTTCTGCTTAGTTCGTCTGCCAGAGTATTTATTTTTCCCTGGCAGGAATTGTGCTTGCAGGTGAACTTGATAAGTCAACGCTGTGCCCCACAAAGTCATGGCTTGTCTGCAGAGGGGGTAGGAATGTGTGCCTCCCTGCTTATGTACCACATGACTGTAGTACTGTCCATCTTTATCAGTAGTTGTCCTGGATGAAGTAGATCCTTGAAAGCTGTCAGGGCATTCTGAACAGCTAGCATCTCTTTTTGATTGATATGAAGATGCATCTGGCTTGCGGGCCATGTGCCCTGGATACATTTTCCTGCCATGTGAGCCTCCCATGCATAATCTGATGCATCCGTTGTTGGTGTCTGCCTGGCTATGGGTAAAGTGAATGGCTGTCCCTTGTTGTGGTGACAGGCCTGTGCCCACCATCGAAATTCCTGTTGCAGGCAGGGAATGAGAGTAATTAATGTTTCCAGGCTGTGGCAATGTTGAGTCCAAACACTTTTTAGATACCTTTGTAGTTTCCTCATATGCAGTCTGGCATATGGAATTAGCAGAATGCAGGATGCCATAAAGCCCAAAGCCTGCAGAATTTTTCTTGCAGATAACTGGGTCTTTGTTGCCAACATTTTGAAGTAAGAAGCAAGTTGCCTTTGTTTGTCTGGCATGAGATAAGCCATCTGGGCAGTTGTATTTAAGCTCGCACCCAGGAATATTACCTCTTGAGAGGGTACTAGTTTTGATTTCTTTTCGTTTACTGTGTACCCTAGGCAAATTAGTAATTTTTTTACAAATGCCAGATGCTTTAGTAGAATGCCCTTGTTCTCTGCTTGAATAAGGAAGTTGTCTAAGTAATGATATATTTGAATTCCTCTGTTTGCAAAATGCAATTACTGCTGCCAGGCATTTTGTGAAGACCCTGGGCGCAGTAGATAAGCCAAAGGGCAGTGCAGAAAATCTGTAGTGCATTGAGCCAGCTATGAATATGAGGTATCTTTTGCAAGATTGTCTGATTGGGACATGCAGATATGCCTCTTTTAGGTCCAAAGTTACAAGCTAAGCCTTGTCCAGCATGGGCAGTAGCTGCTGCAGAGTCAACATTTTGAATTTTGGAACGGCCAGAAATGTGTTTAGAATAGACAGGTCCAGTATTGGTCTCCAGGCTTTGTCCTTTCTGGGTACCAAGAAAAGTTGCGAGTAAAACCCTTGTCCCTGCTCTTGCTGTGGTACTCGCTAAATGGCCCTCATGTCCATGAGGGATGAAACTTGCTTTTCTGCCTCTGTCCACTGACTGTGTGGCAGGTCTGGCATACCTTTTGCCCTTGGCAGGGTGTGAAAGTGGAACCTGTAGCCCTGAGACAGTATGTTCAAGACCCATTTGTCCTGGGTGATCATGTGCCAATTTTTGTGAAAAAAGTGCTAGTTTCCCCCCCAAGGGGGCTGCCAAAAAATAAGTGCATGGTTCTGGCAGAGGAAAGTCATTGGGACTGTTTCCTGTATGGCTGTGATTTGTCTTCTCCACTTTTGGAGGTAGAAGCACCCCATTGTTTAGGCCTGTATGAGCCTTGGGGCTGGGATCTGCCTCTGGGGCGTCTGTATCTGCCTTTTTGTAACCTGTCTGACACTGGAAAGGACCAATTCTTTGTAGGCCAGTTCCTGCTAAATCTGGGTGGCTGCAGCTGTAAGAAATCCTTAACTGTCTGCATAGATTTAGCTTTGTCCTCCATTTTCTTCAACACCTCTTTTGCTTTAACACCAAAGTATCATGCTGTAATGGAGCATCTAATAATTTTGCTTTAACATGATCAGGCAGATTCTGTTCCTTTAACCAAGCGTGTCGCCTAATGACAGAACCCGTAACAGCGGCCCTGCAAGAGGTCTCCAGAGAATCAAAACCACATTACAAAGTATGCTTTCCCACTTGTTCAGTTGCATGCAATAAATCCTGCATTTCCTTGTTTTCTGCACATTCAGAATTTAACATTTTTTGTTTAAGCAGTGACAATAAGTATTGCTGATATTTAAGCATATGAAATTGACATTTAAAGCACTCACAGCCAAGGTAGCAGAAGTGTAAACCATTCCCACCCCATCTGTCCAAGTGCCCTTGGATCCCTATCAGAGGGGATATGTTTTTTTGCAGTGGAAGCCTTGACCCCTTTGGGACCCTGAGAAATAGTTTCTGGGTCAGCAGCAGGGTTTTTGTAAAGAAATTTATGTGAATCTGGAACCCTGCATTATCTCAGTCTGGCTTAACAGGTGCAGGGGATAAAAAGACAGGGGACAGGCCGGACTCTGAAAATTCATCATCTACAATGTCTAAAACAGGAGGGATAGCCAGAGGCCTGTGCTGAGGTAGTAAAAGAAAATCTCAAACCCTTTTCTTGGATTCTGAGTAGTCTTGGCTCTCCCAGTGTAAGTGCTCCCTCATGGTATGCAGGGTTTCCCCAAAAGAATAATCCTCAGGAGGGGAGGCTGAAGGGATAGATTCTTCAGCATCGGAATCATCATAGGGAGTGAGAGAGTATTCTTGGTCAGAAGAGGAGTCAGAGGAAATGGAAACCTGATCTGAAGATTCATATTCTGTCTCTTGCCTAGGCCTCTTCTCAGGAGGGGGATGGGAACCCCTGATCAAAGAAATTAGGTCTTCGGCCATTTTGAGCATCTGTTTTTTAGGCATGGAGGCCTGTCCATGGGCTTGCTGCACTTGTTTCTTTGTCTTTAGTGGTGCCTTAGTCTTTGCCTTTGAAGCTGTAGTCGGTTTTATATATAACTGTGTAGGCCTGAAGATACCCTCAGAAGCCGATGCCTGCTCAGCGGCTCTGGACCCATCTGAGGGAATATTTTCCAAGTGTCCAATACCTTGAGTGTCCAGAGGCCTAGTCTGCGTCACGTGGGAGTCGTAAGTGGCCTGAGGCTCTGAGGTAGCAGGCGTCAGGGGCTGCGAAAGGGCCTGAGAACCAGCGAACCGGCGACTGGCTTAGAAGAAGCCTCGTCAGTTTTGAACCTCTGATGCCTGTCCTTTTCCTTGCGTTTCTTGTGAATTGCGACAGTCAGATGGCTATCCGACATCATGTAGTTAAACTTTCGGCCAAAGTAATGAAATGCAAAATCGTACCGACACTTAATAGTGCGTTGGTTAAACCTAGCACAAAATCTACAGTTAGCTAGGTCGTGATCAGGGCCTAGGCAAGGAATACAATAAGAATGGAAGTCCTTATGAGGTATTTGCTTCCCACAAGAAATACAATTATTAACTTTTTCTGACATAGGTCTGGAGCAAGAAAAAAAAAGTTTCCCCAACGGGGTACTTAGCTTTAAATGAAGACTTCTGATCTGAAATTCGAACACGAAAATCTCAGGAGTCGCCCGACCGGCACTTCCGAACTGCTTCTGCTTCGGGCACCGCGCGGCAAGAAAGACTGAAGAAAATGGTGTCTGCTGCATTTTTTATACCCCTGGTGCACTGACGTCAGGGAAGAAGCGACAGCAACAGACTTTGGAATTCAGGCCGACTGAGGGGAGCCTGCCAGCAGGATAACCCAAGAGTAATGACTGCAACAGTGAAACACGAAGAACATCTCAAAAGTGTAGGAATTTCCTGTAGCTGTGGTGAAAGGGGATATGAAGGTAGGCATCCCTCAGGTCAAAGGATACCATAAAGGCTTGGTTGGGGATAACAGGCAAGAGATGTTGCAAGGTGAGCATCTTGAAGGTAGGCAACTTGAGAAATAGAACGAGAATAGACACGTCCAGAATTGGTCTCCAAGGACCATCCTATATTGGGACCAAAAACATCCTGGAATAAAATCCCTTGTTTGTTTGATCCGGAGGGACTTTTTCTATTGTTCCCTGAGAGTGGAGCTGATCCAAAGTGAAGCTGGCTTGGAGGTGGTTGAGGTGCCCCCTGGAAGGGGGGAACTGTCCACCAAGTCATTAAAAAAAGAAGTTATGTATTCACCATAACGTTCCATCTGAGTAGTTATACTTAATTTTTCTGCAACCTGTGGGTAATCGGATCCATATCGGATCCGAGCCAGCAAATTATCTTCTAGCATCTGCTCCAAGGTCCGAACTCCCCCCCTACCCATAATGCACCACCATCTCCTGCCTTCATTCAGATCGAGTTTGCTGCAACTATACACATCAGCAACTCAGCACAAAGAACCCAACATAGTTATAGATATGATAAGGTCAGGGGGACAGAGGGAGGGAAGGTTGCAGAAAAATGAAGTATAACTACTCAGATGGAACATTATTGGTGAGTACATAACTTCTTTATCTGAAGTAGTTAACTTCATTTTATCTGCAATCTGTGGGACAGAGTCCCCAGCTACTTAAATCCTGGGAGGCCCTCAAGGAAGGATATTCCTGAGCACTGCAGCGCCAAAGGATGCTCTTCTTCTGGAAATCAGGTCTAATTTATAATGAGAAATGAATGTATGTGGATTTGCCCAAGTTGCTGCTGCGCAAATGTCATCCAAAGAAACCCTAGACCAAAAGGCAGCAGAAGCCGCCATGGACCTGGTAGAGTGAGCTTTAATTATACCAGGATAAGATAAACCTTTTGCTTTGTAAACAAACGAAATGCAAAGAGTGATCCATCTAGCTAAGGAAACCTTGGAAATGGCCTTTCCCAAAAAAGGTTTGGAAAAGGAAACTAACAATTGGTTGGACTTGCGGAATGACTTTGTTCTATGAAGATAGAAACGAAGTTGTCTATGAACATCTAACAAGTGAAGTTTATATTCACCCTCGTTTTGGAAATTGGGAAAGAAAACGGGTATATTAAAACACTGGTTTATGTTTGATTCAGATGCCACTTTGGGTAAGAATGAAGGATTTGCACGTAGAGATAACCTATCCTTTTGGAAGACCAAATAAGGAGGCACGGAAGACAAAGCCTGAAGCACAGAAACCCTTCTGGCTGATGTAATGGCTACTAGAAAGGCTGTCTTCCAAGACAAAAATTTTAGATCCACTGAAGCGCACCGAATCTTTGACAGGATGACGCAAAAGAAAAGTGCCTTTAAGAAAAGCCTTACACAGCCTAGAAGAAGCTAAGGCGATGTTATCTTTCCCAACATGAAAATTATAAATGGCTGCCAACTGTACTTTCACCGTGGAGAAGCTAGCTCCTTGCTGAAAGATGCTAGTCAAAAAATCTACCACCACCAGAAAGTACAGTTTTGTACCTACCATAAATGTAGATGTACGATAGGAATGCATCTGCAGTCCTTACAAATGGGTTGTCCTGTCGTCAGGCAGCCCTTTGGTCGGCCGGATTCCAAAGTCTGGGTCTGGCCTCGGCTGGTGTCGCACTTCACCCGACGTCATAGCTGCAGTTATTCGGGTATAAAGGCATCAGCCGATGCCATTTTCCTCAGTGTTTCTTGCCCCAGATGCCAGGTGCCCTCTATTAAGGCTAAATTTGGATAAATGCAAATGATTCCAAATAGTAGAAAGCAAACAAAAAATAGGCATGTATGTACATATATACAAACAAATACACCATAATAGATTCCCCCAGCTAGCTACAAGATGGGCAAATACCCTAGGAGTACCACAGAGGGGAAGGAGGGTGGGTAATCCTGACTGCAGATGCATTCCTATCGGACATCTACATTTATGGTAGGTACAAAACTGTACTATGTCCTTCAAGGATGCATCTGCAGTCCTTACAAATGGGTAGAATACCATAGCCAAACTGGGGAGGAGGAGAAATAAAATTATGGTGTAGTTAAGATCCCTTGCAAAACAGCAGTGGCAAAACCTGCTCGGGATCTGGAGTATAAAGGTAAATTATAATGCTTGGCAAATGTATGCACGGAGCTCCAAGTAGCAGCCTCTAAAATGTCTTTGGTAGCCACTCCTCGTAGAAAAGCTGTGGTAGTGGCTGTAGCCCTTGTAGAATGAGGCCTGATGTTTTCTGGAGTTTTCTTTCCATGGTAGGAGTAACAAAATCTAATGCAATTTCCTATCCACTTAGAGATTGTCTGTTTTGAAATTGCTTTTCCTTCCATTCCTGTTGCATATGCTACCAGTAGCTAGTCAGTTTTCCTATTGCCCTTGGTCCTGTCCAGGTAGTAGCGTAATTGTCTATGCACATCCAAGGTATGCAACAGCCTTTCTCCCCTGTTCTGTGGGTTGGGGAAGAATGTAGGTAGGTGGATAGCCTGATTCAAAGATACTCTGGAGACCACCTTAGGCATAAAAGTAGGATTAGTTCTCATGGATACTCTATCTTGATGGAAGATCAGGAAGGGCTGTACTGCCATTAGTGCCTGTAGCTCAGATACCCTTCTTGCTGAAGTGATTGCCAACAGGAAAGCAGTTTTCCATGATAAGTATTGTAATTCTGCTGTTGCTGCTGGTTCGAAAGGAGGAAGTGTCAATTTTTCTACCACAAAGTTCAAGTCCCATGATGGCAATGGTGGCTTCCTAGGCGGTTTTACGTTTTTAATTCCTCTCAGAAACTGCCTGAGCAGAGGATGTGAGAAGACTGGAGGATCCAAGTCGTATTCTGCTGAAATAGCTGATGCATGAATCTTGATGGAAGAATAGGACAGGCCTTTGTGGAAGAGCTCTGCCAAGTATTCCAGGATGTTGGCTATGTTTACCAGTGACACATTTTCTCCTTTTGCAGTACTCCAAATGAAATATCTTTTCCATTTTGCTGAATAATTTTTTCTTGTTGAGGGTCTGCGAGCCTCCAAGATAATGCCTTTAACCCTTTGGGATAAAACTGGGTTATTTGTTCTTATGCAATGTTCCAGGCAGTCAGCTGCAGTGTTTTCAGGTTTGGATGCAGGGTGTTGTAGTTGTTCTGTGTTAACAGCAGGGGAACAAGGGGTAGAGGCCATATTTGTTCCCGAGACATGCTCCTCAGTAATGGGTACCAATGTTGTCTTGGCCAGTCTGGAGCTATCAGAATGATCCTTGGGCGGTCCTCTTTGATCTTCAATAGCACCTTGTGCATCAAAGGAAGTGGTGGGAATGCATATGCTGTCAGGTTTTTCCAGCTGAAAGATAGGGAGTCCACCTTCCAAGCAAGTGGGTGGTACGTCCTTGTGCAGAATTTCTTTAATTGGTGATTGCGTGGGGATGCAAATAAGTCTATTTGTGGGAGCCCCCATTTTCTTGTAATTGTTTTGAAGATGTCCGGATGCAGCATCCATTCGTGGGCATCCGTGGTAGTTCTGCTTAGTATGTCTGCTAGAATGTTTTCTTTTCCTGGTACAAAAATTGCTTGTAACTGAATGTTGTAGCTCAGAGCCACATTCCAGGGGTCCATTGCCATCCGGCATAGAGGGTACGAATGTGTGCCTCCCTGTTTGTTGATGTACCACATAACTGTGGTGTTGTCTGTTCTTATCAACAGTTGACCTTGTCGAAGAAATGGTCTGAATGCCTGAATTGCCAGTTTTACTGCCAGCATTTCCTTTTGATTTATGTGTAAGTGCAGCTGGTCTTGAGTCCATAAACCTTGAATGCACTTGTCCAGCATGTGGGCCCCCCAACCGAGGTCTGAGGCGTCCGTTGTGATGGTTTGGCTTGGTTGTGTGCTGTGGAAAGGCAATCCTTTGTTTGATTGACAGGCCTGAGCCCACCATTGGAATTCTTGCTTCAGGCATGGAATTATTGGAATTTGGGTTTCTAGGCTGTGCTTGTGCTGAGACCATAAATTCCTTAGGTACCACTGTAACTTTCTCATATGTAGTCTGGCATGTGGAACCAATATTATGCAGGATGCCATGAAACCCAAGGCTTGCAGGACTTTTCTTGCTGTTAGATGATTCTGCTTTGTTAATGCCAAGAAGTAGAGAGGGAGTTGCTCCTGTTTTTCTACTGTTTGGAATGCCATTTGTTTCGTTGTGTTCAGCTCTGCACCCAAAAAGGTTATCCTTTGGGATGGTATCAGTCTTGACTTTTTTATATTGACTGTGTATCCCAGAGCTTGTAGCAGGTAAATGACCCTTTTCAAGTCTTCTGCTAGCTTGTTTTTGTTGTCCGCTTGTATCAGGCAGTCGTCCAGGTAAGGGTAGATTTGGATTCCCTGAAGCCTGCAATGAGCAATTACTGATGCCAGGCATTTCGTGAACACTCTGGGCAGTAGATAAGCCAAAGGGCAATGCTGAGAATTGATAATGCTCTGATCCTGCAAGAAATCTGAGGTATCTTCTGCAATTTGGTCGTATGGGGACGTGCAGGTATGCCTCCTTGAGATCTAGAGTTACCAGCCAAGACTCCTTGCCCAGCATGGGAAGAAGCTGCTGTAGGGTCAGCATTCTGAATTTTGGAACAATGAGGAATGTGTTTAAAGCGGACAGGTCGAGAATAGGTCTCCATTTGCTTTCTTTTCTTGGTATCAGGAAGAGCCTGGAGTAAAATCCCTGTCCTTGCTCCATAGATGGTACCTTTTCCACAGCTCTCATCCTTAATAATTGAGTTATTTGTTTTAGAGCTTCTGCCTTTTGATTTGGAGGTAGGTTTGGCATTCCTCTCTTCCCTGGTAGAGTATGGAAGTGAAACCTGTAACCTTGGTCTATTGTCTGCAAAATCCACTTGTCTCTTGTGATGTAATGCCAGTTTACTGAAAATAAAGCTAGCTTTCCGCCCAAGGGTGCTTCTAGTTGTTCCCTGGTAGGCGGTGCTAGAGCCAAGTCACTGTGATTGTCCTGTAGCAGTGGTGGTGGCTGTGTCTGTGGCTGCACCTCGCTGGTTGTTACCCTGCCACTGGCGGCCCCTGTAGGCACCCCTGGATTGACTTCTGCCTCTTGAACGCCTATTCCTGCCTCTCTGAGCTCTGGAGGAGTCTGGAAAGGACCAATTCTTGGAGGGCCAATTCCTGCTAAACCTTGGAGGTTGGACCTGTAAGAAATCTTTCACTGTTTGGACAGATTTTGCCTTCTCTTCCATCTTCTTCAGCACCTGTTGTGCAGGAGAGCCAAACAAATTGTCCATGGGAGCATCTAGTAGTTTTGATTTGACATGGTCTGGTAAAGCCTGTTCTTTTAACCACGCATGCCTTCTGATAACTGTGCCAGTCATGGCTGATCTAAAGGAAGCCTCCAGTGCATCATAGCCGCATTTTAAGGAATGGTTACTGACTTGCTGAATGTTATGTACCATTTCCTGAACAGATTTTTTGTCTAATGGTTCATCCGAGGACAGTTTTTTGGTTAACTGGTCTAGCATAAATTCTTGATACTGGATCATGTGGAATTGACAGTTCAAGGCCCTAGCTGAAAGAGTAGCAGAAGTGTAAACTTTTTTACCCCATCTCTCTAAGGACCTGGATTCCCTTTCAGAGGGGAGGGGGTTTTTGGTAGAGGTAGTTGCTACAGCCTTAGGGCCCTGGGAGATAGTCTCGGGATCTGCAAAGGGAGCCTTATACAAATGGTGATGCGTGTCCGGGACCCTGTAGTACCTATCGGGCTTAGCAGGGGCCGGAGGTAGAGAATCAGGAGCAGTACAAGCATCATTAAATGCATCATCTACAACAGAAAGAACTGGAGGTATGGCTAAAGGCCTATGTTGTGGTAAATGCAGAAAGGTTCTAAGCCTTTTTCTGGAGTCTGAAAAATCCTGGCCCTGCCACTGAAATTGTTCCCTCATAGCATGCAAGGTTTCCCCAAAGGAAAATTCCTCAGGCGGAGAGGCAGAAGGAATGGACTCTTCAGCATCAGAGTCTTCATAAGGGGAGAAAGGAGCCTCTGGAGGGTTTGTGTTATCTGAATCATCAGAGGAATCATCTGTTGAAACAGGCTCTGGGGGCTCTGCTCTAGGCCTCTTCTCTGGAGGTGGGTGAGAGGCCCTGTCAGGTTGAGGTTGGGATCCCCGGATTAAAGAAATGAGGTCCTCTGCTAAACTAAGCATTTGTGAACTAGAGCTAGGCCTGTGAGAGGGGATCTTAGCAGGCACAGTTTTAGCTGCTTTGGCCCTGGCAAAGGCCTTAATGGAGATGGATGCAGGTGGCCTAGCAGCTCCACGTGCAGGGGTAGAAATATCCAAGGGGATAGTGTCAGATAATTCCTGAGAAACTGTAAGAGCAGGAATGATTTCAGAAGCCGATTCCACCAGGTTGGAAGAGGCCTCGCTAGGAGGTAAGTTTTCGGCTGAAGGAAGAACCGCTTGCTCGGTTTCAGCCGAAACAGAGACACTCGCGGTTGGCTTAACCGCGGTTTCGGCCGAAACCGCGAGTGTCGGTCCTTTTCCTTGCACTTTTTAGATATTTGCGTAGTCTGAGGATCCAACGGCATAATGTAAGCAAAATCGGAGCCGAAAAACTCCTCAGCAAATTCCGACCGACGTCTAAGCGTCCGTCGGTTAAAAGAAGCACAGGCTAGACAAGCTGCTACGTCGTGGTCTGGGCCTAAACAAGGTAAGCAGTAAGAGTGGAAATCTTTATGAGGTATTTGTTTCCCACAAGTTAAACAGTTATTCACTTTTTCTGACATCGGCTGAGGCAAGAAAAAGTCCCCAACGGGGTACTTAGCTTTTTAGAAGTCTTCGGTAGTAGTAGACGTATTCGGTAGTAGTAATCTCTGGTTCTGACCGACCGGCACTTGCGAACAGCTTCTGCTTGGCCACGGCAAGAAAGACTGAGGAAAATGGCGTCGGCTGATGCCTTTATACCCGAATAACTGCAGCTATGACGTCGGGTGAAGTGCGACACCAGCCGAGGCCAGACCCAGACTTTGGAATCCGGCCGACCGAAGGGCTGCCTGACGACAGGACAACCCATTTGTAAGGACTGCAGATGCATCCTTGAAGGACATCAGGGGCTGTAAAAGGATCCAGGTTCCTGTGAGAGGTCCAAATGGAAAAACACTTCCATTTACTGCAATAAACTTTCCTAGTGGAAGTTTTAAGAGAGGCCACTAGTATATATTTTACAGGGGATGAAAGTCCGGGACAATCCTGGCAATCAATGGAACTGGAGCAACCAAGCTGTCATCTTGCGGCTGTCCAGATTGGGTGGGCAGACACCCGAAGGATGACAGATTAGATCCGGGCAGGGATCCAGAATCCACAGAGGAGCTAGATGATGAGACCAAAGGAAGGGAAACCAAACTTGGCAAGGCCAGAATGGTGCAATGAGGATCACTTTGCACCCCAGTTGGCAAGCTTTCTGGAGGAACTTCGGAATGAGTGGTAATGGACAGTACGCATACAGAAGCCCGGGGGGGGGGGCATGGACTAGAGCGTCTCTGGGGGCATCCCCTGGAGAGGGAATCAGATCGAAGAACTTGCTGCACTTCGCATTGGAAGGAGATGCGAAGAGATCGCAGCAAGCCTGTCCCCATGCAAGGAAAATCTCCTCTGCTACTGACTGTTTCAGAGACCACTCGTACGGCATCAGAATAGCCCGACAATCTGTCCGCTAAAATGTTGGAGTGCCCTGGGATGTGCGTTGCAATCAGAAACAGACCTGTGGAAGTCGCCCACTCCCACACTCTCACGGCCTTGCGACACAGGGGATAGGATCTGGTTCCCCTTGTCTGTTGACATACCAGACAAGAGACATGTCTGACTGAACTGCAATCATTCCGAGAAGGAGGATAGTATGAAAGGCTTTCAACGTTAAAAGCACTGCCCTCATCTCTAGAACATTTATGTGCAACTTGGTGTCTGTCTGGGACCACATGCCTTGGACTGTCCTTACCAAAGAATGTCCCCCGCACCCGAGTTGGGAGGCGTCCATGGTCACTGTGGCCATGCACTGGGGATGACACGAAGGGGCGTCCCACTGCAACTTTTGGTGAACTTAGTCACCAAAGGAGGGACGTCCTGCATGTGTGACTGATCCTGATCGGAAATTCCATGAGTAGGTCTAGCCAAGAACATTGGACCGCCAGAGTCCATTGAAGAACCAGCATATGAAGGCGTGCGCAGGGAATAATAGATATAGAGGTAGCCATGGAGCCCAGAGTCCGGAGAACCCTTCAGGGCTGTTGGGTGGGCCTGTCAGAAAAAGGTTCTCTAGACCCGAAATTCCTAGGACCCCCTCTACCTCTGGGTCAGCATAGATCCTGTCCCCCTCTGCCTCTGGGGGAATAGTTGTCCTGAGACTCCTGGGAAAACTGAGATTTCTGGAACCACATCTTTTGCCCTCTGACTCCTAGAAAATGACTGCTGAAGGTAAAAAGCAAATCCCGATGGCAGACAAAGTCTTCAAGTCTTTTTTGCTCTGGACAAGAGTGTCACGTACTATCTTCCAGAAAAGGGAGGAACGTCATAGGGGGCCATTAATAAAGGAAGGGTCCACAAACTGACACAACCAGAGCCAGGCGCGACGCCTCATGGCTACGCCTGTCCCGGCCACCCTAGCCGCTCTTTCCATTGTGTGGGAAAGGCGAGGCATGGACGTGTTCGATACAGACTTCAGTCTCGTCATTTTCATGGAGAACAGTTGTTTGTTCTGCTGCGAAAAGGACTCTGGGGGCAACTCCGCGAATTCTGAGACAAGGTCTCACTGAATCCGGACAACATGTGCGAAATAGTTCAGTGCACGGATGGAAAAGTCGCTGACGAATAAACACTTCCCAAACCTATCCACCAACCTGGACTCCTTGTCCGGAGGGTGGACTGAGGAACTCTCCCTGTGCTAGTTCCTTCTTGGTGGCTGCTGCGACCACCTTAGTGTCAATGGGGACTCCCTTCAGACCACGATTGTCTGTTGGTAGGAGGAGACAATCTTGTCAGGGTGTTTGGGGATAGGCTGTACGGTGTCAGGCTCCTTCCATGTCGGGGTGGTGATAAGGTCCACCAAGGGAATCAGCTGGCGGTGACACCCAGGAAGTAGATGGGCCAGTGTAAAAGGCCTCTAGGGACACGGACTCATCTGTAGAAGGTTTTGGAGCTGACCAACCTCCACTCTGGCGGAGAGTCTCCATGATGTCTCTGAAGGAGACATCTTTGGCAGGTGACCAGGGGGAACCTTCTTCCTCTAAGTCTGTGTCCATAGTGAGGGACTCAGGGGAGTCCAAGTGCTTCCTTTTGCACTTGCTCTTACAGTTGCCCACTTCAGTGAGACACTCCGAAGAGTACTCGTGAGATGCAGGGGGTTCCTCAAAGGGAATAACTTGGGGGTCCTCTGGCATGGGCTGTCCTTGAGACAGGATGAAGGGAATAGACGCCAAATGCAGCAGAGTCTGGGTGGAATCCGAGGAGATGGGCTGGGGTCTCAATCCTTGGGAGAGAACCCTCTCCACCACTTCCAACGCCGATGGAGAGCATACCTCCTTGACACCCAGCAAGGAAGAAGCCCTCCATGGGTCCGAAGCGGGGATCGGAGCCGAAGCAAGTGTAGCCTGAGGTCCAAGGGAACGGTTCGGATCCAAACAAGCTGGAGCCGAAGAAGAATCCATTCCCCTCAGGTCTGACTCCCTGTCCACGGCTCCGAGAGTCACCTGGATCCGAGAAAATCAAAGTAACAGCCGGAGTCGAGGTTGGAGGAACAGTCGGCGCTGAGCTACCAGCTCCAAAGAGCCTCAGATCCAAAAACCCTGAAGCAGTCGCCCGGATCGGGGAAGGAGAGATGGGGTGAAAAAGGGCATAGAGGTCCCCCCTCCGGAGGGAGGGGCCTGGCAAGACTCCCATCTGTATTTGGGCCTTAAGAAATCTCCGCATCATCCTGTCCATGTCTAAGTCCGATAGGCTCTGAGTCAATCGCAAAGAAGCAACTGACTTGGATCTGGCTGGTCTGTGCAGTAAGGGTGAGGAAGGCCTCAGATCCGAAGATTCCGGCGGCTCCGTTGAGAAACGGTGTGATAGGAGTCATGGAGAAACTGGCCTCAAAGTCTTAGGAGGGCTAAGGAAAGGCTCCCTGTCTGGGGATCTCTTGCGAGGCCTATCCCTCCTCCTTTCTTTATCCTCCCTGCACCTTTCTTTGTCCTTGTCTCTGTCTTTTTCTTTTTGCTAGTCTGCCACAGCATCAGAGGAAGCGGGAGTTTGAGTCCCTGTCTGGGTGGGAGATTTGGTGGGAGTACTGGAGACAGAGGCCGAAGGAGAATCCAGCATAGAAGCAGGGAGAAGACCCTTGGTGACCAATTTGGCCTTTCGATCCCTGAGAGCTCTTGGGTTAAAACCCGCACAGATAGCACACTGGGTGGATAAATGGGGCACTCCCAAACAAATTATGCAGAGTGTGACCATCAGCCGGTGAGAGCTTGTGGCCACACACTGTACATTTTTTGAAGACTGATTTAGGCTGATCAGCCATAGCCCAAAACTGAACGCCACTCCCTACATAAAGAATACAACACACACGCACTGAGGGAAAGTGGGCCTAACAGCAACTGAAAGGCAAAAAAAAAAATTTTTTTTTTTTTGAACCGACGAACAAAGCGTTACACTAATGGGGGAGGTAGAATACACCAACGATCACAGACACACTAAATAGGAAGAACAATCCCAACTTACTTATCCCTGAGCTCAGAGCAAAGAAACCACGATGCTCATTGTGGCACAGCAAACAAGATCTTGGGGAAGGCAGGAGATGGTGGTGCATTATGGGTAAGGGGAGGAGCTTGGAGCAGATGCTAGAAAATAATTTGCCGGCTTGGATTGGATATGGATCCAAATACCCACAGGTTGTAGATAAAATTAAGTTAACTACTTTAGATCAATCTTTTTGGATGATGGAAAGGATCCAAGTGTCTGAAATGATTTTCCGCCAAGAGGGTAGGGAAAGGGTTAGACAGCGAGACGGGGGGTGAAAGATTTGAGTCACAGTGGTGGAGCTCTGTCTGGGTTAGGCTGCCTCTGAAAGGGAGTAGGGGTTGAGGTGGAGGATGGTCTAGGAGTGGTTTGCTTCCTAGGGTGTCACCTGACAAAACTGGTCCTTTGTGGGCAGTTCCTGTGGTATTTTAGGAATGGGCGAGACAAGCAAATGTTTTAAATTTTGCAATTCCTTGCCCTTTTCTTGGAGAGATTTAAGGAGTTCAGCTGAAGCAGTGCCAAAAAGGGCCTTATTATCAAGTGGTGCATCCAGTAATTGGGCTTGTATATCCAGGGGTAGGGCTGGAGTCTCAGCCAGGAGTACCTTCTCAGGACAGAACCAGATGCTGCAGATTTGGATGATACTTCTACAGCATCATAACTGCACTTGATATAATGCCTGGTCACCTGAGAGGCAGTAGAGAGCAGGGCGGACAGCTGAGACTTAGCAGGAAAATCTGGCACATCAGGCAATAGTGCAGAGGCCTTAGACAGGGTATCTAGAACAAACCTCGCAGTGTGGGTTTGATAATTAATAGCTCTAAGGGCTAGTGTGGCAGTAGTATGTTGGATGGAGCAGTGGTAGTGTTGTCGTTTCACAAAAGGTTCTCCAGTTCGATTCTCGGCTGGGGTGGTTTCGGTGAGGAATCTGCACGTCCTCCCTGCATTTGTGTGAGTTTCCTCCGGGTGCTCCAGTTCCCTCCCATATTACAAAGACATGCATCTGGAATGTTTCTCCCCAAGCCTTTGCTGAAGTTTGGCTTTGTTCCAAGTCTGACTTTTCTGCTAAACAAATGTTAAATAAATAAAATTTTCTTCTCCCATTTGTCCATAAATTTGCTATCCTTATCTGTAGGAAATAGAGAAGCGGAGGGTAGCTGTCTGGAAGATTTGTCTGCTGACACTGCAATGACTGCTGGGTCTGCAGGGGTTTTTTTGAACAAGAGCTGTGCCTCCTGGAGGACCTTGTAAAATCTATCGGGTCATTTAGAAGCTGGGGGCCAAGAATCAGGGACCTGAGATGCAGCCTGAAAGGCATCCAGAAATGCTGGAAGCAGAGGAGGAACTGCAGATGGAGAAGGCTGATCCATCTGTGAGAGTTCAAAATACCTCTTTCTAGTCTCAGAGACATTGCATTTAAAATGCAGTCTCATAAGAGCAATGGTGTCCCCAAAGGATAATTCTTCCCCAGGAGAATCAGGGCTAATGGTGTCCTCCTCCTCAGGAGTAGCAAAGTCCTTGGGGAGACTCAAGTTGTTGGGAATGGTACGTCAGGGATTCAGGAGAGTTTTCTTCCTCTGACTCCTCCAAGGCCTGCACAGGCAGTAGGGCTGGTTGAGGCACCTGGGACTGAAGGGGCTAGAAGGCTCTGAACTAGCTCTCGGAAAAGACTTCCCATCCAGGTGCCGGTTCTGTAGTTTTGTGTTTTTCATTTTGTTTCCTCAAGAGAAATAAGTAGTCAGTTTGGAAGACAACTTCAAGGTGGATGGTAAGGCTGTAATAGGCCCCCTCTGACCCACGAGTTGTGGTTCCCCCTCACCATCACGGCCTGATGGCTGAACAACCTCAGCAGATGTACTCTTGGTTCCAGCGGTAAAACCTATGTCAGATAGGACCCTGGGCTAACATCCGCCTCAAGAGTCCCACCAGACCCTTGACGTGCAGCATGGGCGCTGGGCCTAATTTTTTGGCCTTCTTCCGAGGAGGCTCCTTGGAGGTACTTACCCCACCCTCCACACCTGACACCAAATGTCACTATCTTTGGTTTTCCAAGTATAACTTTAAAGCAGCCAGGCAACTATGCAAGGTTTTAGGTACAAAGGACTGGCAGATGTCACAAGACTTGTAGTTGTGGACTTCCCCTAAACAAAACAAACACTGATCACACATGTCCTTATGTGGAATTTGTCTTCCACAAGCACACTTTCCCTTCCTAGCTGACATGTACGTCTGGAAAGCAAGAAAGAAACAGAGGAAAAAAAAACAAAAGGATACTTATCTGAAGCGGACAGCCGAAGTCAAACGAACAAACTGATTTCACGAGCTGGCGATCAGTGGTCCGTAGATCACTACGGCAGAGAAGTTTTGAGTTGGGTACATGCAGACAGCACTTTTATAGCAGACATCGGTTTATTGCTCTGACATGCAACATCGCACATACTCCCTTGTCCTAATACTTTGGTACACTGGCCGATGTTCAGTGCTGCAGGCAACCAACTCCCTTCTGTTATGAATACTGCAACAAGAGAATTAAAAAAACATCTGCACAGATGTCTATATTTTTGAGTATAAGGAGGGCTTTGAGGAAATGTAGTTTTTTTTTTTGTTTAGCCTCCTGGCATTGAGCAGTAACAACTTGAGGTTCACCCGAGTTGATTTTGCTATGGTTGGTAGAAATGTCAATCTGGCATTGCCTAAAAAAGGCAATAGGGTGGTGGATAAAGTTTTAGCCAGTATTTGAAATCATACAGAGGACAGATGCAGGCCATACTTGGCAAAGTAACATGGTCTAGTAACCATGTCCTCCCATGCTGACAAATATTGGATCCACTTATGACACCATAAACTCAGTGGAGTGTTAAAAATCTATCATCTTTTGTTTGTATTATGGCACCATTCTTGGTGAAGGTAATACTTTGATCAATGCTAGGCACATACCAGCCTGAGACACAGTCAAAGTAACGTCTCTCTTCATACAGTCCAGGGAGCCAAGTCTCGGGTCATTTCTTGATCCATCAAGGAGGGAACTTTAATAGGTATATTCTTAGCATATCTGTTCATCTACTACACTAACAATAACACCTCCTTGATGGGTCACTACTTGGGATGAACCCCAGCAAGAAAGAGTTGGAGGAGTACCCTAAGTCAAAACTCTGATGACAGAGTTCAGGCAGGTACAGAGGACAAAGGGCTTGGGCACAAATGTCTGCAGTAGACAGTCTTGAAGCAGCCACTTAGTGGAGTGAACCAAGACCACAGTATTTGTCAACGCAGAGTTGGGCCCTTACATAACAAATGCAAAACAAAATGCACAGCATCTGCTTGGCAACTACAAACCCTTTCCTCCAGACAGCAAAAAAATTAAATTGGTCAGCATTCCTAAACTTGTACACCATACTCTGGTAATACAAGAGGTCCTATAAATGACCACTTGGTGCCCTTCTATTGGCTTCTGCACACAAGAAAACTGAAAAATGAATGGCATTGGCCAGGGAAACCTCCAAAAGCACTATTTGGAGGAAGTGTCTGCTCATCACAAGGGAGTATCCTACTGTTATGAAACACCAGATATTGTTCTCTGTCCAACGCTCCAAGAAGCATTGCTGTGCAGTGAGATTTCAAAGAAAAGAATTTCAATGTCACTGAACAATACAACAGATACAAGTAATGCTTCCTAACATGAAGTTGAAATCCAGTGGAGGGGAAAGTGCCACACAAAGGACAGAAATGCAGCACACCAAAGAAAGGCCAGTTGTGCAAGTCCTACTTACCTGCAACAGCAAATGTTCAAATCCCTCATTACTTCACTGACATTTTGGATGATCTGCCAAGATAGCCCACTACCGGCCAGCTTTCATAAGCTCAGACTCTGCTCCCTCTCTCTTCCTGTTGCAGATGATTGGCTGAACACATTCTAAGAGGGAAGTCTTCAGTTGTGAAAGGAAGGGTGTGTGTTCAGGCTTTTTCATTTCCACAAAGAAAGAGTAAAGTACCTGAAGCCAGAATAATTTAATATGAGTAAATTCACAACCAATCACAATACTGTATAAAAAAATCCAAGTGAAGAGGATAAAACCCACTTTTCAACTATACACAATCTGGGGAATGGTAGGTGGGTCCTGCCATTAAGGCAGTGTGGATTTTGAATCTCTACTGTAAGACTTACACAACTTTACTATGACCATCACTCCACTGCCTCAGTGGCATTTTGGGTAGATTCCAAAAACTTAACCTACCTGGGAGGTGGGTGCAGGATCCAGGAGCCACTGGATAATGGTCCTAGCAAGGCCTGCTCTGGACTGTGAAAAGGAATCCAGTTTGTACTGCTTTGTGAAGGTATGATGAGAAGACCAGGTTGCTACCTCTAGAATGCTTCTACAGCCCACCATCCCTTTCCAATAAGCCACCTAAGAGGAAAAGGCCTTAGTCAAGTGAGCCTCAACCTTGCCTGGAAGAGATTTACCAGGAGCAGAGCACAACCATTGTGTAATAGTGTGCTTATGGACAGGTTGACCTTTCTTGGCACCCCCAACCAGACAAACAGCTGTTCAATATTCTTAAAGGGCTTTGTTCTGTCAAATAGCAGCTGAGCTGCCCAAGTGCATTCAAGACATGTAGAATCTTCTCTCCCTTGTTTTTGGATCAGGCTAGAATACTGGGAAATCAATGGCAACTTAAGGCATGAATAACGGATTAGTTAACGCAACCCTCTCCAAGTGTAAAGTCAGAGTGTTGGCCCACCATGAGAGCTTGCACCTCAGACACCAAGCTTGCAGATGTCACAGCAGAGAGTAAAACAGTCTTCCAAGTAATGGTTCATTTGCCCAGGCCCCTGCTGTAAATATTTAATATCTCAAGCCCCTGCTTACACTCACCAAGGGTATCAGAACTTGTCAGAGATTTGGGATGCATGACTAAGCTTAAAAAGGCCCTTGTGGTCGTTAGCCTAGTAAACACCTGTGAACTATAAATCAGCCTGAGAAGCAGGTTCAAAAGGAGGTACAGTCAATTCTTCAAGAACAAAGTTGACATACCAGGAAGAAGGAACAGGCTTTTTTTTTTTTTTTTTTTTTTTGGGGGGGGGGGGGTCTTGCAGTTGTAAACATAGGATATTCTAGTTGCAGCTTTTCTTTCCTCTAGGGAACAACTGCCTAAAAGGTATAAAGACAGAATTATCCAGGGCTTCTAAGATGACTATACACTGAGCAAGAGCTTAATATCAACTCTCCCAGTGTGAAAAAAGAAAATGAGAAAAGAGAGCTAGTAATTCTGCCAACTTGAGTAAAATTAAGTTATTGGCTAATAAGTACATTGCCTGGATGCCAGCAAAGAAGAAATTTAGAGAACATGAAAGAAAAGCAACTAGAAAAGGTGAAGAGAAAAAAAAAAAAAACTCTGAAGAATCCTGCAGCTGTTCAGCAAAAAGCAGTTTAAACTTCAGCTTTGGTACAAAAGATGGCTTCCAGTAAATTAGAGGAAAATAAATAACATTTTCTCAGAGCTGACAAAGTTATGAACTCACCATGATGTTCCACCTATGTTGTCCACTTTCATTTATCCTTGACGTACGGGTTCGGTTCAGACATCGAAACTGACTCGGCTGTTACTACAGCTCATGCTGACCAAAAACTCTTGAGCATCACCTCTACCCATAATTCCAGTCTCCAAAATATCTCACATTGAGTTTGCAGACTAGATATAGATTGATAAAGAACCCTCAACAGAAGCCATATCTGCTATGCCTCAAAGGTTACCATAACAGATAAGTATATTATCTGTTCCACCAAAGAGTCTTCAAAGGCCAGGGTACGGAGGGAGGGGAGTCAATGGTACATGAAAATGGACAACACAAATGGAACATTATGGTGAGCACATCTGATGTCCTCAATTTTCATTTTATCCTTGACATATGGGGTAGTCTTCCAGCTAATTTACACCTTGGGAGGACTTATGGAAGGATATTACTAAGCATCTCTGAACCAAAGGATGCTCTTCCCCTAAAGACCAAATCCAATTTGCAAGGAGTAATAAAGGTATAGGGAGAAGCCCAAGTAGCTGCTGCTCAAATCATCCACTGAAGCTCTAGAGTGAAAACCTGCTGAAGTGGCGACAGATCTTGAAGTATGTGTTTTAACAGACCTAGGCAAGGTAATTTTCCTTCCGTCATAGACAAAGGAAATACAATCCTTGAGCCATCTTGGCTAAAGTCGTCTTTCTGACCACCTTTTTCCAAACCTAGCACTTGAAAAGGAGACAAATAGTTGGTCAGATGTCTGTGAACACCTAAGCAAACACAGACAGTATTCACTCCTGTTTGAAAAATTTGGAAAGAATACTGGCAAATTGTCTGATTGGTATTAGATTCTGAAACATTAGGTAGGAAGATGAGATTTGTTCTTAAGGAGAGACCGTCCTTATGAAAGGTAAGGTAAGGTGGTTTACATGATAAAGCCTGAATTTCTGAAATCCTTCTAGCAGAGGTTATTGCCACCAAAAATAATGTTTTCCAAGACAAGTATTTCAGCTCAGTCTGTAGAGATGGTTCGAAGGGAGAAAGTGCAATAGTTTTCAACACTAGGTTTAGGCCCCAAGGTAGAGTATGATCTTTTAAAGGAGGTTTCAGCAAGTGTCCCTTTTAAAAATGACTTACAAAGTTTATGAGAAGCCAAGGAACATTCTTCCAAACCATCATGGAAATTTGAAATTGCTGCTAGATGTACTCTGAGGGTAGAAGGCAAAGCTGCTGCATTGAAAAGAGAGGCTAAGAACTCTAAAATATTATCAAAAGAAGCGGAAAAGGAATCAATATCCCTTTCACAAGCCCAAATGATAGATCTTTTCCATTTACTATTGTACAGTTTCCATGTGGAAGGTTTATGAGAAGCTAGGAGAATTTGGCGTACTGGAAAGAAAGGTTAAGATGCCTGCCACTAGTGGAACTGTAGGAACCCATGCTGTCAGCTTGAGGTTCAGTATGTCTGGGTGAAGTAGCCAATCTGGATGGGACAGAAGGTCTGGAGTTGGGTCCAGAATCCACGGTCACTGAATTAGATAAGGCCAATTAAAGGGGAATTATATCTGTCGAGGCCAAAATGGAGCAGTGGGGATTGCTTTGCTCTTCAACTAGAGTGCCTGCTGTAAGAATTTTGGGATTAGAGGTATCAGTGAAAAGGCATACAGGAGACCAGAGGGCCAAGTGTGGAGCAGAGCATCTCTTGGTTACTTCCCCGCAAGGATGATCAGGGTAAAGTAGTTGCTGCACTTGTTTAGGGGAGAGGCGAACAGGTCGCAGAAAGGCTGGCCCCACTGACGGACGATCACTTCAGTCACTTTTGGATTGAGAGACCACTCATGAGGCTGGAGAACACATCTGCTCAGTTAGTCTGCCATCACACTGGAACTCCCTGGAATGTGCGTTGCTATCAGAAAGCAGTTGGAAGAGATCACCCACTGCCATACTGAGTACTTCTCGACAAAGGGGATAAGACTTGGTTCCTCCCAGTTTGTTGATGTACCAAACTACTGATATTTGTCCATTTGAATCACAATTGTTCCTGCAGGAAGAGCAGTTTGAAAGGCTTGCAATGCTAAAAGTGATGTTCTTAGCTTCAGAAGATCGATATGCAAATTGGCCTCTGTAGGGGACCGAGTGCCTTTGACAGTCTTGCCCAGAAAATGCCCCCCAACCCATCAGAGGCATCTGTGGTCACTTCGGTCTTGATGTCTGGAAAGATGAAGGGGTGACCCAGGAGAATTTCTTTGGAGTGAATCCACCAAGCTAGACCCATTCTGTAATGAGTGATCAGAATCTGGTCCAACATGGGTTGATACAGTATAGACTTTTGAGAAGCCAAGAGCCATTGTAGAATTTGGATGTGATATCTGGCTAGGGGAACTAGAGTAATCATCACTGTCACAGAACCTAGGGCCTGTAAAACTAGGCAAGTGGGAACCTTCCTCCTGCGCATTATTTTTTTGAACCTGGGCTATGATTTTTTGAAATCTCACTGGGGGAAGGATGCTATGTTTGTCATCGTATTCAGCAATGTCCCTATAAACTCCAAATCTGAGTTGAAGACAGCTGGGATTTGTCTTTGTTGATAGTTATTACTAAGAATTCACAGGTCTGGAGAACATAATCCCTTGCTTCTTTTATCAGTCAATGCCTGGCCGGAGCGATAATGAGCCAGTCATCCAGGTACAGAAACACCTGGAATCCTTGCAGTCTCAAGTAAGCTGCTACTGCTGCCATACATTTCAACACCCTGGAGGCTGTTGTAAGAAGAAAGGGCATCACCCTGAATTGGTAATGACTGGCTCCCAGCCAGAAGCGGAGGAATCTTCTGAAGCGCTTGTCCACTTTTATATCTTAATACGCATCCTGAAGATCTATCGAGCACATCCAGTCATCCTTTCCTAAAAACAGAAGAATGGACTGTAATGTGACCATCCAGAATTTTGTTTGTCGAATTGATTTTTCAAAACACTGAGATCCAAAATTGGTCTCCAGTTTCCTGTTAGTTAGTACTAAATATAATCTTGAGTAAATTCCAGATCCTCTCTGGTCTGGTAGGACTTCTTGGACGACTTTTGTCAAGCAGTTTTTGAATTTCTAGAACTGCTGGTTCCCTCTGATTGAGTGGAACATCAGGGATTTTTTGCATATGGGTGGGGATGGGAAAAGGGTATGGTATAAACCTCTGGATATTATCTGTTGCACCCAAGAATCTGCTACATTTAGCCAGGTGTTTTGGTGCAAGGATAAGATTCCCCCAATTACCTCCACAGGAAAACGATTGGGCCTCCTTTCAGAAACGCTGAATGGGCTTACTCAATAAGGAGTCCCTGAAGCCCTGGCTCTGCAGACCACCTCTGCCACATGGACAGAATCTTTCACTGTAGTCTCCCCCCGCCCAGGGGAAATGCCATGTGTGTGTCCTGGAAAGGCCCTTGAGATTTTCCAAACCACATTTTTCTGCCGCTCCTCTGATTCCTAGAAAACGATCCAGGTGGGGGGGTGGGGTGGTGAAATAACATACGCCCACAGTAGAAAGGGTCTTTCCGTCCTCACTCCTGGATAATGTCTCTTACTTTTAAGCCAAATACCATCTGTCAAAAGGTGCATTGACACGAAGACTTAAATGGTTCTGCAAATTCACAAAGGCGTATCCAGGCGTGTCTCTCCTTATGGCTACTACCACCACTCTAGAGGTCCCTTCGGCTGCATGCGCAATGAGCCTCATGGAAGAGTTTGACACAAACTGCAGGGTGGCCAACTGGGAAGCAACCTTCTCTTGGACCTCCTCATTAACAGCTGCCACCAGGGTATCAGACAACTCTTTGATCAGATCCCTTTGAAGTCTGGTGAAATGTGTCAGGAAATTCAAAGACCTTAAGGCAAAGGTCGATGAAACACAAACTCACTTCTCAAATTTACCCAGCACCTGAAATTCCCTGTTGGGTGGCTGGATAGATGAACTCTCCTCAGTGAGCTACGTTTTCGTGGCAGCCACTACAATCATGGCAGCTACTGCTTAACCTTTAGCCCAGAATTGTTTTTATCTTCAAGTGCAATGGCTAGGCTTATAAATGCCCTAGGGCAGATAGCCTAGTACGAACCTATGAACCTATATTCAAGAGAAATCTCAACGAGTGGATGGGAGATCGTAGGTTTACCCCGGGGGTCATCTCTGTGTCACTACTAGAAAGAGGCATAGTAAACTAAACCCTAAAAGGGCATAGTATTCTCATCCTAAGGGGTGGTGTAAGCCACATACACTCTGGCTAGGCTTATAAATGCCCTAGGGCAGATAGCCTAGTACGAACCTATGAACCTATGAAATAAAATTTTGCCCAGTCTCCTGGGGTGGGTTCAATACTGTCCAGAGCCTTCCACACCTGCTGAAAAATCAACTGAATGAGTTTGTCAGCAGGCAGAGTCATCCAAGAGGTAGTCGAGTGATTACCGAAAGCCTGCAGGTAAACTGATTCCTCAGAGGAAGGGTTTTGGGCCTTTCAGTCATCCCTCTATTTCAAAATTTCTAGGATGTATCCAAAGACGACATCTTCAGGGGAGACGCTTCCCCTTCATCGAAATAATTTTTTTTGTGAGTGATTCGCGCGGGGAATCCAAGTGCTTCCTTCTGCACTTTTTCTTCTGAGGAACCTCCTCAAGGGGACAGAGAAGTATCAGAAAACAACAATCTGTATCAGAGATTCCTGAGGTTTTGGTACTCACTGCTCCAGTGGATAAACAGTTTGAATAACTGGGGATGAGGAAGGTATCTGCTTTCCAAGGAGGAAGGGGCTGACTGAATCACTAAGAGACTAGGCCCTCTCCATTGCCTCGAAGGTTGGCCCTACCAAAGAGGGAAGGGAGCCCGGAACAGAGATAGACTGCCTCAGAACAGAAGTCACTCCCCACTCAGAAGAAACAGTCTCAGAGACTGAAGCTGAACTGAACCGTACCAATGCTCCAAGGTGCAAGGACGGCTGCAACAAAATTGGGAGTTAACTCCTGCCCCTCAGAGCAAATAGGACAGATATGGCCCCAGGAGGTCACCAGGCTCAAAAATAACTGAACTCTGGACAATAATGGGTTCCGAAGAGAAAGATATCTCTGAAACTGATACAACCTGCAGCAGATGACTTGGAGTTGTAAACTCTGAAGCCTCGGAGGAGGTCAGAGGAGTGGTTAGGGAATAAATGATGATTCGGCTCCTGAGCCTATAGGGGCCAGAGTCAAAGGGAGTCCCATGAAACCTCTTGCTCACAATATTTTATTCACCAGTCTCTCCACATCAAGTTCCATAAGGCATTTGGTGGCATGGACTGACAACAGAGGGTGATTTAGGTCTCTGAAGAAAAAACTCAGGTAACTCACCGACAAAGGGGTCAATACATGGGGAGTAACAAGTCCTGGGTAGAACTTTCTTTTGTCCCACATCTATAGTCTGCACCAAAGTAGTCTGCGTTTGAGAACCAGGAGGCAAATTTTCTTGTGCAAAGTCATCAGCGTCAAGGGTTTTGACATAGGAATGGTGGTCTGTGCCAGTGATTTTCCCAGTACCGAAGTCTTAAAGTTAGAGCCCTTAGCTCCGAGGAACTTTTAGGAGCAGAGCATTGATGCTTCTTACCTTTCGGTGCTGAAAGGGAGGATGGTACCAACAAACTCCTTTTTTTGACCTTCTTCAAAGAGGATGAAGGAGGGGAAGTAGTACCCATTTTACTTTTGTCTATAGCAGATATGGCCTCTCCAAAGGTGGACAGAATCAAGCCTTTCAAAATCAGCTTGTTTCTCTTCTCAGTAAGAGCCCTACAGCTAAAACCTTGGCAAATACTGCAAGCCTCCTGTAAATGCACAGGACCCAAACAACACACACAAGATGCAAGTTTGATAGAGGTATCTTATGGATGCACTTCTGGCATTTTTTTGAAGCTAGAAGGGGCGTTAGTTTTCCCAGTCATAATAAAAGGGTTCTGGAAGCACACACAACACATGTGAAAGACAGATAGGCAAACACTCTCAACAAGAAAAGGAAGATGGAAGGCAAACTTCTTTTTATGTGGTTAAAGGGGAGAAAGAAGGAAAGACTATCGATAGGTAAAGAGCACACCAAAGTGTACAGAAGAAAGCGATCAACAATGATAGCAGAGAATACAATGGAGTGTAGAGAAATGTGAGAACTATCACTAATTAAAGGGTAGAGAACAGTGAAAGGGAATAAACGCTGAAAAGCGAAGATGTTTGATAAAGAGAAGAAAAAAAAACTATTCAAAAAAAGCGAAATGAAGCTTGAGAGCTCTGGTGAACACGTCTGTCCAGAAAAGCGGCAAACAAGATCTCAGGTAATTGGGAGAGAGGGATTATGGGTAGACAAAGCTCGAGAGTTTTTGGTCAGTGTGAGTTGCAGTAATGGCAGAGTCTGTTTCGATGTTGGAACTGAATCCATAATGTCAAAGATAAAATGTAAATTGACATCAGATCAAAATACTGAAGGAGAATATCATCTAACAAAAGGCTGGAAAAAACAGAAGCTTAACCTAGCTATTCAGATCAGCTGATAAAACTGCAAAACACAGAGGCTGAAAGGCTGAGTACGAGACTTCTAACTACCATTTTTTGAAACAGCTCTTCTTGTGAACACAGAGTACTCACAGAACACCTGAGATTTTCCACTGTACTAAAGAAACTGGAAGGAAATACTGTATTATTTTTATGAAAGCACAAATAAGCAACAGGACTTGAATGACAGCAGCAGGATTTGTTAATTAAGAGGTAACAGAGTGTATGCACCAAACTTATTTTACTTATTTGCTTTTGTTTACCAGGAAAGTCAGACTGGACACAGGTCCATTTTCAGTGGAGGTCCGGGGAGAAAAGCTCCACAGTACAATAGAATGCAGTACATGAGTGAACACAATATAGAACATACAATTGATTTTAATACATAATAGGTTAGAAGTTAACAATTTTAGACAGTACAGTAGACCGTCATTGAGAAACATAGCAAAAACACTGATGTACATAGTCAAAAACTTAAAAAAATAATAAAGTTTTTATTTTATTTTTAATTTATTTTTTTTTACCAGTATCTGTCTTTATAAGCTTTTTAGGGCAAATCTGTTTATACTTATCTGAACATGTGACAATTAGATTTAACCTGGGGTGTAAAATGAGCATAGCCAGTTAGTTAAGTAGTGGGTTTTAAGGAGTTTTTTGAAATGATTGAAGGAGGTGCTAGAAGTTATACGGACTGGTAGTGTGTTCCAGGTCTTGGCAATGGTGCTGGCAAAGAGTGATTTACCAGCATTGTTTTTATGTTGGATGACAGTTATTAGGTTCTGGCTGATCGATAGTAGGACTCTAATGGGAATGTGGGGCTGTATTAAATGCTGATAGTGCTGGGGTTAACACTGGGAGGTAGCAGAGCTTGTGAGCTATAGAGAGTTGAGCATGAGTATTTGAGGCAACTCAAGCCAGTTAAGCTGTTTTAGGGATAGACAGTAGTGGTGGGACCTGTAAGAAGCATCAGATGCAAACTTGGCAATCTTATTATAGCAAGATTCCATTTTATTTAGTTCAGTTTGGCGTAGATTAATCAAGATGGGAGAGGCGTAGACGAGGGTGGATAGGAGATGAGCCCTAGCGATGGTGACTTTGGTATGTGCAGTCAAACTCTTTGTTCCTGTAGAGGAGGCCTAGCTTTTTATTAACTTTCTTGATGGTTTGTGCTATGTGGATGTCACATTTCAGGTTATTGTCCATCTCTATGCCTAGCAGTTTAGCATGTGTAGTTGGACTAATTTGAATATTTTCTTTGGAGTTGATGATGAAGTTGTTGCTCAGGGGAGGAGATTTATCTGGGCCAAAGAGAATTAGTTTTTTTTTGGGGGGTTAAGATGTTAGTGAACCAGGTTTTGGTAAGGGTTTGTAGTTCACTTAGGGTGGGGGCGGCACATATAAGGGTGGTGTTGTCAGCATATTGTACTACTGAGGCAGTTGGGTAAGGATGAATATATCTGGTTAGTAAATAGGGAAAACAACAGAGGGCCAAGGATAGACCCTTGAGGGACTCCTATAGTTACTGGTAGCAAGGGGGACAATTGGTCTTGCCATAGGACAGTTTGCTGTCGATCTGACAAACAGCTTTTAAACCATGATACACAGGAGAGACTTATATTTAGGATAGATAGAGTTGCAAGAAACATGCTGTGGTTTACCTTGTCAAATACTTTTGATAAGTCTAAGAATATGGAAGAAGTAAATACACCCTTATTTCTGTGGTGGTCAACTATGTTGGCAAATAATGCTGTTGTTGTGGTGCTGTGGGAAGGTCTAAAGCCATGCTGGGATATGGAGAGTAGATTGTTATTCTGGAGGTATTGCATAAGTAGAGTATGAAGTACTCTTTCTAATATTTTGGATAACGATGGTAAGATAGCTATAGGGTGATAGCTGGTAAGTTCTAAGGAATTACCTCCTTTGTACAGTGGGATGATATGGGAGGTTTTCCAAGAGGCTGGTACTTTCCACTCTGACAGATTTATTAATGAGAATGGAGACTAGATAGGCTATAGCTTCAGCTGATATTTGAAGGAAGTCTGCTGGTAGCTTATCAGCTGCTAGAGTGGTTGGTTTAAGTTTCTTAAGGAGTTTAGAAATTGCCTTGGTGGACGCTGGGTGAAGTTGAAAACTGGGAGTATTGTTTTGTGTATTGGGGTGGGTTGTGGTAGTTATTGGTATGGGGTGGGTAGTACTATTATTTTGGGCACTGACAAGGGTCTGGACTGTTTCAGTGAAGAATTTATTAAATTGTGTGAGTATGGTTTTCATGATTATTTGGTAGCACAGGGGTTGGTGTAGTGGACTTTCCTGGGTGCAGTATACAATTTGTGTTCCAGATTTTTTTTGGGTTATGAGCATATTTGTCTTGTAGGTTTTGATAGTAGTTAGATTTGTCTAGTTTGACATGTTTTTTGGCTTTGTTCCGGAGATGTAGGTAATTTTGTGTTAAGGTAGTGGTTTTGTTTTTTTTTATATTGAGACCAGGTGTTGTCCCCTTCTTTCATTACAGTTTTAGTGGGATTTATTAGCCATGGGGCATAATTAGCTTTTATTCTAATGGTTCAGGAGGGTGCATATTGGTCCAGGATTTTTAGGAAGGTTGTGTTGAAGTATTCAACTGCTTTGTCTAGAGATAATTGCTTTAGGGGAGTCCAGTTGCAGTTTTTTAGTGTATTGATGAAGTTAGTAGGTATGAAGGTGTTTTTGTTATGAACTACTCAGAGGATAGGTTGGCTGATGGTTTGGGGTTTGGTTCCTAATTAGGTAGGTAGGATGATGGTCACACTTAGGGTATCTGGAAGACAGCCAGAATGCTGTGTAAGATTGGGGTCAGATACCAGGATCCAGTCCAAGACGGACTGGTGATTGGATGTTTTGTCAATTCTAGTGGGGGTGGTTATAGTTTGGGTAAACCTTTGGAGGTTTATAAAGGCAGTGGGATTATGGCTGGAGCAGTTGAGCCAGTCAATATTAAAGTCTCCCAATAGTATGGTTTCCTGTGGTATGGAGTTGGACATCCAATTAAGCAGGTTTTCCATTTGAGTAATATTATTGCCTGGTGGGATGTAGCCACCTGCAATAACTATATGTTTATTGGAGTTTATTTTTAATCTGGCAAGGATTGGTCTCCACATCTTTGACATCTTGGGTGCTGTAATCTAGCTGTTCTATGGTGAGGTGGTTTTGGAATATTACTGCCACACCACCTCCCTTTTTCTCTACTCTGTCTTAGCAGATAATATTGTAGCCAGGGGTGGTAATCTCATTGACATGATGTTTTGGTTTGAGCCATGTTTCAGTTAACACAATATCTGATTTGATTAGTGCCAATAGGGCATGTAGGTCCTGGATTTTCTATAGTATGCTTCTAGCATTAATGTTTAGGAAGCAGAGAGATGAGGATGGTCTGTGGTATAGGGGATTTAGCTGATATGAGTTAGGGTTAACTAGTGTTTTGGGTCCTGGATTGGAGTGGACATCTCCACTGCAAGTGAGTTTTTGGAGTAGGTGTAGATAGAGTTTGGTAAATTTGTTAATTTAATTTGCTTTTGTGAAGAGAGAGGGTTAGTTTTTAGGGTTGGTTTGTTGCATGAATAAGGGAAAGGTTGGGGATGTGGTAAGGTCAGATGGTGATAGAGGGAAGTTTTTAGTTTAATGAGATTAGCTGTGGATTGTGTTTGCCATGGGGATGGAGTGTAGTTATCAAGTTGAGTGTGATAGGAGGACAGATTGGAAAGGAGTAGGTTGAAGACTATTAGTGTGTAGATGCATGTTTTTAGTAGTTGTGTTGGATGTGTGCAGTACATGTTACTTAGTTTAAGAAAACGTGGGATGTATACAAGGGTGATATTTGTAGGCGTGTCTGATTGGAACTGTAATAGAAGAGGGGAAGGTGGGAGGGATTTTCTGAGAGAGGCAGGTAGTGAGGTGCAGTGTTGGGGAGGAGGTGACAAGTGGTTAAGTATAAAAGAAATGATATGGAGGGTGGGTGGGAGGGGAGCGAAGTGAGCCCTAGCGTAGCAAGGGTGAATGGAGCGGGTCGACACCCACAGTGAGTGACTACAAGAAGTGACAAGATTCCCTAAGCAAACAATCAGTGAGCTATGGAGGTGAGTCAGGACACAGACATGCAGAAGAGTATGGATTTAAGGCACAGGGAGAAAATCTGAGGTATAGGAAGGTACAACAGCACAGCAGGATAGGGTAGAGAAGGACAGCAGGCTAGGGAAAGAATAACCAGTGGTGGGAAGCACAGAAAGTAGACAAACTGGACATCATTAAAGGGTAAAGCACATAGATGGAAGGCAGGAGAGAGGAAGGGCAGAGTATCCAGATAAAGCAATAAAGTCTACAAAAGCAGAGACCTGGGAACAGGAGGATAGGTAAGTAAAATATGAGCGAGTCATACAGTCAAAAGAAGCAGGCAGAAATCAGGAAAATTTAGAGTAGGGAGATACTCTACTAGATAGACATTTAACAAGGAAGGAGTGTAACTAACAAAATGGGGAGGGGGGTTTAAAATAAGTTTGCATGCAGCCTAATTTAAACACTATAGTAGGGGAGGAGAGAAAAAAAAGGTAAGACAATTAGACTATTAGGTAAGAGACAAATTTGGTTATGGAAAAGCAGTTAAGACCTGTATTAGTAAGGAATCATACCAGCAGAAATAGTTTATCCTGACAAAATTGTGGCAGAAAGGTAAAGTTCTAAAACTGGAGACAGCAGTGTTTGTGGAAAATTATTCACTGTGCATCAGAAAGAAGAGAAACAGATTTATTCCAGCAGGGAATATTGAGAGGCAATTGCGAGATTCAAGCTGCTGTATTCAGCTATCTTAAAGAATATTCTGCTTGGAGGATAAAATGCATTTTTGATGCAGAACAGGCTAAGGAGAAAAATACAAAGGTTTATCCAACAAAAAGTGAGCTATCAAACAGAAGGAGACGTCACGTCTCATTCTTATGACAAAGAAAAATAAAGCAGAAATTATCAGAGATGATCCCACCCACTTTAATTTTCACCTCCGATTCCTCATATATCCTCCTAATAAACCTTATAATTTTTTCAGGAAATGCAAATGTTTTCATTGCCCTGCTCAAAGTCCTAGCCTACTCTGTCAAATGCTTTCTCTGCATTAAGACCCACCACTCCCAATGGTATCTTCTTATATTCTGCTTCTCTTTGGATCATCAGTGTTCTGTTAATGTTGTCAAACGTTTGCCTGCCCTCCACAAAACCACAATGATTCATATATCCATCAATGTTGGCATTACTTTCGTCATTCTTTCAGCCATTACAGACATGAACACTTTAATCATGGTTTACTACTGAAATGGGCCTGTATGAAGCTGGGTCTAATGGATCTTTACCCTCTTTAGGTATTGCATCTACCACTGCTTTCTTCCAAGATGTTAGTGGTACTTCTCATAAAATACTGCGAACAAAACCTTCCAGATTATCAGTTTTCCCTCCTAACCTCCAAACTTCCGCAGGAATACCATCCATTTCTGGGGACTTTCCTGTAGACTGGTTATACATCACAATTTTTGTCTCATCTCCTCCTATCCTAACCATTAGTAATTGACCCTCATCTACCTCTAACCTTGGCATACTTAATTTTTCCATAAACAGTTCCATTTGCATCTTTTCTTGATTTCCATATGTCTCCGCTTTTACAGACTTTCATAGAATGTCCAATATATTTCTAACACCTCTACAGAATCTCGCTTCCTAAGATTAGTGACAGGCTTTCTTTCTGTTGCTCCAGTCATTGTACTAAATGTGCTCTATTGTTATCAAAAAAACAGTTGCTTAACAGCAATCTTTCTAAACTCATGCTATCAAGGTAATCCCTTATTTTCTGCTTAGCATTCTGCAGTTGATCCTCCTCTTGTTCTGTGAGATTCACCCTATTCTGCAATACTAAACATTTGTCAGTCCCTCTAAAATAATTCTGGTTACTTCTTAACCACAGTTCCTTTTTTTTTTTTTTTTTTTTTTTTTTTTACTTCCAGCCTATTTTTAATCCCTCCACCTTCACTTTATCCTACTCCCTAGCTATATTTTCAGAAGACATTTCTATCCTCTGTAATAACTCCTGAATAATCTCCACTACCCATTCCTTAAATTCCTCTCTTTTCAACAGATAGGTGGGAAAGCAACAATGTCTCATTTTTATTTAATTACCCTGTGTTTTTATTTTAGTTATTGGCATAAGATCTGAAATAGTTATTTGGTGCATATCAACACTTTCAATTAAATGCACATGTTCTTATGAAATGTGAATTCTGTCTAGCCTGGCCCAGTGCTTGCATCTTGGGGAATAATACATAAATTTACTAAGAAAAAATCAGTTGTGTAAAATCTTACCAACCATAGATGTCCTTCTCTTCCATGTTGCAGTATTCTCACTGGGGATCCTCCACCTCAGGCAACCCAAACGTCTGGCTCCTATACAAACACTTAAGCCTGGTTGCTGTCAGGTGTGTGGGATGTCACACGCAGGGCCATAAACCCTGGGCTTTAAATGTGACATCTGCACACACAGACTTCAGAACTTGTCTGCCCAGTCGGACAACAGCCTAAGGATAAGAATGATGCCATCCAGAAAAGGTAAATGTGATGGAAAGGGGGTAGAAGGGAGGGCAGGAATACTGCAACATGGAAGAGAAGGACATTTATGGTTATGGTAAGATTTTGCACAAACTCATCTATGTCCTTCTATTCTCATGTTGCAGTATTCTCACTGTGGAAGAGTACCATAGCTCAAGAGGAGAAAAGGATGAAGGAAGACAACAGTCTACAAGAAACCATGGAGGATGGCTCTCGCAAATCTTGTCCTGGCTCTGGATATAATGTCCAATTTGTAATGTTTGGTAAAAGTGTACACAGAGAACAATGTGGCTGCCTTTAATATGGTGGCTGTATCCAGGCCTTTGAGGAAGACTCTCGAAGAGGTCACTGCTCTAGTAGAATGGGTTTCAACCTTATAGGGTAAGCCTTTGCCATGAAAGGTGTAGCAGAAGGCAATAGTTTTTCGTATCCAGGAGGCAACAGTCTGGTTGGAAACCGCTTTCTCCAGGGCCCTGGGGTGGAAGGATATGAAGAGATGATTGGACTTTCTAATGCTCTTGGGTCTTGTCCAGGTAAAATCTTAATTACCTGTGGACAACAAGGGAGTGAAGCACGCTCCGACGGTCATTTTGAGGTGAAGGGTTGAGTGAATAGACTTGAGGAAAAGCTCATTGACTACCTTGGGCATGAAGGAGGGGTTGGTGGGAAGGGTTACCCTGTCTTTATGGAAGATAGTGTAGGGTGCGCAAGCCATGAGAGTTTATAGCGCAGAGACTCTCCTGGCTGAGGTAAGGGCAACTAATAGCACTGTCTTCCAGGTACACATATGCAGACAGACAAAGCTTGCTGGTTCAAAAGGGGCAATTGTGAGTTTTTCCAGTACGCAGTTCAAATCCCAAGGTGGGGGAATAGGTTTCCTTGGTGGTTTGAGGTGGAAAATCCCCTTCAGGAAAAGTTTGACCTCCAGTCTAGAAAGGAGGGGAGGTACCATAGGTAAAGCAGGCTGAGATGGCAGACAGATGGGCTTTCACTGAAGAGTATTGAAAGTTCTGATTTTTAAGAGCGCTCACACAGGCTAGAACTAGGGGTACATCTGCTTGGAATGGGTTTAGGTGCCTTTGAAGACACCAAATGAAGAACCTTTTCTATTTGGAAACGTAGGATCTCCTGGTAGTGGGTTTCCTGGCCTCCTGCAGATAGCTAGAACATCCTCTGAGTATAGGTGCCTGAAAGGGATCAGAGGTTTATCACCCATAGTGCTAGGCTAAGTGTTTTCAGGTATGGGTGAATCAGAGATCTCTTCTGTTGTGTAAGCAGGTCCATCTTGTGAGGCAGCTTATGGTGATTGCCCTTGGCTAGAGATAAAAGGGGAACCAATGCTGCCTTAGCCAATAGGCAGTCACAAGCAAGATTTTTGGCTTGCCCTTCTGGATTTTCAGTAGGACTTTCTGAATGAGTGTAAAGGTGTAAAGGAACAGTCCTTCCAAGAAACTGAAAATGCACCCACTCTCCAAGCTAAAGAGAAGTGTTCTCTAGAGCAGAATGGCTGAAGTAGTCTGCTTTGAGGGGAGGTAAACATTCATCTGTGGTGTGCCCCATTGGTGGACAATGTCTAAGAATACATCTCTGTGTAACATCCACTCGTGATGTTGAGAGAGAGATCTGCTGAGAGCATCTGCCTGATGGTTGTCCTGGGATGGAATGTAGACTGCCTGCAGAGTGACATTGTATTGGGTGGCTAATTCCCATGCCTGTATTGTAAGTCTGCAGAGTAAATAGGATCAGACTCCTCCCTGTTTGTTGATGTACCACATCACAGTTGTGTTGTCTGTAAAGACTTGTAGAAGGCATGCCTGAATTAGAGGAAGAAAGGTCTGTAGGGCTACAAGGTTCCCTCATGTTATGTTTTTTTTTCTGGAGGGAAGGCTCCCATTGAGCCTGTACCTTGAGGCCATTCATAGTGGCTCCCCCATTCTAGATCCGAGGCATGCGTGTGCATGAATTGGACTGGTTTGGTGATTTGCAGAGGCAGGCCTGGATTCTGGTGTACTTGTGGGATCCACCACCTCATCTCGGTCTTTAGGCAGGGTAGGAAGGGCACCTGAAATTCCAGGGGGTGATTGTGTTGAGACCAGACAATTTTCAAGTACCACTGGAACTTCCTCATGTGCAGCCTGGCTAGGGGTGGCATGGGAAGAGCAACTGTCATGAGGCCTAGAAGACGGAGTAACTGCCTGGCAGAAATGTGGTTGACCAGAAGCAGGTCTTGGAAAAGGTTGGTTAGGGAATAGACTTGGCCCTGGGGAAGGAAGGTCTTCACCAGGTCTGTCCTTATCCTGCAGCTCAAGAAGATCTGGTCTTGAGTTGGGGTGAGGGAGGACTTTGTCAAGTTGAGGGTGAACACCAAGTTCTGAAGCAGGGACATAGTGAATTTTAGATGGGTCCTCAAGAGTATTTTCCTCTTCTGCTAGAATGAGGATGTCGTCCAGGAAGGATAAATATGTATGCATTTTGCTGGACAGTATGCTACTGTAGGGCCAAGACACTTTGTGAAGACCCTTGCAGCAACAGATAAACCAAAGGGAAAGGCAGTAAACCGATCGTGTATGAGCAGGGTACAGCAAAGCATAGATACCTTATGTAATTTGGGTAAATGGATTTGTGGAGGCATGCCTCCTTCAGGTCCAAGGTGGCCATGAACACCCTGGGTGGCAGTAGTGGAAATAGGGTTTGGAGAGATAACATTACGAAAGAAGGGACCTGCAGGAAAGGGTTTAACAGGGACAAGTCCAGAATGGGCCTCCAAGGGCTATCTTATTTTGGTACTAGGAAATGTTTGGGATAGAACCTCCAACCGTCTTGCTCCAAGGGTACTCTTTCAATAGTCCCCAGTGATAGTAGACCTTGGACAGTCTTGTGGGATTAGGTGTAGTTGTTTTTTGGAGGGAAGGGTATGCCTTGTGGTTGTTTTTGTTTCGTGCCAGATCATGAAGTACCACTTTTCCACTATTGATAATATTCAGCAGTCCGAGGTGACCTCTTTCCAAAAGGGTAGACAGCAAGAGAGGCTGGTGGAGAGGGGTAGTTGGCTAAGGCAATCACACACTGTTTCTGTCTGGAAAGGGCTGCCTGGGGGTGGGTTGAGAAGAGGCTGTCCTAAAAGTGGTAGCCTTCCTAGATCCTTTCCTGAGCCTCGAAGAATAGGAGGGAGGGAGGGCAGGGGCCCTCCAGAAAAAAGTGGGCTTAGCTGGATAATTTCTATAAAACTTGGGAACAGGCGAGACCAATAAATGTTTGAGGTCCTGGAGTGCTTTACTTTATTCCTGTAGGCTTTTGAACAGTTCAGCAGACGGTTTGCCAAACAGGAATTTATTGTCCAAGGGTGCATCCAATATTTTGTTTTTAAAGTCATCAGGAAGTCTGAGCCAGGAATATCTGCACAGAACAGAGGCTGAAGTGGCAAATCTGGCTGAAGCCTCAGCAACATCATAGTCTGCACTTCATAGTGTGTGTGGCAATCTGTGCTGCTAATGAGAGCTTAAATGCTACCTGCATTTTGTTTGGTGATTCAGGTAGGTAGGAAAGTAAAGAAGTTGCCTGGGAAACAGTCTAGGGTGTATTTGACCACGTGGGTCTGATAATTGACTGCCCTGAAGGCTAATGTGGATGACGTGTAAATCCCCAGTCTATCCATGGCCTTACTGTCCTTGTCAGATGGCAGAAGGGAGGAAGAGGGCATTTGTCTAAACTGTTTATCTGGGGCCACTGCAATGACAGCAGGGTCTGCCATAGCTGGCTTGATTAGGTACTTGTGGTCATCAGGCACTTTATAAAACCTGTCAGGTCTCTTGGGTGCTGGGGGCTATGATTCAGGGGTCTTGGAGTCCGAGACAAATGCATCCAGGTAAGCTGGAATCACAGGGGGAATAGCAGAGGGAGAAGGGGACTCCATCTGAAGCAACTCATAAGTACCTCTTTTGTACCTAAACCATCTGCATGGAATCCCATTTGAAATGCGCTCTCATTTTGGAGATAGTCTCCCCAAAAGAAATATCTTCAGGTGGGGAGCCTCCTTCCAGGGAATCCACATCTGTGGAGTAGTAATCCAAGTGGGAAGTTAGCTGGGATCTACAAGTCAAAGACTCATCTGAAGAGGAGGAATCTTCCTCCTTAGTAAGAGTAGGAGGAATGGAGGAAGCTGAAGCAGGCCTGGGGCTGACAGCAGGCAAGGTGGGAACAACTGAAGCTGTAGGCCTAACAGCCATAAAGGCATGTACTAAAGACTTGAAAAAACTTGCCAGTCTGGTTGTTCTTCAGTTGCAGTAGTTAGGTGCTTGGCTTTTTGTTTCCTCTTAACAGTAGTCATCTTAGAGAAGGAGCAGGCCTAGGATCAGTCATCTGACTGTGATAGAAGAGTCCTGTTCTGGCTGCGTGGGCAGCTGTCCGGTGAAAAGCAGTTCTCCCTCAACATCAGCTGACGGAGTAACTTCAGAGGACATGCTGACTGGAGATTCCCCGAGTGGCTTCCACAAAGGTACTTGCCGAAATTGCCAGTTCTTCCAGACATCACTCAGCCCCTAGACCAGTAACTGGCAGGATGGGGCAGATACAGTAGGCCTTACAACCTTGGCCTTTTTTGGGGGCTGTACCTCAACAGCCAACTCTGGTTCCATGCCTAATGCTAATCACATAAGTCGCTGGTTTTTGACAAAGTTTTAAGGCTGCAAGACTACTAAAGGTTTTAGGAATGAAAAGACTGGCAAATGGTGCAAGACGTATGGTCGTGGGATTCGCCTAAGCAAAACGAGCACAGCTCTTAAGGATCCTTCTGCAGAATACGATGGCCGCATTTACATTTCCCCTTTTTAGCTGACATTGGCTAATTAAAAAGGGAGCAACAGCAACCTAAGCCAGAGGAAGAAAACGAAAAGGTGCCCCAATGGGGTACTTATCTTTAGACGTTTGACTGTGGCAGAGAAGTTCTGGGGTCTGTGTGTGCAGATGTCACACTTAAGGCCCAGGGTTTATGGCTCTGCGTGTAACGTACAATGTACATGCCAGCAACCAGGCTTAAGCTTTTGTATAGGAGCTGGACGTTCAGGTCACCTGAGGTGGAAGATCCACAGTGAGAATACTGCAAAATGAGAATAGGACGACGACATCTATTACTGAATTCACATCTTCCATGTCAAATAGTTTCATAAATTTCTTCAAAAATCTACCCTCCTTGGTTATACTTTCCCTGCTGGGCTCCCCAGACACATCTCCACTGTTTCAAATCACATTCCAGTCCCCGCCTGCAAATAACATTCCTTGCTGAAAACTAATTTCACCTTACAGAATTTTCTTAACCTCCATTACAGCAGTTTTAGGTGGAATACACACATGCCAGTTTAAACCTCTTCCCTTGCAAGTAGCCCCTTATCACTACAAATCTGCCATTATCATTTATTTTATCCACTTCTATCACTATTGAAGCTCCTCTTGCAATTAATACAAGCACTCCTCCTTTCCTTTGTCCCAGGTATTCCACTGAATACCCATCCTGAAAACCTCTTTACCAAATTCACATGTTCATTTCTAAATCTCTCTCCTATAAGACAGCTATTTGCACTCGACATTTTTAACAAAGTTCACTACTCTCTTTTTTGCATTTATCTCTAACATCGTTGACATTTAATAACATTACAGAAAGCATCACTGTATTAAAAAGTTATTATTCCAACCTTTTATGTACAGCACCTTTTTTGTTAAATGTCTAGTTCTAGTTTTTTTATTACATGCATACATTGTTTGGCAGGCTGAACTTTTATACAGTTTGTCATATCCAATTCAGCCTATGTCACATCTTACAAAATCTTTTGTTTTATTGAAAGCCCTCAAACACACAAACATGCCCCCAATACCCCGTACAGCCTATTAACCCAATACTTACACACACTACGTACATCTTCAAATACTGAAGTTTCACCCTCCTAATAGGAACAAAAGTCCCAAACTTACAGCCACATTCACTGACTTAAGTTAACCTAAAAGAGGCTAAATATGCTAGTCTGTGCTTCAAAGTGCTAATTGCTTTTGTCTTTTCTTTATACCTCTCCCAGCTGGGAAAACCCCTGGATGCTTTCAGAGAAAGTACAGTTGTATACACTTACCATAAATGTAGATGTTTGAGTGTATTCACTGTTGCAGTCATTACAGCTGGGTAATCTGCTGGCAGGTTGCCCTCAGTCGGTCTGAATTCCAAAGTCTTGGGTCCTGCGTCAGTTACTGTCTTTTCTTCCATGACGTCAGGTAGTCAGGGGTATAAAACATGCAGCCAACGTAATTTTCTTTAGTTTTTCTTGTCCCCGATGTCAGGTGCCCCCAAAAAGGTAGCAAAATTATATATATATATATATATATATATATATATATATATATATATATATATATATATATATACATATAATCTCTATATATCTCTCTATATATATATCTCTCTATATATATATCTCTCTATATATATATCTCTCTATATATATATCTCTCTATATATATATCTCTCTATATATATCTCTATATATATATCTCTATATATATCTCTATATATATCTCTATATATATCTCTCTCTCTATATATATATATATATATATATATATATATATATATATATATATATATATATATATATATATATATCTATATACATATATACACACACACACACACACACACACACACACACACACATGCATCAATATAAACTTTACCTTCATCTACAAGCAAATACACCACATAGGTTGTAGAAAATAGAGAAGGTTGTAGAAAATAGAGAAGGAAAGATAAACTTCAGAATGACAGGGGGATGGCGGGAGGGTAACCTGGACTGCAACAGTGAATACACTTGAACATCTACATTTATGGTAAGTGTACACAACTGTACTATGTTCTTCATGTTTCACTGTTGGTCATTACATTTGGGTAGAATCCCAAAGCTATGGTTGGGAGGCTGGAGCTAAACAGCATTAGGTGCGGCTATAAGGCCCTGCAGCGGCAAAGCCTGCCCTGGACTTAGAGCAGAGAGGCAAATGGTAATGTTTTGTAAAGGTGTGAACAGAACTCCAAGTAGCAGCCTCTAGAATGCCTTTGGTTGGTACTCCTCTGAGAAAGGCTGCTGAAGTAGCTGCAGCTCTGGTGGCATGAGACCTAATGCCCTTGGGCACAGGTTTACCATGGTATAAGTAGCAGAAATGGATGCAGTGGCTTATCCCGTTTGAAATTGTCTGCTTTGAAATAGCCTTTCCTTCTGATCCTGCAGCATATGATACTAGTAATTGCTCAGTTTTTTTTAGAGCTTTAGTCCTGCTCAAGCAGAATCTTAGCTGTCTGTGTACGTCCAAGGAATGCAGAATTCACTCCCCCTTGTTCTGCGGATTTGTATAGAAAGTTGGCAGATGAATCGTTTGGTTAAGAGCCACACTGGAAACCACCTTGGGCATAAAAGTAGGATTTGTCCTCAGACACCCCCTTGTTTGGGTAAAATGATAAAAGGCTCTACAGCCATGAGGGCCTGTAGCTCTGAAACTCTTCTTGCTGAAGTAATTGCTAGTAGCAGAGCTGTTTTCCATAAGAACTTTATATCAGCAGTAGCATCTGGTTCAAATGAAGGCAGGGTGAGCTTTTCCAACACATACCTGAGGTCCCATGCGGGTACTGGTGATCTTCTAGGAGGCCTTAAATTTTTGGCTCCTCTAAGATACTGCTTTAGTAAAGGATGAGACAAGATTGGTAGCTCTGTATTGTAATGAGCCGAAATGGCAGAGGCATGGATTTTAATTGATGAGAAAGATAGGCCTTTGTCAAGCATCTCAGTCAAGTTTTGTAATATCTGAGGAATATTTGGTTCTGCTGTATCTGTTCCTTGTGCTTGATTCCAAGCACAGAATCTCTTCCATTTATCAGCATAAGATTTTCTAGTACTAGGCCTTCTGGCTTCCAAAATGACATCCATCACAGCTTTACTGAGAGGTGTTGTTTGTATGCCTACATGATCAGCCACGCTGCCAGGTTCAGTGTCTAGAGTTGATTGTGCAAGATCTGATTACTTTGCTGGGACAGTAGTCGAGGTCTTTGAAGTAAGGTCCAAGCTGGGTATTGAGACCAGTTCCTTAGGACTGGGTACCAGTATTGGTGGGGCCAGTCCAGGGCAATTAGTATCATCTTTGGTTTCTCTTGTCTGACTTTTAGTAGGACCTTGGGAAGAAGAGGCAGAGGAGGAAAGGCGTAAACTGATAGGTTTTTCCAACTGAAGGATAGGGCGTGCACTTTCCATGCTTGTCTGTGATAAGTCCTTGTGCAAAATCTTTTCAATTGATAATTTTGAGGAGAGGCAAATAGATCTATGTCTGGGCTCCCCCGTTTCTCTGTTATCATGCTGAAGACTTGTGGATCTAGTGTCCACTCGTGAGGGTCCATAAGGTTTCTGCTTAAATCGCCTGCCAGAGTATTTTGTTTTCCTGGCAGGAATTGAGCCTGAAGATGTATTTGGTAAGTCAAAGCTGTGTCCCACAGTGCCATGGCTAATCTGCAAAGGGGGTATGAGTGTGTGCTCCCCGCTTGTTTATATACCACCTAACAGTGGTGTTGTCCGTCTTTATCAGTAGTTTTCCTGGATGAAGTCCTTGAAGGCTGTCAGGGCATTTTGAACAGCTAGCATCTCTTTTTGGTTGATATGTAGATGCATTTGTTTTGGGGATCATATGCCCTGAATGCATCTTCCCGCCATGTGGGCCCTCCAGGCATAATCTGAAGCGTCTGTTAAGGTTTGGCTGGCAGGGGGTAGAGTGAAGGTTCGTCCCATGTTTTGGTGACACGCCTTTGCCCACCATAGAAACTCCTGTTGGAAGCAGGGAATGAGAGGAATCATTGTTTCCAGACTGTGACAATGTCGACTCCATAAACCTTTTAGGTACCATTGAAGTTTCCTCATATGCAGTCTTGCATATGGCATCAGTAGGATGCAGCATGCCATGAAGCCCAAAGCCTGCAGAGTTTGTCTTGCAGATAACTAGGTTTTTGTTGCCATCAGTTTAAAGTAAGTAGTCAGTTGCCTTTTGTCTGGCATGAGGTAAGCCATCTGGGCAGTTGTGTATTCAAGCTTGCACCCAGGAATGTTATCTTTTGAGAGGGTACCAGCTGTGATTTATTTTCGTTTGTGTACCCTAGGCATGTTAGAAGCCTTTTCACAAATGCCAGGTGTTGAAGAATGTCCTTGTTCTCTGCTTGAATGAGACAGTTGTCCAAGTAAGGATATATTTGTATACTTCTTTGTCTGCAAAAAGCAATTACTGGTGCCAGGCACTCTGTAAAGACCCTGGGCGCATTAGATAAGCCAAAGGGCAGTGCAGAGAATTGGTAATGCATTAAGCCAGCCTTGAATCTGAGGTATCTTCTGCACGATTGCCTTATTGGGACATGCAGTTATGCCTCTTTTAGGTCTGTCACCAGCCAAGCATTCTTGCCCAGCATGGGCAGAAGCTGCTGCAAAGTCAGCATTTTGAATTTTGGAATGTCCAGGTATGTGTTCAAAATCGATAAATCCAGTATTGGCTGCCACGCCTTGTCCTTTCTGGGTACCAATAACAGTCTTGAGTAAAAACCTTGTCCTTTTTCCTGTTCTGGTACTGGCTGAACGGCCCCCATATCCATGAGGGACATAACCTGTTACTGTGCCTCTGCCCAATGATTCTCTGGCAGATCAGGCCAACCGTTTGCCATTGGCAGAGTATGGAAGTGGAATCTGTATCTCTGTGATACTGTGTTTAGCACCCACTTATCCTGGGTTAACAACTGCCAATTTTGAGCAAAAAGTGCTAATTTTCCCCCTAAGGGTGCTGCCAAAATGTAAGTGTTTGATGAAGGCAGAGGGAAGTCATTGGGACCGTTTTCTGTAGGTTTGCGTTTTATCTCCTCCAGATTTGGAGGTAAAAGCTCCGCATTGCTTTTACCTTAAGAATCTTGTGCCTGGTATCTGGAACCCTTAGGGTGTCTGGATTTGCCCCTTTGAGCTCTGTCTGACACAGGAAAGGACCAATTTTTTGTAGGCCAGTGTCTACTGAATCTAGGTGGCTGCACTTATAGTTTGCACAGACACAGCTTTGTCTTCCATTTTCTTTAAAACCTCTTCTGCCTTAATACCAGAGTATCATGCTGTAAAGGTGCATACAGTAATTTAGCTTTAGCATGATCAGGCAAATTTTGCTCTTTTAGCCAGGCATGCCTCCTAATCAGAGATCCAGTAACTGTGGCCCTGCAGGAGGCCTCTAAGGAACCAAAACCACATTGCAAAGTATGCTTTCCAACCTGTTCAGCTGCATGCAATGCTTGTGTCTTTCGGCTTTTCCCGGTTAGGGGTCGCCACAGCGGAACTCCGGTCCGCTAATGATTGGCAGTAGATTTTTACGTACTGGCTTGCCGGGCCTAACGCACAACCTTCAACGAAGGAACGCCCATTCACGCATGTCGCTACACAGAAGATCCTCTAACTGAGAATTGAACGGGCAACGTCTAACTGTGAGGCGACAACGCTACTGCAGCACCACCACCGCAGTATGTTCAGCTGCATGCAATAATTCCTGCAATTCTTTATTTTCTGCACATTCAGAAATCATCATCATTTTCTGTTTCAGCAATCCCATAACATGTTGTTGATACTTGAGCACATGAAACTGGCAGTTTAAGGCCCTAATTGCCAAGGTTGCAGATGTATAAACCTTTTTTCCCCATCTATCCAGTGCCCTTGAATCTCTGTAAGAGGGGGTAGGATTTTTTGCTGTTGAGGCCTTAACTCCCTTTGGACCCTGTGAAATAGTCCAAGGATCAGCAGCAGGATTTCTTAAAAATTTGTGCGAGTCAGGGACCCTGTAATATTGGTCAGGCTTGCTGGGAGCCGGAGGTAAGGAGTCAGGGTCAAGGTTGACTCTGAAAACACATCATCCACAATGTCTAAAACAGGGGGTACGGCTAAAGGCCTGTGCTGAGTGAGAAGGAAATCCCGGAGCCTCTTTTTTGATTCTGAGAAATCTTGACTCTCCCAGTGAAAATGCTCCCTCAAAGTATGCAAGGTTTCTCCAAATGAATAATCCTCAGGAGGTGATGCAGATGGTATAGACTCCTCTCTGCATCAGAATCCTCATAGGGAGGTATAGATAAATACTGATCAGAAGAGGAATCAGAAGAAATAGAAACCTGATCTGAAGATTCAAAGTCAGTGTCTTGCCTAGGCCTCTTATCAGGAGGGGGATGGGAACCCCTGATCAAGGTAATAAGGTGTTCAGCCATTTTGATCATCTGTTTTTTAGGCATAGAGGCCTGTACACGTGGGCTCATGCGTCAGTTTTTTAGTTTTAGAAGTTGCTTTTGTCTTTGGTTTTGCAGCTGTCGTCTGTTTGATATAAAAATGTTGAGGCCTGAATACACCCTCAGAAGCCGGTGCCTGCTCAGCAGCTCCGGACCCATCCGAGGGAGATGCATCCATGGGTCCAATACTTTGAGTATCCCGCGGCGTGCCAGACTCCACATGGGTCTCGGTAGGGGCCTGCGACTTTAAAGTAGTGGGTAGTAATGAAGTAGTGGGTATCAGGGGCGGTAAAAGCGCCTCACTGAGTACCAGCGAACCGGCGACTGGCTTAGGAGAAGCTTAGTCGTCGGTTTTGGACCTCGACTGTCTGTCCTTTTCTTTGCGTTTTTTATGTACTCCGGTAGTCGGACTGCTATCAGATGACATTTCTGGGTAGTTAAATCTGTTTCCAAAATACTTTGAGGCAAACATATACCAACGCTTAATAGTACATTGGTTAAATCTAGCACAAAACAGACAGCCACGCACATTGAGATCAGGGCCTAGGCAAGGAATACAGTATAAATGGAAATTCTTATGAGTTATTTCCTTCCCACAAGTAATACAATTAACTTTTCTGACATCGGTACAGAGCAAGAAAAAGGTTTCCCCAACAGGGTACTTAGCTTTAGTGAAGACTTTGGTTCTGAAACTCAAACTAGAATATTTCAGGAGTAGGCCGACCGGCACTTGCGAAATGCTTCTGCTTTGGGCACCACGTGGCAAGAAAGACTAAAGAAAATTTCATTGGCTGCTTGTTTTATACCCCTGACGTCATGGAAGAGGAGACAGCAACTGACGCAGGCCGACTGAGGGCAACCTGCCAGCAGATTACCCAAATGTAATGACTGCAACAGTGAAACACGAAGATCATCAAAAGGAAGAAACTGTTGTCCCAGGGTAAAAGGGAACAAATTCCAAACTGGAAAAACTCCCTTCTTAGCCTCAACAAGCAAATTAAATCAATAGTGAAAATTTCACAGTCAATTATGAATTGGAACTAGCCTCCATAACAAAGGGAAACCATAAAGTATTTTTTAGTGCTGTCAGGAACCTCCACGGCAAAGTCAAGGTTTGCTCTGAATTAGTACTTAACAGTATTATCACTTACACTGATCTTATTGAATTGGCTAACCTAGCAGATAGGTTCAGTGCAACTCCCCCGTCCCCTCAAAGGCCCTTTTAACATCCCCATCCCCTCAAAGGCTCTTTTGACATCCCAGATACATGACCCGCACCTCACATCTCCATAGATCAAGTGTTACAGACCCTATCCAAGGCAAAGAACACAGCTTCCATGGGACCTAATAATATCCCAGGATGTATTCTGCACCATCTCGAGCGAGAACTGGCTTCGCTATTCAACCACAGCCTAAGTTAAGTGCTTCATTCCAGCAGAGTGGAGAACAGCCATGGTCATCCCCTTGCACAAAGGTGGTGCCAATTTTGACCCTGGAAACTATCGTCCCATTAGCTTGACAAGTCTGATCTGTAAAGCCTTTGAGTGCATTACTATTATGGATCTCAAACAAGGACATAGGCAACCTCAAAGCACTTGACCCCACCCAGTTCAGATCTGTCAAGGGCAGATCTTGCCTGTTGAACCTGGCTGACTTCTTTGAGACTGTCACCAAGGACCTGGATGAGGGAGAGTCCTTACATACAGCTTACCTTGACTTGGCCAAGGCCTTTAGCACAACCTCTCACTTGGGCATCATCAAAAAGCTAACACAACTTGGCGTAAATCCCTATTTCATTAGGTGGTAGCAACCTGGCTCACTGAAAGGACCCTCAAAGTCAAAAAAGACACCTCCACCTCAGATAGCATACTTATCATTAGTGGAGTTTTCCAGGGATCTGTCCTGGGACCCCTGTTTGACAACCATTTCTCAGAGTTCCAGACGGACAAAAGGCCTGCGGCGGACCGAGTTTGCAGACGACTATAAGTGGGGTGCTGTCACTGACTCCCCAAAATATGTTAACATACTGCAATAAAGTCACACAGCAACTAATGACTGGTGCCACAGTCATGGCCTCAAGCTAAATGCAAAAAATGCATCATACCATTTGGCAAAAACATGACTCCTATTAATTACCACATCAACGGCAACCCCCTAAGCACACAACCTGTGGCGAGACACCTAGGCACTCAAGTTGATAACCTCACATTCGACCATGTAGTGGCAGTGGTCAGAAGAGCCTTTTACTTGGGTTCATCTCTTAAGTAAAGGGATTGCGTCCAGAAAAAAAGGAGGTTACCACCTATCTAAACTCCTCCACCATTAGACCAATAATTGAGTATAACTCCCTGTTTGGGATGTACAGTATAGTTACGTAAAATCTTACCATAACCATAGATGTCGTCCTCTTCCACGTTGCAGTATTCTAGTTTTGGGATTTCCTGTCCTCAGGCGACTCGTATGTCGGCATCTATACAAAAGTTTCAGCTTGACTGCTATAGTGTGCGTGGGACGTCACACGCAGGACCAGAAGACCTAACTCCAGATCCTGTGCTCCACCACAGCTACCCAGATGGCCCTTTCAGGACAGAGGATGGCCCAGTAATGCGTGACTGCCTTGCCCACCTCCACCTCTCAGCCCGCCTTTCCCACTGTCTCCCTCTGACAATCCATCACTTTCAGACCAGTGGGTCTTAAACATTATCCAAAAAGATACTTCCTATCCTGGAAAGAGGAGCCACCCAGAAGAGGCATCCCTTCCTTCCCCAAAAACCAGGTCCATCTCATGCCACAAGTTCTGGCAGATCATCTACAGCTAGGCACTATAGAGCCCGTTCCTCCAGGGCAAGAAGGAAATGGGTTTTACTCCAGTCTCTTCCTGGTCCCCAAAAAAGATGGCCCCTGGAGACCCATCTTAGATCGGTCCTTTCTAAACCTACATCTTCAGGTACCCTACTTCAAAATGCCCTGCCCCCCCCCCCATATTGCTGCCTCTCATTCTAGCCAAGGCCTTCATGGTCACCCTAGACCTAAAGGAAGCCTACCTGCACATACCCATTAGGAGTTCCCACAGACAATTCCTGCATTTCTCTGGCCCTTCATCTCATTTCCAATTTACTGCCTTGCCCTTTGGTTTATCCACGGCCCCCAGGGTCTTTACAAAGTGCCTGATCCCAGCCATTGCCTTCTGTAGAACTCAAGGGATACAAATTTACTCTTAACTGGACGACATCCTGATTCTGGCAGAGTCCAGGGATGCCCTACTAAAGCATCTACATTTCACCATGTCCATTCTGCAGAACCTAGCATTCACCATCAACCTCCCCAAATCCTCTCAACCCAAGCCAGGACAAGATTTTCCTCGGCTGCAGAATCAGAACAGACACACTGTAGGCCTTTCTACCTCAGGACAAGGTTCTGTCTTTAACTTCCCACTTCCAGGAAGCTCTACTATCCCGAAAGTTAACAGCAAGACATTTTCTTCGCCTCCTGGGTCTGATGGCAGCAACCATCCCCATGCTACCTCTGGCAAGAATGCACATGCGCAAGATGCAGTGGTTCCTGAACACCACCTGGTCCCAGCACCTATATCTTCTAGAAGAGACCATCCCCCTCCTTCCCTGTCTGAAAACAGAAATCAACTGGTGATCCACCAAGTGAAATTGAACCCAGGGCTCCCAGTACAGCCCCCCTCCCCAACCCAAGTTATGCATGCAGATGCCCCAGATCAGGTTGGGGAGCAACTCTGGCCTCTTACAAGATTCAGGCGAAGTGGCATCCCTCACTTCAGGTCAAACACATCATTATCAGGAAAATGACAGCAGTTTTCTTATCCCTACAGACCCTTCACCTCCCTTCTGATTCCAGGGGTGCTCCAGATTGTCACCAACACCACCACGGTGATGTGGTACCTCAACAAGTAGGGAGGAACAAAGGCCCATCAGCTATGCAGTCTATCCTTGTTGATATGGGACTTTGCCTCCAGGCTCAACTTAGTCCTGCTGGCGGTTTACATCCCCTCAAGGACAACCACCAAGCAGACCTCTTGAGCAGGACCTCCTCATCTCAACACAAATGGGTGCTGAGCAGGGAAGTGGTCTTAGACATAGTCCACCAGTGGGGTGCTCCACAAATAGACCCGTTTGCCTCTTCCCAGAACAGGCAATTGCAGAGCTTCTGCTCAAAAACCCACTCCGCTCTAGCATGGAGAGTGGGTGCTTTCAGCTTCTCTTGGGAGGGTAAGTTCCTTTGCCCCCCCCCCCCATTCCTACTGACTTAGAAAGTCATCCTGAAAATCCAGGACGACAAACCAAAAATCTTGTTAGTGAATCCCTACTGGCCAAGGTGGACAGTGTCACAGGACAAAGGAACTCTCCTACACCCACAGGTACAGATGTCTCTGACGCTGTGGGTGATGAACTTTTGATCCCTTTCAGACACCACTTCTCAGAGGACATGCTTTCAGTGCTAAGGGAGGCAAGGAAACTTACCACCAGAAAATATTACCTGGCTAAATAGGAAAGAGTTGCAAAATGGAGTCCGCAAAAGGGAAGGGACCCCAGCTCCGCCGAGGTTCCCCTGGTTCTAAACTAATTGAGTCAGCTGATAAAAAATGACCTTTCTTATTCTTCTCTCAAAGTTCATCTCTCGGCCATATCAGCCTGCCTGCCCCTGGAACTCCCTCTGCTGGCCAGGCTTGACGTACAGCTCTTCCTTAAAGGTGTCTTGCATATGAGACCATCTAGGAAACCTATCCCTCCGTCTTGAAATCTTAACTACATCATAGAGAAATTAACCCACCATCCCTTTGAACCTACTGGCCCTTCCTCCTTACAGATGTACACACGGAAGATGGTCCTTCACTTTAGCCAGAACTACAGACTCTAATGGCCTGTTCCCCCTACACAGTCTTCCACAAAGAGTGTCCTTAAGAACCAACCCCTCCTTTATGCCTAAAGTGGTCAATGATCTCTCTCTTAACCAATCCATTCATCTGTCCTCCTTTTTTCCTCACCCACTAATGAAGGGGAGAGGATACTACACTGCCTGGATGTGCACAGACAACTTAGATTGTACCTGGACAAGGCCATCAGAAAGACTAACCAGCTCTTTGTCTCCTTCCACCCCAGAGTCCTGGGCAAGGCAGTCTCCAAGCAAACCATTGCATGCTGGATCAGGAAAGCTATTTGCTTCTGCTACTCTCTCCACAGAAAGGAACTCCCAATGGGGATCAAGGCCCATTCCACTAGAGCTGTGGCCACCTCAAGGACCTTCATGAAAGGCCTAGACACAGCATCCATTTTGGAAGCAGCCACCTGGGCCACTGTCCACACCTTCACCAAGCATTAGAAATTGGATCAAGTTTCCAGAGCTAGAACAGGATTTGCCAGAGCAAGCCTGTGGGGTCTTGTAGCACCCTCTGCATCTACCACCACCCTCTCCTCTTAAGCTGTGGTATGCTCCCACACGTCGAATATTGCAATATAGGAATAGGACATAGAATAGTTGTGTAAAATTCTACCATAACCACAGATGTCCTTCTCTTCCATGTTGCTGTATTCCTTCCCACCCACCAGTCCCCTTCTAGTCTTATACCTTCCTGTACTACCTACATCTCAGGTCTCCAAGTTACACACCTGTAAACAACTGGCACACCTTCTGCTGGTCCTTGTTCTCTGCCTGCTGTCCTTAAACTTCTGAGGATTGTGCGTGCAGACGTCAGATTTAAGGTCCCTTGGTTTATGGCCCTGCGTGTGATGTCCCACACACACTACAGCAGCCAAGTTGAAGCTTGTGTATAAAAGCCAACGTATGAGTCGCCTGAGGGCAGAAAATCCCACACCTAGAATACTGCAACATAGGAACAGAAGGACATCTCTCCAACATCAGCACAAACTTGAAAGGCCACTGAAATACCTCACAAAGAGAATCCATGGCCGCCAACACCTCTCCTATGCTGACAGGCTCAAATCACTATCACTCTACTCGGTATCATACAGACTGCTCAGGGGTGATCTGTGTCTCGCCTACAAGGCAATCTTGGACCCTACCCTACTAGAGATGCTCCATATCTGTAAGTTTAACTCCTCAAACACTACCCACTCAAAAGGCCTGAATCTAATATGACATCAACAAAACCTGCTGGAGAGAGGTTTGTCTCCCAGAGGCTTCCCCGCCTCTGGAACAGATTTTCAATACATGTCAAACAGAGCACCTCGCTGACCCTCTTCAAGCACAACCTTGATGAGTGGATGGGAAACCAGAAATTTGTCTCAGGGTTCCACCTGTGTGTCTCATTGACAGGGGCGAAGGGTGCTGAGGTTTCGTTTTGGGGATAAACTCTTGGCTAGGCTTTGAAGAGAGCCAGGGCCATTAGCCTAGCAACCTCCTATGATCCTATATGGTTTAGAGTCCCCCACAAGTCCAGCAAATTCTGAAAAAGCCCAATATTTCCAGATTTTCTTGTTCTGTCACATCACATAAATTATTGCATTGCAATCCCACATTAAGTTACTGGTTTTATTACTATACCTCCATCTCCCAAATCCTGAAATTGCTTCATTTCCAACATACTCTGAATTCTTTTAGTCAGCTCTTGTGCTCCCTTCCTTCACTCCAACATTTTCCGTTGAAACAATGGGAATGGTTTTACAGATAGTCTCTCTTGTGGTCTTTATCAGAAGAACAAGCAGCAGAATCGGTTTCACACCTCACTTTGTTGGACAAACTTTTGCATTTTGTCTTCTTTAGCATGTTACTTCATCAAAAAAAAATTTTATTTTCCTCCAGGTAAGAATACCTTGAAGACAGGTGGGTACAGCAGTTTGAATCTTACACCTGCATCTCGACATTCCCTGAACAGTGGAATAAATTTGCTTCTCTTCAGCCTGGTGTACAATGAATAACCCATTCTCCACGCACACGCTGCTGTCTCCCACTTTTAGTACTTTGTCTTTCTGCCACAGTTTTGTCAAAATCATCTCTTTCTGCTGGTAGGATTGCATCTTTACTAAAGGTCTAGGTTGCTTTCTCATAGCCAGATGTAGATTATACACATGTGCCCTTTCAACTAAACTCCTGCTGTGGAATACCAATCCTGTTGCTTATTTGTGCTTTCATAAAATTAATGGTCTGTTCCAACTTCTCTGGTATAGCTGAAAATTTCAGGTTCTCCCTATGTGCTCTGTCCTCTATTTTTTTGAAATCTCTCTTCCTGAGCACTCATATTCAAGACAGCCTTTTCTTCATTTTGACACCTGATTTTTGTAGCTTTATCACATCATCTAAATGTTTTAAGTTTCTTTCATTTTTTTTCCAGCCTTTTGTTGTCTGTGTTGATATACTCCAATGTTTTGTTAATTTGAACCAAGTCTGTGTGCAGTTGTCTTATCTTCCTGAAGTTTACTGGAATTCATGTCTGGAGGTTGCAATGCTTTTTGCTGAACAGCTGCAGAACGTTTCCCAGTGTTACTTCCTCAATTTCTGCAGCAGATTGTTTTCCAGGTCCTCTGTATTTCTTTTTTCCTGCTATCCAGGCAATAACACTTACTAGCCAGTTACTGACGTTTACCCATAAATACAAATCTACTAGTCTTGTCTGCTGAGTTTCTGCTTTCATACTGGGAAAGCTAGAATTAAGCTGTTATTCAATGTGCAGCCATCTTGGAAGTCTGTAGAAGCAAATATTGAGAGTTCTCAGGATTGCTTGCAGAGGGAAATGCAAAGTTTAAAGGTACAAGGGGCAAGCACTTCAGTATGAAAAAAATGTAGACTGAAATTACTAGAAACAAAGACATAGCAGCTTCACTAGCAGTCTTAATACTTCAATGCACTTAATAGAACAGTGTAAAAGTTGGTTTTATTTAAAGAGACAGCCACTGCATTTTTTTTAAGGCTAAAAGTTAATGTATTTCTGAAATCATACAAGAGGTTTTTCACATCTGGCAGAGAAACAGAGACAAGAAAAGCATAGAGAATCAGTTTAAGTGGCAGCCCAGGCTGTAGCATGTACTTTAGCATGGGAAATCTTGGTTCTAGGTTAGGTAATGCTTGTAGGTGGCAGCTAAAATGGGGCAATTATTCTCATTTGGAGGGTTAAACTTCATTTTTTGAAGATGTACATAGTTTTGTGCATTTGTTCTAAGTTAATAGTTTATGGAAGTTCTGAAAACGTAATTAGTTTTTTTATGTTTGAAGTTTTTCATTATGGGTTCAAATGGGGATGACAGGAAATAGCTGTATAAACGATCAACCTGGCAAACAGTGCGTGCACGTAACAAAAGTTAGATATACACATTCAAAAATGCGGTCGTGTATAACAGGTGGGAACTGTGACGGCCTCTCTACCCCCGGCCAGTAATCAAGGAGCCTCAATCCTCATTACTGACACCAATGAGAGACTTTCACTAAGAACAGGAATGGATTTACACAATATTTTCAAATGCATCTCTCTGCATCAAGCACAATGTCTCCCAAGAGCACAGAGGGAACATGCTCCAGACCTGGGAATGGACTCTCTCTCCAGATCCCACACAAGACTCACTCTGGAGAAGTGGGTCCTAGTTCCAAGTTGCTGGCGCACACACACCTGGGCATTTGATTTTAACACACATTCACTTCTGGGAAAGGCTGGCACAGATTTACTAGCTGTACCCCTTCTGCCCAGACTATAAGGTAACCATGCTGCCACCAGTCAACTACACTCAGGCACTTACAAGGGTAATCAATTATACAGAGTAAAATCAATACTAATATAAATGACAGCATGCAATCAAAGCAGCAAGGCTCCTTGGAGTGGCCACAGTGTCACTAAAATAAGCACAAGTACTCTCAAGATGTTAAAAGTATTCTCTAAAACACCAGCCACAATGAAAACTATAAAAATATTTAATAATAAATAAAATAGAAAATATGAGAATACTAAATATCCAAGTACAATAAAAGTACAGTTGTGTACACCTACCATAAATGTAGATGTTCGAGTGTATTCACTGTTGCAGTCATTACATTTAGGGTAATCCTGCTGGCAGGTTGCCCTCAGTCGGCCTGAATTCCAAAGTCCTGGGTCGGCTGCTGTCGCCCCTTCCCTGACGTCAGGTTGTCAGGGGAATAAAACTTTACCTTCATCTACAAGCAAATACACCACACAGGTTGTATAAATCAGAGCAGGAAAGATAGGTTCCATTAGAGGAAAAGGGGGATGGCGGGTGGGTAACCTGGACTGCAACAGTGAATACACTCGAACATCTCAATTTATGTTAAGTGTACATAACTGTACTATGTTCTTCGTGTTTCACTGTTGCAGTCATTACATTTGGTTAGAGTCCCAAAGCTATGGATGGGAGGCTGGAGCTAAACAGCATTAGGAGCGGCTATGAGGCCCTGCAGAACTGCAGTGGCAAAGCCTGCCCTGGATTTAGAGTAGAGGGGCAGATGATAGTGCTTTGTAAAGGTGTGCACTGAACTCCAAGTAGCAGCCTCTAAAATGTCCTTGGTTGGTACTCCCCTGAGAAAGACTGCTGAAGTGGCTGCAGCTCTGGTTGAATGTGGCCTAATGCCCTTAGGCACTGGCTTGCCATGGTGCAAGTAGCAGAAACGAATGCAGTGGCCTATACACGTTGAAATAGTCTGCTTTGAGATGGCCTTTCCTTGTGATCCTGCAGCATATGCCACTAGTAATTGCTCTGTCTTTCTGAAAACTTTGGTTCTGTCCAAGTAGAATATAAGCTGTCTGTGTACGGCCAAAGAATGCAGAATTCTTTCCCCCTTGTTCTGTGGATTTGTATAAAAAGTTTGCAGATGAATAGTTTGGTTAAGAGCCACACTGGACACCACCTTAGGCATAAATGTTGGATTGGTCCTCAGAGACCCTGTCTGGATAAAAAATGATGAAAGGTTCCACCGCCATGAGTGCCTGTAGCTCTGAAACTCATCTCGCAGAAGTTATTGCTAGGAGCAGAGCTGTTTTCCAAGATAAAAACTTTATATCAGCAGTAGCAGCTGGCTCAAAAGGAGGCAGGGTGAGTTTTTCCAAGACATAGTTGAGGTCCCATGCAGGCATTGGTGATCTCCTTAGAGGCCTTAAATTTTTGGCTCCTCTGAGGTACTGTTTTAATAAGGGATGAGAAAAGATTGGTGGGCTCTGTATTGTAATGAGCCGAAATGGCAGAGGCATGAATTTTAATAGATGAAAAGGATAGGCCTTTGTCCAGCATCTCAGTTAGTATTCCAAAATCTGAGGAATATTTGGCACAGCTGTATCAGTTCCTTGTGCCTGGTTCCAAGCACAGAATCTCTTCCATTTTCCAGCATAAGATTTTCTAGTACTAGGCCTTCTGGCCTCCAAAATGACATCCATCACAGCTTTACTGAGAGGTGTGTTTTGTATGACTATATCATCTGCCATGCTGCCAAGTTTAAAGTCCTGAGTCGGCTGTGCAGGATCAGATTGTTTTGCTGGGACAATAGATGAGGTATTTGAGGTAAGGTCCAAGCTGGGCATTGAGACAAGTTCTTTAGGATTGGAAACCAGTACTGGCGGGGCCTGTCTGGGGCGATCAGTATCAGTTTTGGCTACTCCTGTCTGACCTTTAGGAGTACCTTGGGCAGGAAAGGCAGTGGGGGAAAGGCATATACTAATAGGTTTTTCCAGCTGAAAGATAGGGCATCCACTTTCCATGCCTGTCTGTGATAAGTCCTTGTGAAGAATCTTTTTAGTTGGTAGTTGTGAGGAGAGGCAAATAGATCTATGTCCGTGCATCCCCATTTCCTTATTATCATGCTGACGACTTGTGGATCCAGTTGCCACTCGTGGGGATCAATGAGGTTTCTGCTTAGTTCGTCTGCCAGGGTATTTTTCCTTCCTGGCAGGAATTCTGCCTGCAGATGTACTTGACAAGTTAATGCTGTGTCCCACAAAGTCATGGCTAGTCTGCAAAGGGGGTAAGAATGTGTGCCCCCCCTGCTTGTTTATATACCACATGACCGTGTGTTGTCTGTCTTTATAAGTAGTTGTCCCGGATGAAGTAGGTCCTTGAAGGCTGTCAGGGCATTCTGAACAGATAGCATCTCTTTTTGGTTGATATGTAGATGCATTTGGGTTAAGGACCATGTGCCCTGAATGCATCTTCCTGCCATGTGGGCCCCCCAGGCATAATCTGATGCATCCGTTGTTAGTGTCTGCCTGGCTGGGGGTAATGTGAATGGCTGTCCCTTGTTTTGGTGACAAGCCTTTGCCCACCATCGAAACTCCTGTTGTAGGCAGGGAATAAGAGTAATCACTGTTTCCAGGCTGTGGCAATGTTGTGTCCAAACACTTTTTAGGTACCATTGAAGTTTCCTCATATGCAGTCTTGCATATGGAATTAGCAGGATGCCATGAAGCCCAAAGCCTGCAGAATTTTTCTTGCAGATAACTGGGCCTTTGTTGCCAACATTTTGAAATAGGTAGTCAGTTGCCTTTGCTTGTCTGGCGTGAGAAGCCATCTGGGCAGTTGTATTTAAGCTTGCACCCAGGAATATTATCTCTGAGAGGGTACTAGTTTTGATTTCTTTTTGTTGACTGAGTACCCTAGGCATGTTAGAAGTCTTTGCACATACGCCAGATGCTGTAGAAGAATGTCTTTGTTCTCTGCTTGAATTAGACAGTCCAAGTAAGGATATATTTGTATTCCTCCTTGTCTTCAGAATGCAATTACTGGTGCCAGACACTTTGTAAAGACCCTGGGCGCAGTAGATAAGCCAAAGGGCAGTGCAGAGAATTGATAATGCATTGAACCTGCCTTGAATCTGAGGTATCTTCTGCATAATTGTCTGATTGGGACATGCAGGTATGCCTCTTTTGGGTCTAGAGTCACCAGCCAAGCGTTCTTGCCCAGCATGGGCAGAAGCTGCTGCAAAGTCATCTTGAATTTTGGTATATCCAGGAATGTGTTCAGAATAGAATAGGTCCAGTATTGGTCTCCAGGTCTTGTCCTTTCTGGGTACCAAGAACAGTCTTGAGTAAAATCCTTGTCCCTGCTCTTGCTCTGGTACTTGTTGAATGGCCCCCATGTCTATGAGGGACGATACTTGTTTTTGTGCCTCTGCCCATTGATTTTTTGGCAGATATGGCCAGCCGTTTGCCTTTGGCACGGTATGAAAATGGAACTTGTAACCTTGTGACACGATATTTAGAACCCACTTGTCCTGGGTGATAATGTGCCAATTTTGAGAAAAAAGTGCTAATCGTCCCCCTAAGGGTGCTGCCAGGAGATAAGTGCTTGGTGCAGACAGGGGGAAGTCATTGGGACTGTTTCCAGTATGGTTGTGATTTGTCTTCTCCAACTTGGGAGGTAGAAGCACCCCATTGCTTTGACCTGTAGGAACCTTGCGCCTGGGATCTGCCACTAGGGCGTCTGGATCTGCCCCTTTGAGGCTTGTCTGACACAGGAAAGGACCAATTCTTTGTAGGCCAGTGTCTACTAAACCTAGGTGGCTGTACTTGTAAAAAATCTTTGACAGTTTGCATAGATTTAGCTTTGTCCTCCATTTTCTTTAACACCTCCTCTGCCTTAACACCAAACAATGTATCATGCTGTAAAGGTGCATCTAATAATTTAACTTTGACATGATCAGGCAGGCTTTGTTCCTTTAACCAAGCATGCCTCCTAGTTACAGAACCCGTAACTGCGGCCCTGCAGGAGGCCACCAAAGAATCAAAACCACATTGCAAAGTATGCTTTCCAACTTGTTCAGCTACATGCAATAAATCCTGCATTTCCTTGTTTTCTACACATTCAGAGTTTAATAACATTTTCTGTTTAAGCAATGCCATGACATGTTGCTGATATTTCAGCATATGAAACTGACAGTTTAAGGCCCTTATAGCCAAGGTAGCAGACGTGTAAACCTTTTTTTCCCCATCTATCCAGTGCCCTAGAATCTCTGTCAGAGGGAGTAGGGTTTTTTGCAGCAGAAGCCTTAACTCTTTTGGGACCCTGTGAAATAGTTTCTGGATCTGCAGCAGGGTTTTTAAAAAGGAATTTACGAGAGTCAGGAACCCTGTAATATCTGTCAGGTTTAACAGGAGCTGGAGGTAAGGAGTCAAAAGACTACACTCCGAAAACATATCATCTACAATATCTAACACAGGTGGAATGGCTAATGGCCTGTGTTGAGGAAGTAAAAGGAAATCCCTGAGCCTCTTTTTAGATTCTGAAAAATCCTGGCACTCCCAGTGGAAATGCTCCCACATGGTATGCAAGGTTTCTCCAAAAGAATGGTCCTCTGGAGGAGAAGCTGAAGGAATATTCTTCAGCATCAGAATCCTCAAAGGGGGGGAAGAGAATATTCCTGATCAGAAAACCTTATCTGAAGATTCATAGTCAGTCTCTTGCCTATGCCTCTTATCAGGAGGGGGATGGGAACCCCTGATCAAAGTAATTAAGTCTTCGGCCATTTTGAGCATCTGATTTTTGGGCATAGGGGCCTGCCCACGTGGCTCTAGAGTTTGTTTCTTTGATTTAGAAGGTGCTTTAGTCTTTGCCTTTGAAGCCGAGGTTGGCTTACTATAAAGATGTTTAGGTCTGAATACACCCTCAGAAGCCGGTGCCTGCTCAGCGGCTCTGGACCCATCTGAAGGAATAGTATTCAGAGGCTCCAATACCTTGAGTTTCCAGCGGCATGGCCGACTCCATGTGGGAGTCCGTAGCGGGCGTCAGGGGCTGTGAAAGCGTCTCACTGACAACCGGCGACTGGCTTAGGAGAAGCTTCGTCAGGTTTGGGCTCCGTTTATCTCTCTCCTTTTCTTTGCGTTTTTTGTGAACTCCGGTAGTTGGATGGCTATCGGACGACATTTGTGGATAATTAAATCGGCGTCCAAAATAGTTTAAAGCAAAATCATACCGATGCTTAATAGTGTGTTGGTTAAATCTAACACAAAACCGACAACCAGCAATGTTGTGATCAGGGCCTAGGCAAGGAATACAGTAAGAATGAAAGTCCTTATGAGGTATTTGCTTTCCACAAGAAATACAATTAACTTTTTCTGACATCGGTCTGGAGCAAGAAAAGTTTCCCCAATTGGGTACTTAGCTTTATTGAAGACTGCGGGTCTGAAACTCAAACACGAAAATCTCAGGAGTCGGCCGAACAGCACTTGCGAACTGCTTCTGCTTTGGGCACCGCGCAGCAAGAAAGACTAAAGAAAATGGCATCGACCGGATCTTTTATACCCCTCACGACCTGACATCAGGGAAGGGGCGATAGCAGCCGACGCAGGACCCAGGACTTTGGAATTCAGGCCGACTGAGGGCAACCTGCCAGCAGGATTACCCTAAATGTAATGACTGCAACAGTGAAACACGAAGAACATCACCAGAGTTTCAATCACAGGAGAATCTGTCAAGTAGAGTTTTGTCCAAAACCCTAGTACTTTCAAAAACCAGAGCTTCTTCCCACCTTTTTGGTTCATTAGAAAACATCCTCTGGGGGGGTGGAGAAGTGTATACCTACAGCAGACAGGGTCTCACTTTCCTGTTTGCTTCAAGTAAGTGTGTCCTTTACTTTAGGTCCAAAGAGTGTTGATGCACCACAAACAAGGCACTAATTAAGCTGTCTGTGAAATGGCATAGGTGCATCCAGGGAAGGCAATGAATTGCAATGACAGTGCCTGCTGCCCTCGCCATACTTTCAGCTGCATTAGAAAGCAAACTGCATGAACACTTCTGACAGACTGCAGGGTAGAAAGCTGCAACTCCACTGCTTTTTGGACATCAGCAGGCAGATTGAGAGGAATCTGGACAGCTCTTTAGTACCGTCCCTCTGGAAAAGGGTCATATGGGTCAAGTAGTTAAGCTTGCAGATAGCAAACATCACTGAAGCATTAGTCCACTTCCCAAATTTGAATCCCTGTTAAGGAGATGAATACACAAACTCTATTCCCTTTTTGTGGTCGCCGCAACCACCATGGCATATACTAGGGAACCCTTTTTACAAGGGGCAATTAATATTTTGTACAGTTTGTGTGAAATAAGCTCCACCACATTGAGTTCCTTCCAGGCCCACTGAGAGATGAAATCAATGAGCTCTTCAGTGGGCAGCACCACCCAGAAGGTAGACAAGCCAGCCCAGAAAGATGAGAAATACAGACTCTTCCACAAAGGGGGCTTCAGTGGAACAGTTTTCTCTCTGCTTCACCAATTTGATAACATCTCCAAAGGGGATGTCTTCCAGGGGGATACTGAGGATCCCCCTTCCTCAAAATTAGTACTTTCAGTGACAGACTCTAAACAGTCTAGATGTCTGCACTTACATGACTGTTTCCTATGGCTGTCCTCCACAGGGGTTTCTGGGATAGGTTGGAACTGGATGGAGAGTGATAAAGTACAGTTGTGTACACTTACCATAAATGTAGATGTTCGAGTGTATTCACTGTTGCAGTCATCGCACTTGGGTTATCTGCCTGCAGGTAGCCCTCAGTCGGCCCCAACACCAGAGTCTTGGGATTTCTGCATCAGATGCTGTTGCCTCATCCATGTCGTCAGGGGGTATAAAACATGCAGCAGATGCCATTACATCAGTTTTTCTTGCCCCAGATGTCAGGGGCCCCCAAAATATGAAGCAATCCAGTAAAAAGTAAATACCATTTCCATAAGATCTGGGCAAAAAAAAAAGAGGATAGGTAGAAAGTACAGAAAGGCAGGGGGGCTGGAAGGAGGGTAACAAGGACTGCAACAGTGAATACACTCGAACATCTACATTTATGGCAAGTGTACACAACTGTATTATGTTCTTCGTGTTTCACTGTTGCAGTCATAACACTTGGGTTAATTCCCAAATCTGAGGAAGGGTGGAGGCAGTCAAGAAGTAGTAGGGCTGGCTAGCAGGCCTTGTAAGACTGCTGTGGCAAATCCAGTTTTGGATTTAGAAAAGGTAGGAAAGTGGTAATGCTTGGTGAAGGTGTGTACAGAACTCCAGGGTGCAGCTTCCAGGATATCCCTGGCAGGGAATTCCCTGAGAAAAGCTGTAGAGGTTTAGGTAGCCCTAATGGAATGAGGCCTGATCACCTGTGGGGTAGGTTTTCCATGGTGTTTGTAGCAGAAATTGATGCAGTGTGCTATCCATTTAGAAATGGTTTGTTTTGAAATGGCCTTGCCTTCTGCCCTTGTAGAAAAGCTGACTAGCAGCTGGTCAGATTTTCTGAAAAGTTTAGTCCTGTCAAGGTAGAACCTGAGCGGTCTGTGCATGTCCAATGTGTGCAGGATCCTTTCCCCTTTATTTTGAGGATTAGGAAAAAAGGTTGGCAAATGGATTGGCAAATTGGGCGGCGCAGTGGTGCAGCGGTTAACGTTGTCGCCTCACAGCAAGAGGTTCACTGGTTCGATTCTTGGCTGGGGTGCCTTCTGTGTGGAGTTTGCATGTTCTCCCTGTGTTCGCGTGGGTTTCCTCCGGGTACTCCGGTTTTCTCCCACATTCCAAAGACATGCATCTGGAGCATTTCTCCCCGGGCCTCCGCTGAAAACAGGCTCTGTGGAACCTAGTCGGACTTTCCCAGTCAACAAATGATAAAATAAAAAAAAATAAAAATAAATGGATGGATTCATTTAAAGCCACACTGAATACCACCTTGGGCAGAAAAGATGGGTTAGTCCTGAGGGAAACCCTGTCCACATGGAAGATGAGGAAGGGTTCCACAGCCATAAGGGCCTGTAACTCGGACACTCTTCTTGCCAAATTGATGGCTAGCAGTAAGGCTGTTTTCCAAGAGAGGAATTTTAACTCTGCTGTAGCAGCAGTCTCAAAAGGGAGAAGCGTGAGCTTCTCTAGTACAAAGTTAAAGTCCCAGGCAAGAGTGGGAGCTCTCCTTGGGGGTCTTAAATTGGTAGCTCCTCTCAGGAACTGTTTGATCAGAGTGTGAGAGAAGAGGGGTGGCTCGGTATTGTAATGAGCTGAGATGGCAGAGTCATGAATCTTAACTGATGAGAAGGATAGGCCTTTGTGGAGCAGCTCTGCTAGGTAATCTAGGATTTGAGACAAGGAGGAAACTGCTGTGTCCTTCTCTTGAGACTGGATCCAAGAACAGTATCTATTCCATTTTTCTGAATAGGACTTCCTAATACTGGGCCCTCCTGGTCTCAAGGATAATATCCAGCACCTGTTTGCTGAGGGTTGCTGGTGATGTATTCAAGGAATAAGCCAGGCTGCCAGGTTCAGGGTTTGCAGTTGAGGATGCAAAATCTGTCCCTCCTGCTGGGACAGCAGAGAAGGGGTCTGATGTAGGTGCCAGGGTGGCACTACTGTCAGACTGTGTAGGAGTGGGTACCAGTGCTGGCATGTCCAAACTGGTGCAACAAGGATTGTTCTTGGCCTGTCCTGTTTGATCTTGAGGAGTACTTTTGGAAGGAGGGGCAGAGGGGGAAAGGCACAGATTGAGAAATTTACCCATGTGAAGGATAGGGTATCCACTTTCCAAGCTTGGCTGTGGGGAATTCTGGTGCAAAATTTGTTTAGCTGATGGTTTTGGGGGGGTGCAAAGAGGTCCACCTCTGGTGTCCCTCACCTGTGTATTAGAAGTGTGAATGAGTTTGGTTCCAGTTTCCACTCGTGTGGGTCCATTAGATTTCTGCCTAAGTCATCTGTCAATGAATTTTGTTTGCCTGGCAGGAATTGAGCTTGCAGGTGCACTTGGATGCTTAAGACCGTGTTCCACAGAGCCATGGCTAACCTGCAGAGTGGGTAGGAGCGAGTTCCCCCCTGCTTATGTACCACATAACTGTGGTGTTGTCCATCAGCTGTAGTCCTGGCAGGATAAGGTATTTGAAGGCTGTCAGTACATTCTGTACAGCTAACATTTCTTTTTGATTGATATGCTGGTGAATTTGTCCTGGGCTCCATTTGCCTGCCACGTGAGCCCCCCCATGCATAGTCGGATACATCTGTTGTCAGAGTTTGGACGGCGGGGGGGGGTGTGAGAAAGGGAGTCCCCTTGGTGTGGTTGCAAGCTTCTGCCCACCAAAGGAACTCTGTTCTTAGGCAAGAAATGAGGAATCACTGCTTCTAGGTCCTGGAAATGTTGACACCAGAGACTTAAGTACCACTGAAGTTTGCTCATATGCAGTCTTGCATAAGGAATCAGTAGAATACATGAGGCCATTAACCCTAGGGCTTGCAGTATTTTTCTTGCAGACAGCTGGGTTTGGGTGGCCAGTAGTCTGAAATACGTTGTCAAATAAATCTGCTTTTTTGGAGTGAGGAACACCATCTGGGAAGTTGTGTTCAAGCTTGCTCCCTGGAATACAACCTTTTGGCTGGGTACTAGATCAGATTTCTTTTTGTTGATGGTATTATATCCCAGAGAAGTTAGGAGTCTCTTTACAAACGTCAGGTGCTGAAGTAGCAATTCCTGACTGTCCGTCTGAATTAGGCAATCGTCCAAGTATGGGTAAATTTGAATATTTCTCTGCCTGCAGTAAGCAATGGCTGGAGCCAGGCACTTTGTGAATACCCTGGGTGCAGTAGATAAGCCAAAGGGAAGTGCAGAGAACTGACCGTGTATAGAGCCTGCCCTGAAACTAAGATATTTCCTGCAAGATTCCCTTATGAGGATGTGCAGATGAGCTTCTTTTAAGTCTAGGGTGACTAGCCAGGAGTCCTTGGCTAGCATAGGAAGAAGCTGCTGGAGTGTAAGCATTCTGAATTTTAGCATCACCAAGAAGGTGTTTAGGGATAACAGATCCAGAATAGGGTGCAAAGAGTTCTCTTTCCTGGGCACCAGGAACAGCCTGGAGTAGAAACCCTGTCCCCTTTGCTCTATTGGCACAGGTTGAATCGCCCTGATACTGAGAAGAGAAAGTACTTGCTTTTGGGACTCTGCCCACTGGTTTGGAGGAAGGTCTGGCAATCCACTTGGGATTGGCAGAGAGTGGAAACAGAATCGGTATCCCTGGGATACAATGTTTAAGACCCATTGGTCCTGGGTAATATACTCCCAGTTTTTTGCATGCAGAGCGAGTTTTCCTCCTAGGGGTGCAAGTACTTGGGCATGGCTTGGAAGAATTAAGGACAAGTCATTGTGAACTTTTTCCATAGGGGGGTGGATTACCACTCCCAGTTTTTGAGGAGGGAGCACTTCATTGTTTAGATCTGTGCATACCCTGAGACTGTAGTCTTTGTGGTCTGTTGCCCCTGGGTTTGGGCTGGGGAGGTCTGGAAAGGACCAGGTTTTAGAAGGTCAATGCCTACTGAATCTAGGTGGCTGTACCTGTAAGAAATCTTTAACAGTTTGCATGGATTTAGCCTTTTCCTCCATCTTTTTAAGAAATGCTTCTGCTTTAGAGGCAAACATTATTGGTTTAATGGAGCATCAATTAATTTTGCCTTAACATGGTCTGGCAAGATTTGTTCCTTTGGCCAAGCATGCCTTCTCAGAACAGACCCAGTGACAGCAGCCCTGCATGATTCTTCTAAGGCATCAAAACCACACTACAAATTATGTTTACCAACTTAGTTTGCAGAATGCAATAAGTCTTGTAAGTCCTTACTTTCTGCACAATCAGGAATCAACAACATATTTTGTTTAATTAGATCAATAATATGCTGCTGGTACTTCAATATGTGAAACTGGCAATTTAAAGCCCTGATGGCAACAGTTGCAGAGGTATAAACCTTCTTACCCCATCTGTCTAGAGTCCTAGAATCCCTGTCTGAAGGGGTAGGGTTTTTGGCTGTAGAAGCCTTAATACCTTTAGTTCCCTGGGAAATGGTCACTGGATCCGCAGTGGGATTTTTTAAAAAAAATTTGTGCGAGTCGGGTACTCTGTAGTATCTGTCAGGCTTTCCAGGAGCTGGGGGTAAAGAATCAGGGGTAAGGCTGGATTCCATGAAGAAATCATCTACAATATCCAGGACATGGGGAACAACTAGAGGCCCTATGCTGAGGCAAGTCTAAAAATTCACCCAGCGTCTCTTTTTGGACTGTGGGTAGTGCTGGCATTCCCAGCGGAAATGCCCTCTTAGGGTATGCAAAGTTTCACCGACAGAAAGATCCTCGGGGGGGCACTGAGGGAGTTCAATCCTCGCTGCATCTGAGTCCTCATAGGTAGATAAGGGTATGTCCTGGTAATCACAGGGGTCAGAGTCATCGGAGTTATGGTCTGAAGAATCAGAAGGTAAGTCAATTCTTTGTCTTTTAGAGGGGGAAGGCTGGCTTTCCCTAATTAAAGTAATAAGGTCTTCAGCCATTCTAAGCATTTGTTTCTGTGGCATGGGAGTTGAGAATGTGCTTTGGATGTCTGTTTCCTAGGCGTAGTACGAACTCTGGGCCTGAGAAATTCGGTAGATTTAGCCATTAACAAAGTAGTCTGTTTGATATGAACATCGGAACACACCATCAGAAGCCAGTGGCTCCGGACCCATCCAAGGTAGAGACATCAGCAGGTTCCATAGTCGAAGAAGCATCTTGCGGCATACTGGACTCCGAAAGGGTCTCAGTAGAGGCCTGTTAATCTGAAGATGCAGGTAACAGGGGCTGCGAAAGCGCCTCACAGTACCGGCAGACTGGCGACTAGCTTAACTGAAGGGTCGTCGGTAGCTTTGGACCTATGCGATCTGTCTTATCTTTGCGTTTTTTCGGAAGATCGGTAGTCTGATGGCTTATCGAAGCCATTTCAGAATACGGAGAACAAAAGCAAAAGAACTTGGAGACAAAAATAGCCCAGCGATTAATATTTTCGGGCATTGAACAAGGCAGAAAACCGACAGTGAGGGACATCGTGGTCTGGGCCTAAACAGGTGACGCAGTAAAAATCTCTGTGAGGTATTTGCTTTCCACAAGCAAGGCAATTGTTAACTTTTTCTGACATTGGTTAGAGCAAGAAAAAAGGATCCCCAACAGGATACTTAGCTTTAGAAGACTTCAGGTTTGAAACTCGAAAAACGAAAATTTCAGGTAGCTGCCAACCAGCACTTGTGAACTGCTTCTGCTTTTCACGCGGCAAGGAAAGCTGATGTAATGGCATCGGCTGCATGTTCTACACCCCTGATGTCATGGATGAGGTGACAGCATCCGAAGCAGAAATCCCAAGACTCTGGTATTTGGGCTGACTGAGGGCTACCTGCAGGCAGATAACCAAGTGTGATGACTGCAACAGTGAAACATGAACATCCAAGCTCCTGTGAAGCTGATTGTCCCTATCAAACAGGATAAGTGAACATGTCCACAGAATCCAAAGGGAGTCAGGATAGTGAAGAGTGAGAACGAGACATCATTTCTGGACCATGACAGCGCATCATCAAATGCCTCAAACGCGGATGTCAAAATTGGTGCTTAAAATGCAGTCCCCTAATCTGAAGTGGCCAAAGAAGGAACATCTCCAGCTCAAACCAGACTCTGTTCCGAGACTCGTGAGCCGAACTGTACAGGGCCGAAGCATCTCAATGTAGGGACAGCTCTAAAAATTTTGGGAGTCAACTTTGATCCCAGAACTGCCCGTTCAGATGAAGCCAGAGTCCAAATCAAAAATGTTTTCGGCACCGACAGGGAGGGCCTCACAGAAAACACATGGCACAGTAGGCATCTGATCTGAAGGCAGGACCGGTGAAGGTGAAATAATGGCTGGGACTGTCAGGCCAGGCACAGAGCTAATAGTGGGATAGGTGCTGGAAGGAGCCAAAATCGATCACAGTCTGGAGAAACTTCCATATCAAGAAACTGCCTTGGTGGCTTTGGTCTGCAGGTGGGCATCCAAAATCTCCATACAATCTATGGGAGTGTTCTCATAAGGCAACATCAAAGAGAAACCACACTCCCCCTTGGTCATCAGCCAGCTAAACCCACCTCTAAAGCTAGAGGATGCAAAAGCACCTCAGTGAGTTAGGTGTTTCAACGTAGTAAAACCTGTGGCAACTGATAAAACTGCCCCCTCCCTTTTCCCCATCGCTTTTCCTTGCATCACTTTTACTCTGCTTGCACTTCAAAAGAAGGCTACAATCAATGTCATGGGGTGTATTATCAGGCATAACCCTCTCTCATGTAGTGAAATCAAGACATTTAGCTCTCCGTTTGGCTGCCTTCATGGTAAACCTAGTATAATGTTAACAAATGGCAACAGAAAAACAGGAATAGAAATCCTTACCAAGTATCCATTTCCCACAACAGTGAGGTTGTGTTAGGTACTTACCATAAACACAGATGTCTTTCCATTTCACTGCTGCAGTATTCATTATACTAGTGATCCCATGCCAAGGGCAGCCCAACGCCTGGCCAGTATACTAAAGCCTTTAGGCTGCTGTAAGGTACGCTGTACGTCACACACACTCCTTGCGTAGTTGTAGGGCATAAAGGTGATGTCTGGAAGTATCATCCTCAGAACTTCTTTGCCTGCCAGTCCAAATGTCCTCTCCATTGGTCGGAATGCCCATTCCATTGCCAGTTCATCAAGCCGTTGCAGACAAGTGCCCATTGGTTTTCTTTTTACTTAACTTTTTATTGATGCTTGTAGGGTTTCATGTTATCCAAGAAGGGTTAATACCAGTGTGGGAAAAGTACAGTTTTGTACCTACCATAAATGTAGATGTCCGAACTGGATAGCATCTGCAGTCATAACAAGTGGGTTGTCCTGTCGTCAGGCAGCCCTTCAGTCGGCCGGATTCCAAAGTCCGGGTCCGGCTTCGGCTGATGTCGCACTCCACCCGACGTCATCTCTGTTGGTCTTCGGGTATAAAGGCATCAGCCGACGCCATTTTCCTCAGTGTTTCTTGCCCCAGATGCCAGTAGCCCTCTTGCAGGCTAAAATTTGGATAGATGCCAATGTTTCCAAATAGATAGAGGTAAACACAACAATAAGCATGTATGTACATATACACAAACAAATACACCATAAGACCCCCCCCCAACAGCTAGCTATTAGAAGGGTAAACACCCTAGGAGTACCACAGAGGGGATGGTGGGAGGGTAATCCTGACTGCAGATGCTATCCAGTTCGGACATCTACATTTATGGTAGGTACAAAACTGTACTATGTCCTTCATGGATGCATCTGCAGTCATAACAAGTGGGTAGAATACCATAGCCAACTAGGGGAGGAGGATAAAAGTAGATTATGGTGTGTTTAGGATCCCTTGCAGTACAGCAGTGGCAAACCCTGCTCGGGATCTGGAATATAGAGGCAAATTGTAATGCTTGGCAAATGTATGCACGGAGGTCCAAGTAGCCGCCTCAATAATGTCTTTGGTTGCCACTCCTCGTAAGAAGGCTGTGGTAGTGGCTGTTGCTCTTGTAGAATGAGGTCTTATGTTCTGTGGAATTGGTTTTCCATGGAAGGAGTAACAGAATCGTATGCAATTTCCTATCCATTTGGAGATTGTCTGTTTGGAAATAGCTTTTCCTTCCCTTCCTGTTGCATAGGCTACAAAAGTTGGTCAGTCTTTCTGCTATTTTTGTTCTGTCCAAGTAGTAGCGTAGCTGTCTATGTACATCCAAGGTATGCAGTATTCTTTCCCTCTGTTTTGTGGGTTGGGAAAGAAGGTAGGTAGGTGGATTGCCTGGTTTAAAGACACTCTGGATACCACCTTAGGCATAAATGTAGGATTAGTCCTCATGGACACTCTATCTTGGTGGAAGATTAGGAAGGGTTGCACTGCCATTAAGGCCTGTAGTTCTGAAACCCTCCTTGCTGAAGTAATTGCCAGTAGGAAAGCAGTTTTCCATGACAGGTGTTGTAGGTCTGCTGTTGCTGCTGGTTCAAAGGGTGCTAGTGTCAACTTTTCTAGCACAAAGTTTAAATCCCAAGCTGGTAATGGTGGTTTCCTTGGAGGTTTTACATTCTTGATTCCTCTGAGGAATTGTCTGAGCAAAGGGTGCGAAAAACAGGTGTATCAAAGCTGTATTCTGCTGAAATAGCTGATGCATGTATCTTGATGGAGGAGTAGGACAGGCCTGAATGAAGAAGTTCGGCCAGATACTCCAGAATGTTAGGCATATCTATGTTTGACACATCTTTTCCTCTTTCCGTACTCCAGATGACAAACCTTTTCCATTTTCCAGCATAGTTCCTTCTTGTTGAAGGTCTGCGTGCTTCCAGAATAATGTCTTTAACTCTTTGGGAAAGTTCTGGAATAGCTGCTGTTATGTGATGTTCCATGCAGTCAGTTGTAAGGTTTTTAGGTTTGGATGTATGATGCTGAAGTTGTTCTGCGTTAACATCAAAGGCATCAGGGGAATTGTCCACATATTGTTCCGAGACATGCTCCTCAGTAGTGGGTACCAGTGTTGTCTTGGCCAGTTTGGAGCTATCAGGATTATCCTTGGACGTTCTTCCTTGATTTTCAGTAGTACCTTGTGTATCAAAGGAAGAGGCGGGAATGCATATGCTGTTAGGCCTTTCCAGTTGAAAGAGAGCGAATCCACTTTCCATGCTAATGGGTGGAATGTCCTTGTGCAGAATTTTTTGAGCTGGTGATTGAGAGGTGATGCGAATAGGTCTATCTGTGGCATTCCCCATTTCTTTGAGATGGTCTTGAAGATGTCCGGATGAAGCTTCCATTCGTGGGCATCCAAGTGGTTCTGCTTAATATGTCTGCTAGGGTATTGTCTTTCCTGGTACAAATATTGCCTGTAACTGGATGTTGTAGCTGAGTGCCAGGGTCCACAGCTCCAAGGTCATTCTGCATAGGGGGTATGAATGAGTGCCTCCCTGTTTGTTGATATACCACATGACTGTGGTGTTGTCTGTCCTTATCATCAACTGGCCCTCTTTGAGAAATGGTTTGAACTTCTGGATTGCCAGTTTTACTGCCAGCATTTCTTTTAGGTTGATGTGCAGTTGAAGTTGATCCTGTGTCCACAATCCTTGCACGCATTTGTCCAGCATGTGTGCCCCCCATCCTAGGTCTGAAGCGTCTGTTGTGATGGTCTGGCTTGCTTGACATCTGCGAAAGGGTAGGCCTGGGTTTGACTGGCATGCCTGAGCCCCTCTAGACTGTGTCTGTGTTGGGACCATAAATTCTTTAGGTACCACTGTAGTTTTCTCATATGTAGTCTGGCAAATGGAACCAAGATTATGCATGATGCCATGAAGCCCAAGGCCTGCAGTACTTTTCTTGCTGTTAACTTGTTCAGTTTTGTTAGTGCCAAGAAGTATAGAGGGAGTTCTTTTTGTTTTTCTGTAGTCAGGAATGCCATTTGTTTTACTGTGTCCAATTCCGCGCCCAAGAAAGTCCTTGTTTGGGATGGTATTAGCCTTGACTTTTGTAAATTGACTGTGTATCCCAGTGCTTGTAGCAAGTAAATGACCCTTTGTAAATCTGTTGTCAGCTTGCTTTTGTTGTCCCCTTGTAGCAGGCAGTCGCCCAGGTATGGGTAAATTTGAATTCCCTGAAGTCTGCAATGGGCGATTACTGATGCCAGGCATTTTGTGAATACTCTGGGCAGTAGATAAGCCAAAAGGCAATGCTGAGAATTGATAGTGCTCTGATCCTGCAAGAAATCTGAGGTATCTTCTGCAGATTGGTCGAATGGGGACTTGCAGGTATGCCTCCTTGAGATCTAGAGTTACCAGCCAAGACTCCTTGCCCAGCATGGGAAGAAGTTGCTGTAGGGTCAGCATTTTGAATTTTGGGACAATGATGTATGTATTTAAGGTGGACAGGTCGAGAATTGGTCTCCAACTTTTTCCTTTCTTGGAACTAGGAATAGTCTGGAGTAGAACCCTTTCCTTGCTCTGCTGCTGGCACTCTTTCCACAGCTCTCATGTTTGCTAACTCCATTATCTGGCGAGAGCCTCTGTTTTTGATTTGGAGGTAGATTTGGCATTCCTCTTTGACTGGAATAGTGTGGAAGTGAAACCGTAACCTTGATCTATGGTTTGTAAAATCCACTTGTCCTTTGTTATGTAGTGCCAGTTCTTTGAAAATAAGGTTAACTTTCCGCCTAGAGGAGCTGCTATTTGTTCCCTGGTAGGCGGGTTTAGGGTTAAGTCACTGTGGTTGTGTTGATGTAGTGGCAGTGGCCGTGTCTGTGCCTCTGTTGTTACCTTGCCACTGTCTTCCTCTGTAGGCACCTCCTCTGGATTGGTTTCTGCCTCTGGAACGTCTATTCCTGCCCCTTTGAAATTTTGTGGAGTCAGGAAAGGACCAATTTTTGGCAGGCCAGTTCCTGCTAAACCTTGGGGTTGAACCTGCAAGAAATCTTTAACAGTTTGAACAGATTTTGCCTTTTCTTCCATTTTCTTCATAACCTGCTGGGCAGATGTACCAAACAAACCTGTCTTGTCCATAGGAGCATCTAGCAACTTAGCTTTAACATGATCCCGTAAAGCTTGTTCCTTTAGCCATGCATGCCTTCTTATCACTGTGCCTGTCATGGCTGATCTAAATGAAGCCTCCAGTGCATCATAGCCACATTTTAAGGAATGGTTGCTAACCTGTTGTATGTTATTTACCATCTCTAATACATATTTCTTATCAAGAGATTCATCAGTGGTTAGTTTTTAGTTAACTGATCCAGCATAAACTCTTGGTATTGTATCATGTGAAACTGACAGTTTAAAGCTCTAGCTGAGAGAGTAGCTGAAGTGTAGACCTTTTACCCCATCTGTCTAATGACCTTGCTTCCCTTTCAGAAGGAATAGGGTTTTAGCTATGGTCGCTGCTACTGCCTTGGGGCCCTGGGATATAGTTTCTGGGTCTGCAAGTGGAGCCTTGTAAAGGTGGTGATGAGTATCTGGCACCCTGTAAAATCTCTCTGGTTTGGCAGGGGCTGGGGTAAAGAATCTGGAGCGAGCAAACATCATTGAAAGCATCATCCACCACAGAGAGAACAGGGGTATAGCCAAGGGCCTGTGCTGAGGGAGGTGCAGAAAGGTCCTAAGTCTTTTCTGGAGTCTGAAAAATCCTGTTGCTGCCATTGGAACTGTTCTCGCATGGCATGCAAAGTTTCCCCAAAGGAAAATTCTTCTGGTGGGGAAGCAGCTGGGATGGATTCTTCAGCATCAGAATCTTCAAAATTGGAGAAGGGAGCCTCTGGCTGGTCAGTTATGTCTGATTCATCAGCAGAATCATCAGAGGACACTGGCTCGCTCTGCCCTAGGTCTCTTCTCTGGGGGCTGAGAGGCCCTGTCTGGGTGAGATTGAGATCCTCTAATTAAAGAAATTAAATCTTCTGCCAAGGTAAGCATTTGAGAACTAGAAGAGGGCCTGGATGGGGGTGGTTTAACAGGCACTGTTTTAGTAGTCTTGGCAGCTTTAGCCCTGGCGAAGGCCTTAATGGACATGGCTGCTGGAGGCCTAGCAGCACCACGTGCTGGGGTAGAAACATCCAAGGGATGGTGTCTGATAAGTCAACCACCGTAGTGGGTAAAATTTCTGAAGTCGTTTCAAGAGTTGTAGCAGGGGCCTCAGTTGTAGGAATAGGTTCAGCTGTACTTTGTTCAGTTTTCTCGGTTTCGCCGAAACCGAGACACTCGCGTTTGCTTGACCAAGGTTTCGCCGAAACCGCGGACCGCGAAGTGTCTGTCTTTATCTTTGCGTTTTGCCAGATTGGGTAGTCGGAGGATCCGGCGGCATAATGTACGCAAAATCAGAACCGAAAAACTGTTCTGCGAACTCCGACCGACGCCTAAGCGTCGTCGGTTGAAGGAAGCACAGGCGAACAGGCTGCTACGCCGTGGGCTGGGCCTAAACAAGGCAGACAGTAAGAGTGGAAATCTTTATGAGGTATTTGTTTCCCACAGTTTAAACAATTGTTAACTTTTTCTGACATCGGCTGAGGCAAGAAAGAGTCCCCAACGCGGTACTTAGCTTTAGAAGTCTTCGAAGTAGTATTCGGTAGAAGTAATCTCTGGATCCGACCGACCGGCACTTGCGAACAGCTTCTGCTTCGGGCGCCACGCGGCAAGAAAGACTGGGGAAAATGGCGTCGGCTGATGCCTTTATACCCGAAGACCAACAGAGATGACGTCGGGTGGAGTGCGACATCAGCCGAAGCCGGACCCGGACTTTGGAATCCGGCCGACTGAAGGGCTGCCTGACGACAGGACAACCCACTTGTTATGACTGCAGATGCATCCATGAAGGACATCAGATCCCCATAAAGACTGCCACGAACAGTGTCCGTTTTCCCTTGGTGCCTAGCACATTCGAGGAGGTATTGCAGACATCTGCTTCAGATGTTCAGTGGGAACCACGGCTGATCATCTCGAAGGGGCCTAGGGGTGTTCCTCAAATATTAAAACAGTCCCTGTGACTATCACTGAATGCCATCTTGGGTCAGAGTCTTCAAAATTTATAAGGCAAATGTCCCACTGAAGAAAAAGCAAATAAGTAAATATATTACTCCTCCTCCTAAGGACCCATAGACTGAATGGCAGTCCTTCACTGAGGGCTTGCTCAGTGTTTTGATGGCACTGAAACCTCCTCAGGGAGCTTTTGTTCCAGACCCCCCCCCCCCCCGGTCCTTTACTCCCCCTAACAAGACCCAGGGAGCAGGATTCCTCTAAGGAGGAGTTAGATTTGAATGAAGAATTCCTTGCTTACTCTTCTCAGATTCCATCTCCTTTGGACCATGGATCAGAGGAAGAGGAATCATGAGTCCTGATACGCCCTTTGAAGAGATTTATTTTGGGGGGACAATCTCCAGAACGATGGAGTTCTTTAAATGGGATTTTGCTCAGGTTTCTGAGGTACATAAAAGGTACTGAGTTGCTGCAGTATTCTCCTAAACCTTCTGCTGTTCCTCATGTTTTGGCTGCCTTGTTGGATGCATGTTCCAATGCTTCTAAGGCTCCAGACTTTCAGCCCCCCTGATCCCAAGAAAACTGATGGATTCTACAGGGTGCCTGACTGTAAAATGTCCTGCTTACCTCCTGGTGGTGTCTGTAGCTTCTGACAAGCCCTCTCTATTGCTTTCTTCTCCCACGTTACTGCCCTCTGATAAAGACAGCAGGACCATGGAAAAGCTAGACAAAACTGTTGATACCTCTGCTACCTTGGATTTTAGGGGGGTTAATTATCAAAGACATATGTTCAGGTATTTGTCGACTCTCCTATCCTAGGCCTGAATGGTTATTTCTGATCTTCCAGAGTAAAACTTCTGCCCTTTTCCAGTTAGGGACTTCCTCCCAAGTGGCTCATCATTCTATCAAGTGCATTTATAATGCAGAGGATGCTTCTTCTACAGGTGCTGTTTTCAGGTCAGTGATGAAGTATCCTTGGCTTCAGCTTCAACCTTTGTCTGATGATATTAAGGCTAAGTTTGATTGGATGCCCCTCTAGATAATAAACACTTGTTTGGTGAAGCTGCTGGTGCGATCTTTAAGCCCCTTCAGGATAAGGGCAAGGCTTTAAAGGAACTTAAACATGCATTTGTTCCTCCTGTGCTTAAATTTCAAAGAAACTACCCCCAAAAGCTAGCCTTTGTTTGCAGGCAATCTCACCCTCCTCCTAAGGTTAAAAAGGGTGGCAAGCAGGCTCCTCCTGCTAAGGATACTCAGACTTGTGTCTCAGAAGGTTTTTTTTTTCCAGATAAGGGGCTGCCTGACTATCCTATTCTTCCGAGCCACTTTCTTCTCTCTCTGCCTCTCTCTCGCTCTCTCTTTTGTTTGGCCAGATTATTCAGAACTCCTGGGTCCTGTCTCTTATTTGTCAGGGGTATTTAATGGTCTGGAAATCCCTTCCCCCCTTTATGGCTATGCCTCAGCCCCCTCAGGAATAACTATCATTCTTTCCAGAGGTGCTTTGGGATCTTTTGACTCGGAGGTACTATTCAAGAGGTGCCTCTCTCTCAAACGGGGACGGGGGTTCACTCCAGTATGTTTTTAGTACCCAGGAAAGAAGGTACTTTGAGCCCAGTTCTAGACCTCTCCTCATTTAAACTTTTCTGAAGGTGCTCTCCTTTTAAGCATTATCCCTTCAGGCTTTGTTCCCTCTTCCTCCTCAGACTTATATGGTGTCGCTGGATCTCAAGGATGCTTATCTCCAAATTCCAATTTGTCCCCATTTCAGAAGGTTTTTGTGTTTCACTGCTGCTTCCTGGCATTTTTGGTTCTCCGTTTTGCCATTCGGCCTTTCCACTGCCCCAAAGTTATTCAGCAAATGCCTTGCTTCTGTGATTGCTTTTTGCAGGACTCAGGGGATCCATGTATGTCCTTACTTGGATGGCCTAATTCAGACATCCCCTCCACAGAGCCTGTTGCAAAATCCTCAATTTGCCATTTCTCTTCTGCAAAGCCTGGGGTTCACAATAAACTTCAAAAAATCTCTTCTGACTCTTATCAAGACCATGCTTTTCTGGGGTGCAGAATACAGACCGTGTCTATGCTGGCATTCCTACCTCCTCCCAAGGCCTTACCACTCATTTCTTTCTTTCAAACTTTTCTTTCTCTGGCCTCTACAATAGGCAGTGAATTTCTGGGGTTCATGGCAACCACCATTCCTAAGCTTCCTCTGGCCAAAGTCTACATGAGAAAGTTTCAGTGGTTTCTGAAGTCAGTTTTGCGTCCACGAGCATCCCCTAGAATTTGTAGTTCCTCCTCTACCTCGTCTCAAGAGGGAACCTCACTGGTGCATCCAGGACTTCTCTAAATCCAGGGCTCCTTTTCACCCCTCTCTTCCCCCTCAAGAGCTGTTTACAGACGCATCAGACATGGGATGGGGAGCAGCTTTTGAATCCCTAAAGGTGCAGGGGGCATAGTCACCTTGTCAACAAAGTGCAGAGCTTTTCCGGTGGTGCTTCAGGCTTTGCATCCCCCCCCCCCCCCCAGTCTATTCATTTGCCCACTTTTTCCCTTCTTCACAATCTGCTAGTGAGAAGGTGTTGCATACTTAGGATGTGCACAGACAACTCAGATTTTATTTGACTAAGACAGACTGTTTGTAAATCTGATCAGCTCTTTGTTTCCTTTCATCACAAGTCCTTAGGATTTGGCTGCGTCCAAGCAAAATATTTTTTTCTTGGATTTCTAAAGCCATTTCATTTTATTCCTTTCATGGTAACAGCCTTCCTTCTTCTGTTAATGGTCCTTTCTACTAGAGCCACTGTGGCTTCTTCTGGTGCTTTTTCAAGGATTTGGATACTAACTCTAATCTTGAGGCAGCTACCTGGACTTCTGTGCATACATTTACCAAAAACTACAAGTTGGATGGAACTTCTAGAGCTGGTTTTGCTAGGGCTATCCTTCATGACTTCCTAGAGAACTCTGCTGGTCCTTCCTCCTACCTCAATGCTTCCTGAGCTTTGGCACTCTCCCTAGTGTAATGAATACAGCAACAGTGAAATAGGACATAGTATTGTTGTGTAAAATCTTACCACAACAGTAGATGCCTGTCTCTTCACTGATGAAGTATTCACTACCTCCCTCCACCCCCTGGGTCAATTTCTCTTCAGGATGTACTGATCATTCTTTTTCTTGGACTGGCATTCTTACTGGGGCTCTCAGTTCTGAGGATGGTATATCCGGACGTCACCTTTATGCCCTATACTACGCAAGGAGCATACGTGTGAAGTACAGCATACCTTAAAGCAATCTAAAGGCTTTTGTATACTGTCCAGATGTCAAGCTGCCCTTGGCAGGGATCTCTAGTGTAATGAACTCTGCAAAAAAAAAGGAGGACATGTACTGTTACGGTAATACTTTACAAAACTGTACTATTCTCAAGTAGCTTTGCTGTTGCAGTATTAACACCTGAGGGATTTTCTGCTTTCCAGAAGCCATTGGACAACCAGAATACCAGAGGCTTTCACCTTCCTGCACAGTCTGGTGGCTCCCCCACTAAGGCAGGACAGCTGAATTATAATAGCTTGTCAGCCTGCACCATTTACTGATCTTTCTTGCCCCAGTCAGGAATCATTCTTTCTGGATGATACCTGGAGCACAATCCAATCACCTCTCTCACCAGACAGCAACAAGGAAGGTAGACTGGGGACATAACTGGGAATGGGAGAAGGATGGTGTGGAGAAGGGTACCCACCCCAACCCCAGGAGTGTAGAAGAAAGGGGGCAGGTGTGTGGCATATAGTACTGCAACAGTCAAGCTACTGGAGCATGTACATCTATGGCAAGTACTGAACATCTACTCGATTCCCAGAGCTAAAAAATAGTTGGGAGGTTGGCTAGGTGGGTCAGGGGAAATCAACCTGTGGAAGATGACTGAGGCACAGCCAGCTCTAGCCCTGAAAGCAGATCCCAAGGTATAATGTCTTGAAAATGTGTGTGCAGAAGTCCAACTTAGCTGCCTGTAAGATGTCAAGAGTGGGAACTCCCCAAGAAAGGCAGTAGAAGCAGCAGCAGCTGCTCCAGTGGAGTGAGAATCCTGACCCTGTGATATAATGTGCTCCTTTGGTATTGGAGGAATGTATGAAAAGGTTAGTTTTTTATGCATTCCATAGTATAGCCTGACATTAGGGTTAATTCTCACTTGTCTTGGGTAATCTGAAGCCAGGTAGGGTAAAAAAAAGGGCATCTTGACTCTTACTGACCATGGAGAAAGGAGGACTGCGGTGAGATTTCTTTGGTGGGTTACAGGAAGAAAGATGCTCGCTGCCATAACCCTAGGATTGTGCCCCACCAGGTTTTGATTGGGAGTTGGGCTTACCACTTTATTAGGATACCTACTTTTCCTACCATTTACTTTAGTCTGACTGGGTAAGAAATGAACAGATCTTACTCTGGTAATTCTTGCCAAATGCAGACTGAGAAACCTGCATAAAGTCTTTGTCTGCATGGTCTTTAACATCTCCGTTGTCCTCTCAGCATATCAAGGCTCCTAATTAGAGACCCTGTAGCAGCTGCCAGGTTGGACCCATGAAAACCACATTTTAAGGAATGCTCGGCAACCTGGGAAGCAGGCTAGTGCTGCACAAGTCCAGCATTTTCTTCTTGAGAGACTTTTCTTGAACACCCCCCCCCCCCTTTTTTTTCGTGGTTTCAATTGATCCAGAAGGGATTACTGGTATTTAATCAAATTAAATTCATAGTACAGGGCCCTCAGAAAGTACAGCTATGTACATTTACCATAAATGTAGATGTTAGAGTGTATTCCCTGTTGCAGACAATACATTTTGGTTATCCCTGCCAGGGCAGCCCTCGGCCAGCCCGAATACGAGAGACTTAGTATTTCTGCGTTGGTTGCTGTCGCTTGAGGACTGATGTCAGGTCGCCAGTGGTATAAAGTAAGGCAGCCAATGCCATTACATCAGTTTTTCTTGCCCTGACCTGTCAGGAGCCACCCAAAGTAGGAGGCCAGGTTCTGGTGGAAGAACCCCACCAGTGGAAAATAAATACCAATATGTCCCTTGTAAGGAAAGGAGAGCAACAAGGAAGAATGGTAAACAAAAGGACAAAGAGAAAAAAGGGGGATGGAGGGAGGGAAACCAGGACTGCAACAGTGAATACACTCGAACATCTACATTTATGGTAAATGTACAAAACTGTACTATGTTCTTTGTGTTTCACTGTTGCAGTCATCACATTTGGGTAGATTCCCAAAGCTGAGGAAATGGGTGGCAGCAGTCAAGGAAGCTAGGGGCTGGCTAGGATGCCCTGCAAAACTGCATAGGCAAACCCTGCCCTGGATTTGGAGGAGAGAGGCAGGTGGTAATGCTTGGGAAAATTGTGAAAAGATGTCCAGGTGGCAGCCTCCAGGATGTCCCTGGTGGGGACTCCTCTGAGGAAAGCTGTAGAGGTGGAGGCTGCTCTGGTGGAGTGTGTCCTAACCCTCTTTGGGGGAGGCTTACCATGCTGTTTGTAGCAGAAATAGATGCAGTGTGCTATCCATTTGGAAATGGTTTGCTTGGAGATGGCTTTGCCTTCTGCCCCTGTAGCAAAGCTAACCAGCAATTGATCAGACTTTCGGAAGGATTTAATCCTGTCCAGATAGTATCCGAGCTGTCTGTGCACATCTAGAGAGTGAGGAATCTTTTCCCCCTTGTTCTGGGGATTAGGAAAGAATGTGGGCAAATGAATGGATTGGTTGAGAGCCACATTGGACATCATCTTGGGCATGAAGGATGGGTTAAGTTCTGTGGGATACCTGGTCTGCATGGAAGATGAAGGGTTCCACAGCCATGAGTGCTTGCAGCTCAGACTCTTCTGGATGAAGTGATGACCAAAAGGAATGCTATCTTTCAGTAGAGAAATGTTAGCTCTGCAGAAGAAGCTGGTTCGAAAGGTAAGGTGGCAGGGTGAGCTTTTCCAAGACAAAGTTAAGGTCTCAAGCTGGTGCTGGTGCCCTTCTGGAGAGGGGGGGGGGGCGCTGAAGTTGCATGCCCCTCTGAGGAACTGTTTGATCAAAGGGTGTGAAAAAAGGGGCTGCTCAGTGGGAAAATGAGCAGAAATAGCACAGGCATAAATCTTTAGAGGAGAAAGACAGACCACTGTCACTGGGGTCAGCTATGTAATCCAGGATGAAAGGGAGAGAGCCGTGCCGTATTGGCCCTTCTTAGCCTGGATCCAGGTGCAGAACCTTTTCCATTTTTCTGCGCAAGACTTTCTGGTGTTAGGGCATCTGGCCTCACGGAAAACTTCCAAAACCTTTTTACTAAGGATGGCAGATTGGTTCGGGGTTAGGGAATAAGCCAAGCTGCCTAACTGAGTGTCTACAATTGGAGATGCATATGAATTCCCCTTCCCTCTGGGTTAGGAGGTTTGGAATCTGAGGAAGATGCCATGGAAGCAGTGGGGACAGGGTGTGCAACAAGGGGTACCAGTGTTGTCGGGGCCAGTTGGGAGCTATAAGAATGATCCTTGGTTTTTCCTCCCTTATTTTGAGCAGTACCTTGGGAATGAGAGGTAGGGGAGGAAAGGCATAGACCGAGAGGTTGACCCAGGGGAAGGACAGGGTATCCACTTTCCAAGCCATGCAGTGATGGTCCCTGATGCAGAATTTGCTGAGCTGATGGTTGGTGTGGGAGGCAAAAAGGTCGACCTTCGGAGTTCCCCATTTCTGAGTTATTAGAGTGAAGGTACTTCTGTTGAGCTGCCACTCGTGCGAGTCCGGAAGGTTTCCGCTTAATTGGTCTACCAGGGAGTTTAGAGAGCCTGGTAGGTATTGTGCTAACAGGTGCAGTTGGCATGGAAGAGGCTGTGAGCCAATGGGTCATGGCCAGCCTGCACAGAGGGTAGGAGCGAGTCCCTCCCTGCTTGTTGATGTACCATATCACAGTGGTGGTGTGTTTGCTTTGATCAAAAGAACCCTTGGAGAGAGAAGGGGTTTGAAAGCTATCAAGGCGTACTGCACAGCCATTATGTGCAGGGGGATTTCCTGTGGGCTCCATTGGCCCTGCATGCAACTGCTATCCAGGTGTGCACCCCAAGTGTGGTCTGATGCATCTGTGGTGAGGGTCTGGGGGGTGGGGTGTGGGGAGAAGGGCAGTCCCTTTCTGAGACAAGGAATTATAGGTAGAAGAGTTTCCAGGGCTTAAGAGTGCTGACACCAAAGGCTCAAGTTTCCTCATATGCAGTCTGGCATATGGAATGAGGAGTAAGCAAGATGCCATGAACCCAAGAGCTTGCAGGATTTTCCTTGCAGAAAGCTGGGGCCTGGTGGCCAGTTGAGAGAAGTAGGCTGTCAAGAAAATTTGTTTCTCTGGTGTAAGGTATGCCATCTGGGATGCTGTGTCCAGACTTGCTCCCAGGAAGATTATCCTTTGGGTGGGCACCTGTTTTGATTCTTTTCGTTGATTGTGTACCCTAGGGAGGTTAGTCGGGTCTTTACAAAGGCCAGGTACTTGAGCAGCTTTTCTGGGCTGTCTGCCTGAATAAGGCAGTCTAAGTAGGGGTAAATTTGAATATTTATTTGTCTGCAAAAGGCAATGGCCAGAGCCAGGCATTTTGTGAAAACTCTGGGAGCAGTAGATAAGCCAAAGGGAAGTGCAGAGAACTGAGTGTCGAGATCCTGCCCTGAAGAGGAGATATTTCCTGCATGATTCCCTGATAGGAATGTGGAGGTAGGCCTCTTTCAGATACAGTGTGGCTAGCCAAATGTCCTTGGAGGGCATGGGTAGCAGCTGCTGGAGGGTGAACATTCTGAATTTTGGAAATGGATTTGCTTTCGAGCATCTGCCCATTGATTTGGAGGTAGATTTGGGAACCCTTTTGGGGTTGGAAAAGTACAGTTGTGTACCTACCATAAATGTAGATGTTAGAGTGTATTCACTGTTGCAGTCATTACTCTTGGGTTATCCTGCTGGCAGGCTACCCGCAGTTGGCCAGAATTCCAAAGTCTAGGTCCGGCGTCGGTTGCTGTCGCCTCTTCCCGAACATCAGTGCGCCAGGGGTATAAAAGACGCAGCAGACGCCATTTTTTTCAGTTTTTCTTGCCCCAGATGTCAGGTGCCCCCAAACTGGTAGGCTGAAAAAATATGCCAATAAGTATGCATGCACAAAAATAACATTTCCTTCATCTACAAGCAAATACACCACATAGGTTGTATAGGATAGAGAAGTACAGATAAGTCCCAGCAAAGAAAAGGGGGATGGTGGGTGGGTAACCTGGACTGCAACAGTGAATACACTCAGTAACATCTACATTTATGGTAGGTACACAACTGTACTATGTTCATCGTGTTTCACTGTTGCAGTCATTATTCTTGGGTTGAATCCCAAAGCTGAGGATGGGTGGCTGGGCTAAATAGGATTAGGAGAGGCTATGAGGCCCTGCAGAACTGCAGTGGCAAAGCCTGCTCTGGACTTAGAGTAAAGAGGTAAGTGGTAGTGCTTTGTGAAAGTGTGCACTGAAGTCCAAGTTGCAGCCTCTAAGATGTCTTTGGTTGGTACTCCTCTAAGGAAGGCTGCTGAAGTGGCTGCTGCTCTGGTAGAATGAGGCCTAGTGCCCTTAGGCACTGGTTTGCCATGTTGAAAATAGCAGAAACGGATGCAATGGCCTATCCATTTATAAATAGTCTGTTTTGAGATGGCCTTTCCTTGTGATCCTGCAGCATATGACACTAAAAGTTGCTCAGTCTTTCTGAAAGCTTTAGTTCTGTCCAAGTAGAAGCGTAACTGCCTGTGTATGTCCAAAGAATGCAGAATTTTTTCACCCTTGTTCTGTGGGTTTGGATAAAAGGTAGGCAAGTGAATGGTTTGGTTGAGGGCCACACTGGATACCACACCTTAGGCATAAATGTTAGGTTTGTCCTCAGAGAAACCCTGTCTGGATGAAAAATGATAAAAGGTTCCACAGCCATGAGTGCTTGTAACTCCGAGACTCGTGTTGCAGAGGTTATTGCTAGGAGCAGAGCTGTTTTCCAGGATAAGAATTTTATATCAACTGTTGAGGCTGGCTCAAAAGGTGCCAGTGTAAGTTTTTCCAAAACATAATTGAAGTCCCATGCCAGAATTGGTGCTGTCCTTGGAGGCCTGATGTTTCTGGCCCCTCTGAGGTACTGCCTTATTAAAGGATGAGAAAAGATAGGTGGCTCCGTATTGTAATGGGCTGAAATGGCAGAGGCATGAAACTTAATTGATGAGAAAGAAAGGCCTTTGGTTCAGCATCTCAGTTAGGTATTGTAAAATCTGAGGGATATTTGGTACACAAGTGTCAATGCATTGTTCCTGGTTCCAAGTACAGAATCTCTTCCATTTTTCTGCATAAGATTTTCTGGTACTGGGCCTCCTGGCCTCCAACATAACATCCATAACAACTTTTGAAAGAGGAGTGTTCTGAATGGCTAACATTATCTGCCATGCTGCAAGACTTAAGGTCCTGAGTTGGCTGTGCAGGATCAGATTGTTTTGTTGAGTCAGCAAGTGAGAAGTTTGAGGCAATATCCATGCTGGACATTGAGACAAGCTCTTTAGGATTGGGTACCAGTGCTGGTGTGGCCAGTCTGGTGCAATCAGTATCATTTTTGGCTTCTCTTGTCTGACCTTTAGGAGTACCCTGGGAAGGAGAGGCAGTGGAGGAAAGGCATACACTGTTAGATGTTTCCAGCTGAAGGATAAGGCGTCCACTCTCCATGCTTGCTTGTGATAAATCCTTGTGCAAAATCTCTGCAATTGGCAGTTGAGAGAGGAGGCAAATAGATCTATGACTGGGCATCCCCATTTCCTTGTTATCATGCTGAAGACTTGTGGATCCAGTTTCCATTCGTGGGGATCCATGAGGTTTCTGCTTAGTTCGTCTGCCAGAGTATTTGTTTTTCCTGGCAGGAATTGTGCTTGCAGGTGAACTTGATAAGCCAATGCTGTCCCATAAGGTCATTGCTTGTCTGCAGAGGGGGTAGGAATGTGTACCTCCCTGCTTGTTTATGTACCACATGACCATAGTATTGTCTGTCTTGATCAGTAGCTGCCCTGGTTGAAGTAGATCCTTGAAAGCTGTTAGGGCATTTTGAACAGCTAGCATCTCTTTTTGATTGATGTGAAGATGCATCTGGCTTGCAGGCCATCTGCCCTGAATACATTTTCCTGCCATATGGGCCCCCCAGGCATAATCTGATGCATCTGTTGTCAGTGTCTGTCTGGCTGTGGGTAAACTGAATGGCAGACCCTTGTTGTGGTGACAGGCCTCTGACCACCATCGAAACACCTGTTGCAGGCAAGGAATGAGTGTAATTACTGTCTCCAGGCTGTGGCAATGCTGAGTCCAAACACTTTTTAGATACCATTGTACTTTCCTCATATGCAGTCTGGCATATGGAATTAGTAGAATGCAAGATGCCATGAAACCCAAGGCCTGCAGGATTTTCCTTGCAGATAAGTGGGTTTTTGTTGACAATTTTTTGAAGTAAGAAGTCGGTTGTTTTTGTTTGTCTGGCGTGAGATAAGCCATCTGGGCAGTTGTATTTAAGCTTGCACCCAGGAATATTATCTCTTGAGAGGGCACTAGTTTTGATTTCTTTTCGTTTACTGTGTACCCTAGGCCAATTAGTAATCTTTTTACAAACGCCAGATGCTTTAGAAGAATGTCTTTGTTCTCTGCTTGAATAAGGCAGTCGTCTAAGTAGGGATATACTTGAATTCCTCTGTCTGCAAAACGCAATTACTGGTGCCAGGCATTTTGTGAAGACCCTGGGCGCAGTAGATAAGCCAAAGGGCAGTGCAGAGAATTGGTAGTGCATTGAGCCAGCTATGAATCTGAGGTATCTTCTGCAAGATTGCCTATTTGGGACATGCAGGTATGCCTCTTTTAGGTCCAAAGTTACTAGCCAAGCCTTCTTGCCCAGCATGGGCAGTAGCTGCTGTAGAGTCAACATCTTGAATTTTGGAACTTCCAGAAACGTATTTAGTATAGACAGGTCCAGTATTGGTCTCCGTTGTTTTGTCCTTTCTGGGCACTAAGAAAAGTCTGGAGTAAAATCCTTGCCTCTGCTCTTGTTGTGGTACTTGTTGAAAGGCCCTCATGTCCATGAGGGCTGTAATTTGCTTTTGTGCCTCTGCCCATTGATTGTGTGGCAGGTCTGGCATACCTTTAGACCTTGGTAGGGTGTGTAAACAGAACCTGTAGCCTTGGGACACTATGTTCAAGACCCATTTGTCTTGTGTAACCATTTGCCAATTTGATGGAAAAAGTGCTAGTTTTCCCCCTAAGGGGGCTGCCAAAAGGAAAGTGCTTGGATCTGGCAGAGGAAAGTCATTGGGACTGTTTCCTGTAAGGTTGTGATTTGTCTTCTCTGCTTTTGGAGGTAGGAGCACCCCATTGTTTAGGCTTGTATGAGCCTCGGGCTGAGATCTGCCTCTGGGACACCTGTATCTGCCTCTTTGTGGTCTGTCTGACACTGGAAAGGACCAATTTTTAGAAGGCCAGTTCCTGCTAAATCTGGGTGGCTGTACCTGTAAGAAATCCTTAACTGTCTGCATGGATTTTGCTTTATCCTCCATTTTTTTTCAACACGTCTTCTGCTTTAGTACCAAAGTATCATGCTGTAAAGGAGCATCTAATAATTTTGCTTTAAAATGATCAGGCAGATTCTGTTCTTTTAACCAAGCATGCCTTCTAATAACAGAACCTGTAACAGCGGCCCTGCAAGAGGCCTCCAGTGAATCATAACCACATTGCAAAGTATGCTTTCCCACTTGTTCAGCTGCATGCAATAAATCCTGCATTTCCTTGTTCTCTGAACATTCAGTATTTGTCAACAATTTCTGTTTAAGCAGTGACATTAAATATTGCTGATATTTAAGCATATGAAACTGACAATTTAAAGCCCTTACAGCCAAGGTAGCAGAAGTGTAAACTTTTTCCCCCATCGGTCCAGAGCCCTAGAATCCCTATCAGAGGGGACAGGTTTTTTTGCAGTGGAAGCTTTGACCCCTTTGGGACCCTGAGATATAGTTTCTGGGTCAGCAGCGGGGTTTTTATATAGGAATTTATGAGAATCCGGGACCCTGTATTATCTGTCTGGCTTAGCAGGTGCAGGGTTAGAGAGTCAGGGGACAGGCCGGACTCTGAAAATACATCTACAATGTCTAGAACAGGTGGAATAGCAAGGGGTCTGTGCTGAGGAAGTAGCAGAAAGTCTCTGAGCCTTTTCTTAGAGTCAGAATAATCTTGGCTCTCCCAGTGGAAATGCCCCCTCATGGTATGCAGGGTTTCCCCAAAAGAATAATCCTCAGGAGGAGAGGGTGAAGGAATGAATTCTTCAGCATCAGAGTCCTCATAGGGAAGCATGGAATAATCCTGTTCAGAAGAATCACAGGAAATAGAAACCTGATCAGAAGAATCATATTCTGTCTCTTCCCTAGGCCTCTTATCAGGAGGGGGATGGGAACCCCTGATCAAAGTAAGTCTTCGGCCATTTTAAGCATCTGTTTTTTAGGCATGGAAGTCTGAGTAGGAGAATGCTGCACTTGTTTCTTTGTCTTTAGAGCTACTTTAGTCTTTGTAGCTGCAGATGGCTTAATATATAGTTGTGCAGGTCTGAAGACACCCTCAGAAGCCGATGCCTGCTCAGCGGCTCTGGACCCATCTGAGTGAATGATTTCCGAGTGTCCAATACCTTGAGTATCCAGAGACCCAGTCGGCTCCACGTGGGAGTCAGAAGCGGCCTGTGGCTCTGAGGTAGCGGGCGCCAGGGGCTGCGAAAGTGCCTCACTGAGAACTGGCGACTGGCCTTACGGAGGCCTTGTCATTTGTTTTGGACCTCGGATGCCTATCCTTTTCCTTGTCCTTGCGTTTTTTGTAAACACCGGTCGATTGTTCCGACGGCATTATATAATTAAATCTTCGACCAAAGTAATGAAATGCAAAATCGAACCGACGCTTAATAGTGCGTTGGTTAAATCTAGCACGAAACGGACAGCTAGCAACGTTGTGATCAGGGCCGAGGCAAGGAATACAGTAAGAGCTAAAATCCTTATGAGGTATTTGCTTCCCACAAGAAATACAATTAACTTTCTGACATCGGCCTGGAGCAAGAAAAAAGTTTCCCCAACGGGGTACTTAGCTTTAATGAAGACTTCGGTTCTGAAATTCAGATTTGAAAATCTCAGGAGTCGGCCGACCGGCACTTGCAAACTACTTTTGCTTCGGGCACCGCACGGCAAGAAAGGCTGAAGAAAATGCCGTCGGCTGCATCTTTTATACCCCTGGTGCACTGACGTCAGGGAAGAGGCAACAGCAACAGACGCCGGACCTAGACGTTGGAATTCTGGCCGACTGCGGGTAGCCTGCCAGCAGGATAACCCAAGAGTAATGACTGCAACAGTGAAACACGACGAACATGGTGTGGAAGGCGAATTTGTATCCCTGAGACGCAATGTTCAGAACCCACTGGTCCTTGGTAAAGGTGGCCCAGGTGCTTGAGTGAAAGGAGAGTTTTCCTCCTAGGGGTAAGTGAAGGTGGGCAGAGGGGAGGTCGGGAGGAGGTGAGTCATTGTGAGTTCTTACCACAAGGGGGTGGCTTAGAACGCCCTGGTTTTGAAGTGGAGGTAGTCCACTGCTTAGATCTCTGCATTCCTTGGGGCTGCTGTCTGGGGGGGGGGGGGTGTCTGTTTCCATGGGGCCTAGGCTGGCCCGGTTCACCCGGAGCAGGAAAGGACCAGTGCTTGGAGGGACAATGCCTGCTGAACCTAGGATGCTGGCCCTGTTAAGAAATCTAACTATTTACATAGATTTTGCTTTTTCATCCATCTTAAGACCTCTTCTGCCTTAGTGCCAAATAAGTTATCTTTGTTCAAGAAGGCATCCAACAATTTAGATTTGGCATGGTCTGGCAGGGGTTGTTCCTTAAGCCATGCATGTCTTCTAATGATAGATCCAGTGACTGCAGCCCTGCAAGAAGCTTCTAGGGCATCAAAACCACAGTGCAAAGTGTGTTTAGTTACTTAACTTGCAGAATGCATTAAGTCTTGTAAATCTTTAGATTCTGCCCAAGCAGGAAAGGAAGACATTTTTTGTTTAATGAGTTCCAAGGTATGTTGCTGGTATTTAAGGATATGGAACTGACAATTTAGTGCCCTGAAAACAAGAGTAGCTGAGGTGTATACTTTTTTTTACCCCATCTGTCCAATGCTCAGGAATCTCTGTCTGAGGGGGTGGGTTTCTTAGCAGAGGTTGCTTTAATCTCTTTTGGTCCTTGAGAAATGACTTCAGGGTCAGCTGTTGGATTTTTAAAGATATTTGTGCGAGTCAGGCACTCTGGAGTACCTGTCTGGTTTTCTGGAAGCAGGAGGTAGGACGTCAGGTAGGGTTGCCATCTTTTCAAATGGCCAAAGTGGGACATTTTCGGGACACGCATCAGATTTTACAGGCCGACACATACCCACAGTCAATACAAAGGATAGAATTTAACTTTTTTTCCTAAATAAAAGTTTATTCTTGTAGCAGTTTAGTTGCTTATTATGTTTCTTGTAACATTTAGGTATTTTAGATAAAGAAATAACTATCTTATGCAACTATTACATAAAATATGGGACATAATTATGTCCTACAATCTCAGGACATTTGCCCTTTTTAATATTTTTTGTCAGGACACAACTGCCCAAAGAGGGACTGCCCCTCTCAAAGTGGGACAGGTGGTAACCCTAACGTTAGGAGTCAAGCTAGATACAAGGAAAACATCATCCACCACATACAGGACTGGGGGGGGGGGAATGGCCAAGGGTCTGTGTTGTGGATGATCTAGGAATTCCCAGAGTCTCTTTTTAGACAAAGGGTAGTCCTGACACTCCCACTGGAAATGCTCCCTTAAAGTACACAGGGTTTTCCTAAAGGAAAAATCCTCTGGGGGAGAGGGTGAAGGAATGGATTCCTCTGCATCAGAATCCTCATAAGTGGAAAGGGGTTGCATGTCTCCATAGTCAGATGCATCAGATTCATCTGACTCTTGTTCAGACAAAACTAATGGGGGACAGATCTCTTCTTTTTTGAGGGGGTAGCTTGGCTTCCCCTGATCAGCATGATAAGGCTTCTGCCATTTTAAGCATTTGAGACTGAGGGAAGGTAGCAGGCGCCTTAGAGTGGATAGTCACTTTCTTGGGTGCGGTTCAAACCCTGTGCCTAAGGAACTCGGTTGTTTTCGAAAGAACAGTAGTCGTGAAAGATGATGTCTGTGTTGAGATTCAGTGGTGCGAAGGACTTCCTCGGAAGATGGTGCCTGCACAGCGGCTCCAGACCCATCCATGGTAGAGATGACAGCAGGATCCGTAGACGAAGAAGAGTTTTGCAGCATACCGGACTCCGAATCAACTGTAGCGGGCATCAGGGGCTGCGAAAGCACCTGAGTACCGGAGGATTGACAACTAGCTTAACGGAAGAGTCGTCGGCAGGTTTGGTCCTGTGTGGTCTGTCTCTGTCTTTATCTATGTTTTTTCAGAAGATTGGCTGTCGGATGGCTTACTGAAGCCATATCGGAATTAGAGGACTGTAAAAGAAATTATCTGGCTACAATAAGGGCCCGATGACATAGTTCTGGCTTTGAACAAAGCACAGAAGTGACAATGGGGGACGTCATGGTCTGGGCCCTAGACAAGTGATGGAGTAAGAGTGAAAGTCTCTGTGTGGTATTTGCTTTCCACAGGCAAGACAATTAACTTTTTCTGACACTGGTTAGTGCAAGAAAAAAGGATCCCCAACGGGGTACTTAGCTTTAGCAGACTTCAACTTCAATTTGAAAATGAAAACTCAAGGTAGCGGGCCAAATGGCGCTCATGCGAACTGCTTCGGGCTCCACGGCAAGTAAGACTGATGTAATGGTGTCAGCTGCCTTGCTTCATACCACTGACAACCTGATGTCAGTCCTCAAGCAACTGCAACAGATGCAGAAATACTAAGTCTCTGATATTCGGGCCGGCCGATGGCTACCCTAGCAGGGATAACCCAAATGTGTTGACTGCAACAGTGAATACACTAAGATCTACATTGATGGTAAGTGTACACAACTGTACTTTTCCTCAGCTGGATCTTCTAAGGAATCAGGGGCTCAAACCCCCCCCCCCCCCCAACAAAGAAATCACGAAGAACATCCAGGATGGCTGACGTGCATATCTTTTCCCCCAAAGTGGTCAAGACAACTGCTCTCCACATCATTTGGGAGAGAGTTCTGCAAGAGAACCTCTTGGATCCACATTTATGAAGAAAATGCCACTTCTGGATTCACAACCAGCTTCTTGTATGGCTGCTTCTGGGAGTCTAGCACTCTTAGACACAATCAGAGCTACTAGGACATGGGACTAGATGACAGGCTGCACAGACATGTCCAAGGTCACATCACCCAGTACCTCCAGCACTGGAGGACTAGCTAGAAGTTTGGACTCTAAGTCCAAGAAATTGAATCTCTTCTTGGAGTGGGAATATTCCTGGACCACCCAGTTAAATGGGGTCTTTCACCCTTTGCAGTGTCCCCAAAAAAAGACCCTCAGGTTTTGAAGCAGAAACTAAATATTTTAACACCCAGATTTGTCACAGGAGTCTGGTGAAAGCTGAGCAACATAAGCAAACTGTTTCCTCAGCATCTGAGGAATCAAAAGTCTCTTATGTGGAAAGTCCCAATTTTAACAGGAGCGATTCCTGGACCAGGGGGTATTTTCAAGGTAATACTGCCTGTATATCATGAAATCCTTGAGATCCTCGGCCATACTAAGTAGGTCCCTGCAGCCAGGGCAAGGGCAAACTGACTACCAAATTATTCAGTTTTAATGGTTTGGGCCTTTTTAGTATTGGGTGCTGGACAAAAGGGTCCCCAGGGCAAGCAGCTTCAACCTGGATAGTGTTCTCCAATAGCTCCTTAACCAGTATACCCAACCCAGTTACCAGAACCCTGGTGTCAGAAGACCTGCCTGCATAGGGGCTCTGAACTAGACTGCCACCTGAAGCTGCTAGTCTTGACTGGACGCAAGAGCTGCAGCGAGCATGGCAGTCTCCCTAGGAGTCTTACCAGAGGCTTTGGTAGCTGTGGATTTTGTTGGAGCAGGCTGCTGGAGTACCTCACTTCTACTCTCTCCAACCTAAAAGGACCATCAGAAAATACAACAGTCATCAGTTCGTTTAATGCTCCTTTCCTTTGGATGTTTTTTTCCTCTGGAGCTTGATGGCAGGACTGGATGCCACAGTGTCCATAGGTGAAGAAAGAATAGTTCTGTATGTGTAAGAACTTACCATAACCTTAGATGTCCTTCTCTTCTATGTTTTAGTATTCATAACGGTAGGGAGGTTTGCTGCCTGCAGCGCCGACATCTGGCCAGTATACCAAAGTATTGCAGTAGGGGGGTACGTGTGATGCCCTGCAGCAGGGCCATAAATTAACATAGGGTATAAAAAGTGGCCGCTGCCAGTTTTCCCTACATAGAAACTGGGACAGGATTTACACATTGCCAGGTAAATTATTCCAGTTGTTTGACAATTCCCCTTTTCCAGTGTTATGGTACTTCTTAATAAGTTGTTAATTTTTAACGTCTCATCTTGACAAATAAATCTACATTGAGAACAAGTACCACATCTGACAGTACCAGTCTTGTGTGGGATTACAAATGCTGTTTCAAAATTCTTTTTCAGATTTGGGCCAACCTTGTATACAAAATTAGGTTTATCCCCTCCCACACTCCACAGTTTTGGGTTGTTCTTAAAGGCCCAGTTTTTCATGATAATTTTTTCAACCTCATTTGCCTTCAAGCCAAATGGAATAATCATGGGAAAACTGAGAGAAGGTTAAGGGATAGGGTTTACGAACATGTATATCAAATTAGTACTCAAAATACTAATAATGCCCTATTCAGGCATATTAGTACATCTCAGACTTGCAAAGAATTCAGTTTCTGTATAGTGGAAAAGGTCAAGAAAAATCCAAGAGGTGGCAACTATAGGAATTTCATAGAAGAGATTGAGACCAAGTGGCAAATTAAATTACAAGCAAGTATACCACCTGGTTTAAATGAAATTATTTCTATCAAGCCAATACTGGGTAAAAAAGCTGAACATTCGAAATGATTTTTAGCACAATCTGTTACTTATAATGAATATGAAACATGAATGTGGAAAATATATTTTAATTTTACATGACCTGTTGGTTTTAACAACACATTGTATATATAATTGTAATAGATGTTTTTTAGAGGCTATAAATTTTTTGTGGTAGTACTACTTTAAATGAGTAGGATTGTTTTGAATTGATGACATCACTTTGTTAGGAAAGGTATTTAAGGGGGATAATTTTAAAAAATGGCAGATTCTGATGAAATTCCTGTTAAGGGAAGAAAGCGCTCAATCTGTTAAAGTTTTACAATTAAGTTTCGGCGGGTGTTTCCTGGAGTTTTGCGGTTTCTTTATCAATACAGTTGTGTTTGCCATCATGTATCCTTTAAGATACAATCTTCTGGTACCTTGTAACATGATATTGGAATTAATGCAAATATGAGTAAGCAATATTTGATGCCTAGATGCGTCAGTAGGAGTTAAATGCAGAAACGCCTGGAGGTACACTTGGCCGTAATGAGTTAAGGTGTAACACTCAAATCTCTTGTCACTGAGACTACAGTGAGAGAGACAGATGTCCCACTCACCAGGGTAGATAGGGAGAAAGTCATGGTTAAGCTGCCTGTCTGGTGCCAGGATTTGTCAGATCATGCGCGGACTCAGGTCCCTCAGCAACAAGTACCATTATGACTCTGCAAAGCTCATGTTGGAGTGAACAACTCTTCATAGAGTCCAGTGAGGTACGTCTCGAGAGACGTGATTTAGGTCTCAAGAGTATGTGTGTTCCAGGCAGGTATGTCCCTAGCCTTGAACAGCATATTACCCTCACCAGAATGATGCCACAGTATAAACAAAAAAATGAGAGACTTCAATAATTGGCTTAGTTTTTTGTATCATTCAAAGGAAATACAGTTTCTGTCAGCCTGGGATGACATGGCTGACAAACCTCACTGCTTTGCCAAAGTCAGCTTGCACCTGGCACCATTAGGCTTTTGGCTGCTGGCAAAGGCTCTTGCTTCTCCCACAGTACCTTTTTTAGGCAAGGTCTCAAAAAAACAAAATTGCTGATGTGAAAACTGCCAAGCATAACAAAATAATAATTACGCTGCTAAACACTAGAAGCTTAAACCAAAAATAGCACACCCTGGAAGCACTTCCATCACTGGAGGATGTAGATGTCTGTGCAGTCGCAGAAAGCTGGTTCAAGACCTCAGAGTACCCTGGTCTTACAAGGCTACAATGCCTTTCACACTGCAAAATGAACATGTGAGAACCAAGGGAGGCAATGTTTCTATCTACAGTAGAGAAAAATTCACCTCCTGACCAATAAGAGTTGACAACACCATGGAGTTACTGTCTCTGTTCTGATCCCATTCAAGTCATACTAGGTATAGATCTGCCAGACACTGGCCATGGACAATTTCAATTATCCCACCACCAACTGGGAAACCTACTCTAGCCCCAACTCACTAGCACAAAGGATCCTTAACCAACTCAAATGCCCTGGAACAAATATTTCAAACTCCAACAAGAGGTACAGACATACCAATCTGGTCCTCACTAACATGACAAACAGATGCACCACTGCAACTAATCGGACCCTCAATACTTAAATCTGACCACAAATCAGTCGCCTTCGAACTGGAAATAACACCAGAACTTACAAAGGGTGAAGTCAGACTCAAAAACTTCACCAAAGCAAACTGTCATGTAAAAGCACAGCTCTCACATAAAAACACAAACCACACACCAATCTTAGCGAAGGCTCTCAATAGAAATCTAACCAAACAGCACAGACCTCCAAATCAGAAATGCACTCTACCACAGCACAGCACAAATCACAAGACAGGGAATCATCTCTGTGTCACTGCTGGACAGAGGCACAACAAACTAATGGGCACAGTATTTTTTCATATAAGGGGTGGCGTAAGCCACAAAAATTTGGGCTAGGCTTATAAATGCCTTAGGGCAGATAGCCTAGTATAAACCTATGAACCTATGAACAACTCACCTAACACAGTGTGCCCCTAAGGCAAAACAGCTTACCAAATACACTAATCATAGGTGACTCGACAGTGAGGCACACTGATGTCCCACTCATTAGGTTGAATAAGGAGAAGGTAATAGTCAGCTGTGTCGTGTGCCAGGATCTGACAACACACACACTCAGGTCACTCCACAAGTACAAGTTTGACTCTGTCATTGTCCATGTGGGTGTGAATGACCTGAGACATACCTCTCTGGACTACACGAAGAGACATGGAGGAGCTCTCCGATTATGTGGCCCAGGTAGGTATGACCCTAGCGCTGAGCAGCAACATACTGTCGCCCTGAATGATACCACAGCACAAGCAGAAAATGATTGACTTCAACAATTGGCTAAGTTTCTGGTGTCATTCTAAGGGGATCCAGTATCTATTTGCTTTGGATGACATAACTGACAGACCTCAATGCTTTGCCAGAGATGGCCTGCATCTGTCACCCCTAAGTTTCAGAATACTGGCTAAGGCTCTTGCCACCCCCTACAGTGCCTTTTTTAGGCGGTGTTCCAAAGACCAAATTACCACCGTGACAGCTATAAATAGATGCAATCTGAGGGTCATGCTGCTCAATGCTAGAAGTCTAAATCTCAAGATGCACTCGCTCAAACTCCTCAAAATGGAGAACATCGACATTTGTGCTGAAACAGAGACCTGGTTTAAAGCAGCAGAAACACCCCTGCGCTACCAAGCTATAACTCATTCCACACCTTTCGGCCCAAGAAAATGGACTGAAGCTCCAAAGGCAGTGGCGTCTCCATATTCATAAAGGATATGCACACCTCCAGATTACTAGCTTAGCATTATGCATCTGATATACTTCAGGTACAACTAACAGTGGGTAAGACTGCAATTCAGGTTGTAGCCTACTATAGGTCCCCAACCACTTCCCAAGACTTTCATTCCACGTTTCTAAGCACCCTGGAAACTATTAGGGTCCAACCCAATACTCTCATACTGGGTGACTTCAACCACCTCTCCATCAACTGGGAAAACTACTCATGTACCAATACACTTGACCAATGCTTCCTGGAATTCATTAACTCCAATGCACTGGACCAGCTCATTCTTACCCCCATTAGAGGCAGCAACATCCTTGACCTGGTTATTTCTAACATGGGCAAATGGCCAACACCAATAGTCAATTCTTCCCTGGTTAGATCTGACCACAAACTAATTACCATGGAAATCCACATCTCACCCACACCACCAGCAAAGGTAACCACCATGAAAAACGTATCCAAAGCGGACTTTGGGCTCCTAAAAACAGAGGTGGCTAACCTCACGGCACCCATGTAAATGGAAAGTATGTGCATGACCGCTGAATCATACACCAATGCACTGTTCGAACATGTACATAAATGCATGGAACTAGCCCTACCCGACAGAACAAAGACGCTCTCCTCCAAAAAAAGGAAGCCAAGTCTGGTGGTCCCCTGCCATTAAACTCTACAACAGAAGGAAGAAACTGTTGCAGAAAAAGGTGAGGTCCCAAGACTGGAAAAACTCCCTTATTAGCCTCAACAAAAAGTCAAGATCCTGCATCAAAACCTCTACAGCTAGCTATGAAGGCAGAAGTGCGGCAGACACTAAAAACAACCACAAAGCCTTCTACAGTTATATCAAGAATCTCCACGGCAAAACCCAGATTTGCTCTGAGTTACTGCACAATGGTACCTCCTGTACTGAGCAAACGGATATTGCAAACATACTGCCCGACATTTTCAGTGCCAACTTCACCCCCCCCCCCCCAGAACCAATCACAATACCAGAAGAATGCCAAGCGCCCAGCATTACTGCAGCATAGGTTAAAGCTGCATTGTCCGAGGCCAAGAATACAACTTCCATGGGACCCTGCAATATCTTTGGCTGTGTTCTACAAGAACTACAAAGTGAACCTACACCACATATGTGGGCCCTGTTCGATCACAGCCTCACCTCGGGCTTTGTCCCTACAGAATGGCACACCGCTACAGTCATCCCTCTCCATAAAGGGGGGGGGGTGACTACAGGCCCTGGGAATTCTCGCCCCATTAGCCTGACTAGTCGGATATGTAAGGCTATGGAGTGCATCATCATGGACCTAATCAACAAGGATATAGGGAATCTCCAAACTCTGGATCCCACACAATTTGGTTTTGTTAAGGGTACATCATGCCTGCTCAATTTGGCCAACTTCTTTGAGTCAGTCACCAGAGCTGTGGATGACAGCAAGGCAGCTCATACAGCCTACCTTGATCTGGCCAAGACCTTGGATACCATTCCCCACTCAGGAATTATTGATAGACTCACCAAACTAGGCATCAACCCCTATATCACTAGGTGGGTTGCAAATTGGCTTTTTAACCCACAGGATGAAAGCTGCAGACTCCAAGTCAGACTGCCAACCAGTCACAAGTGGAGTCCCACAGGGGTCGGGCCTGAGTCCTCTCCTGTTTGGCATCTACTTCTCAGAAGTCCAGGCCAACACGGAAGAACTCTGGCTGACCAAGTTCACAGACAACTGGAAGCCATTATTAACTCCCCCAATGATTTAGACATCCTACAGAAAGGCCTCACAGAGACCAATGACTGGTGTTGAAACTATGGCCTTAAGCTTAATGCCAAAAAATGCATCTTCATTCCCTTTGGAAAAAACTCAGTTCCCACTAATTATCACATTGATGGTAGCCCACTGAACACTGAAGGAGTTATAAGAGATCTGGAGACACAGGTTGACAGGAACCTCTCTCCTTCGACCACCACATTGCCACTGTGGTCAGCAAGTCCTATGTGGCACATCTCATTACCAAGGGTTTTACATCCAGGAAGAAAGAGGTCATCATATCTCTCTACTCTTCCCTCGTTAGACCAACCATCGAATATAATGCCCTATTTGGCATGTACCTCACTAAACATCTGCAACAGCTGGAAAGGCCACAAAAGTACCTCATGAAGAGGATCCTAGGCCTTAAACACATGCCCTACATGGACAGACAAAAAACTCCAGCTTTTCTCTGTCTCATATCGTCTATTAAGAGGTGATCTCTGCTTGACTTACAAAGCCATGTCTGACCCAGCCCTGTTAAAAATGTTACACCTAAAGAAATCCCAATCCCTCTGCACCTCATGCTTCACGGACCTCAACCTCATTACCATAACCAACAGAACAAGCTGGAGGGACAGGTGCATAACCTAGAGACTTGGCCATGCTCTGGAATAGACTTCCCATACATGTCAAACTGAGCATCTCACTGGGCCTTTTCAAGAGAAATCTTGATGAGTGGATGGGAAAAAGAAAGTTCCCTCCGGGGATCACTCCAGTGGCTCTACTTGACAGAGGCACTGGGAACTAACGCCGGCATGATGCCAGGGCACTTCTATGGGCTAGGCTTGTAAAAGCTCCAGGGCCGTTGGCTTAGTACACACCTATGAACCTATACCCTTCTAGGAGAAGGTATAAATGCATTCTAAGCCCAACCCCCAGCTGGAAGTGGTAACTACACCAAAGCCCTTTACAATCACTTGTATAACTGTACAGACTCAGCTGTTCCAGAAAGAATCAAAGCCAGAGCCCCATGTAAAAAAAAAAGCTGTCCTGGTGGGCATCCAGCATCAAAGTTTACAGCAAATGCAAAATGTTGCTCTCTAACAAAACTAAGGCAAGTCTCCAACAATGAAAAAATACCTTCCTCACCCTCAACAGGCAAATAAGACATGTCAAATCCTCTAAGGATAACTGATAAATCACAGCCAAGGATAATCATATGGCCTTTTACAGCTATGTACATGGCTTAAAAGGTAGGACCCAAGCCTGTGCCGAACTAGTGACCAACAGTATCACACACTGATCCCACAGAAATAACAAGCCTGCTAGTGAACAGATTTGGTGAAATATTTCACTCTATTATCCCCTCCAAACTTATCACAAACCTTGCCCCCAATTCCCCTCCTTTAATATCCAAACAGCAGGTCATTAAAGCCTTGTCTAAGGCAAAACACGCAGCCTCTATAGACCAGACGGCATCCCAGGCGGTCTTCTAAAAAAAACTAAAACATGAACTAGCATCACCATTAAGTACCCTACTCAATCACAGCCTAACCACTGGCTTTGTTCCTGCAGAACGGAGAAAAACAACAGGTATTTCCCCTCCACAAAGGCTGCTTAACAGACCCAGGGAATTAAAGACACAATTCTGACCAGCCTCATCTGTAAAGTCATGGAACATATATTCATGAATCTCAAATAAAGACATAGGCCACCTCCAAACACTGGATCCAACCCAATCTGGCTTCATTAAGGGCAGATCCTGCCTGTTAAACCTGGTGGATTTCTTTGAAAATTTGACCAGGGCCACTGACTAGGGAAAATCTGTGCACACAGCATCCTTCAACTTGGGAAAGGCCTTTGACACAATCCCACACTCCGGCATTACAGATAAACTTAGCAAACTGAACGTAAACCCCTTTGTTTTAAGATGGGTTAAACTGGCTCACAAACCAGTTGCACATTATCAGACTGGGTGACTTCACATCAACCAGCATACCTTTCACCAGTGGGTTGACACAAGGCTCAGTGCTGGGCCCCCTACTGTTTGGTACACACTCTCAGAACTTCAGGCCAAAACTTAGGGGCTGTGGTTGACCAAGTTTACAGACAACTGTAAAGTGTGCGCAATTACTGAATCTCTGTCTTTAGTCAATGTCTCAAACTGAATGCAAGAAATGCATCATCATTCCTTTTGGTAAACGCAAAGCCCCTTCATACTATCAAATTAACACCCTACGTACTCATGAAGTGGGTAAAAGATCTGGGATCACAAGTGGACTACAATCTTAACTTTGACCACCATGTGTCTACTGTAGTAAGGAAGGCTTTCTATGTACCACACATGATTAGCAAAGGCATCGCCTCTAGAGCAAAGGAAGTTATAGCCCCTCCACACTCATCAGGCCAATAATTGAGTACAATGCCCCTTTTGGCATGTGCCGTACAAAGCACCTGCAGCAACTGGAGACACCTCAGGGGTATCTAAGCAAGATGATCAAGGGACTCCAGTATGTAGTGTATTTAGATCAACTAAAGTCCCGGTCACTACACTCAGTATTGTATAGACTTCTTAGGGGAGACTTATGCTTGGCTTACAGAGCAATCTCTGACCCAGACCTAATGAATTTACTGTACATCCACAAATCAAACGGGACTACAGCTACCTATTCCAGGGACATAAATATGACCTGCGACTTAAGGGATGTGCTGGAGAGAGAGATTTGTCTCCTAGCGACTGCCTCGTCTTTGGAATAGGCTGCTAATTAATGTGAAGTAGAGCACTTCTAGGACACTGTTCAAAAGGAACCTGGACAAGTGGATGGGGCACCATAAATTCTTACCGGGGATAGCACCCACAATCCTCATGGACATGGGCACTCATTAACAAATACAATCCTGGGTACTGATTAGAGTATCTATAGTATTACATTGGGATAAAACAGCTAGGCTTGAAATTACCTCCGGGTCGACAGCCTAGTAAAGACAGATTAAAATCTTACCATAATGATATAGGTCCTTCTCTTCTCTGTTGCAGTATTCTTAACATGAGGGGAGTTGACATGCTAAAATGACCCAACGTCGGCCAGTATACAAAAGATTTTTACTGCTTAGAGGTGCATGGTATGTTGCACGTAGTCTGCTATCAGATGTAGGCCATAAAAGCGATGCACACATGCACCATCCTCAGAACTGAGTGCCTCAAGATGAATGCCCGTCTAAGGAAAGTATGTAGGCTAAGTACATCCAAGAAAAAAAGTCAGAGGAAAGGAAGGAGGGATGGAATACTGCGAGAGAGAACAGGACATCATCATTATGGTAAGATTTTACACAACTAATCTATGTCCTACTCCTCTTTTGCAGTATTTTTTACATGAGGGAGAATGGCAAAGCTCGTGAGGAAAGGGAGGCGGGTAGGAGCAGTGGAGCTCTTCATGAAACAATGGAAAATAGCGATAGCAAACCCTGCCCTAGATTTAGAAATTTTGACTAATATGTAATGTTTAGTGAAGGTATGGACTGAGGACCAAGTAGCTGCCTCCAGAATGAAGTTAGGGTCCAGTCCCTTTGAAGAAGGCACCATAGGAAGAGTCCTGGAAGTGTGCCTCAACAGCAGAAGGGAGACTCTTTCCATGATGCTCATAGCAGAAGGAAATAGCTTTAGAGATCCAGCTGGAAATTGTGCAGTTAGAGACAGGAAGTCCTAAAGCTCTAGGGTGAAAGGAGACCAACACCTGGTCAGATTTCTTGATATTCTTTGTTTTCTCAAGGTAGAATCCAAGCTGTCTGTGCACATCCAAAGTGTACAGAACCCTCTCTGCAGAGTTTTATGGAGAAGGGAAAAAGGTACGTAAATGAACAGACTGTCTGAGGGATAACTAATTTACCAATTTAGGCATAAAGGAAGGATCAGTGCGAAGAGAGACGCTGTCTGTAGAACATCAAGAAAGGAAGGGAAACCATAAGGGCCTGGAGTTCAGAAACCCTTCTGGCTCAGGTTAGTGCAAGCAGCAATGAGTTTTCCAGACGTAGTATTTCAGGGAGGCAGAACTTGCTGGCTCAAAAGTGGCTAGGGTCAATGTGACGCCCCAGCACTGGCCCAGTAATCAAGGAGCCTCAATCCTCACCACTGGCACAGGGGGGGATGTACACACTGGGAGGATGACAAGTACATACACAGTAAGGTACAATTTCCTTTACAAGCAGAGACCACAGTCTGGGGCTGGTTTCTCCCTCTTTCTCCAGATCCCCAATAAGACTCCCCACTGGCACAGCTATAGGATTGAGATCTCAGCTGAGTGGCCAAGCCAAGACCTCCAGCACCCTCTCTGTCTAACCAGTGCTTCGTGTCCCGGTCCAAGTAGCGGCCACACACAGTGAGGTTTGATTTAGACACACACAATGAGGTTTGATTCACACACACACACACACACACACACACACACACACACACACACACACACACACACACACACACACACACACACACACACCTGGCAAAGGCTGGCACATATTTACTAGTTATGCCCCCTTCCGCCTAGAGTACAAGATCGTTTTCACGGTCACCGGCCACTACTTATCAGCTACTTTAAAGCCCTTAGAAAAGAGTGTCCAATCTTCCTGTGTAATGTCACTATTAATCTAACTGGCAGTTTGACAAAGAGCAAGGCTTTTAGGAGTGGCTCACACAGTGTTAGCACATAAATATACAAGTACTCTAAAAGCTTAAAATACATCTAGACAGATCAGCCACATTTGAAAGGTTTAAATTTATTTAATAATAATAATAAATCAAGAAAATACTCCGTAAACAGTCACCTCAGAGTTCAAAATCACAGGAAATGGTTAAAACGCCGCAGGACAGTCTCAAATAAAGAAAATATCCAAGCTACACTTCTCTATATTCCTGGCTGTATCTAAGAAATTACTGTACCCTAGACTTACTCTTAGCAAGGCAAGACAGATGTGGTGAGTGGGCTTTTCAGCTGATGTTGTCAGGTCAAAGAAAATACAAAATGCACAGTCTCTCTCGGAGTACTTAACTTAATATTTCAAATATTACTGGTGGGATACTTGCAGCACGACTTTACTTCTTGTCATCTGACTATCCCAGGTGAAAACCCCCATTGCTAGAAACTGCCAGCATTTAGCATCTCACTGTGAAAAATACATAGCCCTCAGATCTTTGGCAGCTGCCGGAAGACACAAAACAATAAAGCACTTACAAGACAATGCAGAAGGCTCCCTAGTTTTAGGCATCCTGTCTCCTTGCTGCATTGAAACTGAAAGATAGCATCTCTTTTGTTTATTGCCCAGCAATAAAAACACTTCAGTCTCAACTATTCTTAAGTTTTGTAAGTTCATCTACTGCGTTTCAGTCTCCCCTATGAATTTATATATATATATATATATATATATATATATATATATATATATATATATATATATATAGTGTGTAAACTGTTACAATAGTGCATATACATTTCTGCTCAGTACTTTAAAAATCTCTCTTCTGTTCCAGCAGTTTGATATACACAACACACAGTTCTAATATAGTGGTAACAAACAATTGCATCATGCTGATACTCACAAATGACAACTATTTATAAAATTCCAGACAGCTGGGCTGGCAGTATCTCCTTTTGAGAGTCAATTTCTCCAGTACACAGTTAAGATCCCAGGGACTTAAACCAGTTCCTAGGAGGTCTTATGTCAAGGACTCCTTTTAAAAATTGTTTATCCTCAAATCTAGAGGCTAAGGGGAGAGAATGCGACAAACAGGCAGAGATAACTGGCAAGTGCACTTTCCCTGAAGAGCACGCTAAACCAACATCCAGCAATTCACAAAGCAATTCACCAGTGTAGGTGGATCCAGGTTATGGGACAGTCACCAAAATATCTTCCATTTGGACAAATAAGACTTTCTAGTATTGGGTTTCCTGGCCTCCTACAGAACCCTAACCACGTCCTCCGAAAAAAGGTGTCTGAAATTAACTAAAACCCCCATCACCCTCAGCAGCAGCTGAACAGTAGACAAGTGGGGATGGATGACAGTTCGCTTGTGTTGTGTGAGAAGGTGTGCTCTGTGGGGTAACTTGTGGTGACTGCCCTTGGCTAAATGCAGGAGTAGGAAGAACCAATGCAGTGTTGGCCAAAAGGGGGTCACCAACAAGATTTTTGGTTTGTCATGCTGACTCTTTAGCAGGACTTTTGGAATGAGGGGCAGGGGAGGGAATGCATACAGAAACATCCCCTTCCATGTAAGGCTGACAGCATCCACCTTCCAGACCAGAGGACATGGATCTCTGGCAAAAAAACGGTGGAAGTCTGTTCATGGGGGGAGGGCAAAAAGGTCTATTTGTGGAGTACCCATTGGTGGACAATGTCCAGGAACACACCCCTGTGGAGTATCCATTTGTGGGATTGTGTTTCAGACTTGCTCAAGATGTCTGATGCTACACTTAGGCTGGAAGGGATATACACAGCCTGAAGGGGATCTGAAGTTTGACTGCCAGCTCCCACACATGCAAGGCTAGTCTGTAAAGAAGATCACATTTTGTTCCCTTTGCACCCCCCCCCCACTTGTTTACATACTGTAGAACAGTCATGTCTGAAAATTGTTAGAGGGCCTAGGATGAAGAGAGAATGAAAGGCCAACAGAACCAGTAGCAGTGCCCTCATTTCTTTTATACTGATGTACTGCCTTCTTTGAGAGGGGGACCAAATCCCTTGTGCCATTATGGAGCTGAAAGCTGCTCCCCATCCTGTGTCTGAAGCATCTCTGAACATGAAGTGCTGGAGGATGAGGTGGGAGACCTGGGTTGGCAGTCAACTGCTGAATCCACCAGGTAATCTCCCGCTTTAAAGGAGGAGGAGAACAGGGAATGCTAGTGGATATGCATGTTGCATCCACATTAATTTCAGGAACCACTGTAGTTTTCTCATGTGCAGTTTTGCCAGAGGAAGCATTGGGATGGTGGTCGCCATCAAGCCCAGAGTTCTGAGAAAATTCCTGGCAGTGATACGAGTTAGAGGAATGAGGGTTTGAAAAAAGGAATGGGGTTTCTGAGCCTTCTGAGTGAGGAGAAAGACCTTCATGAAGTCTGTTTGTATCCTGCATCTCAGAAAAATCGGGTCCTAAGATGGTGTGAGTGTAGACTTTTGGTAGTTTACTGTGAAACACAGATTATAGAATGGAAATAGCATCACTCAGGTTGGATACTAGAGCTCCTAGACTATGCCTAAAAGAGAAGGTCATCCGGGTATGGGAAGACTTGAATGCTCTGAAGTCTGCAGTAAGCAATAACTGGGGCTAGGCACTTTAATACCCATGGGGCTGTGGAAAGCCCAAAAGGCAAGACCGCAAACAAACTGCCAATAGGCTACACAGAATCGTAAAATTTTCTGTAACTGGGAAGAATGGGGATGTGTAGGTAAGCGTTCTTGATGTCTATGGAGACTATAAAGGCTTGTGGGCTGATCACAGGGAATAGTATTTGCAAAGTAAGCATTCTGAAGGTAAGCACTTTCAGAAAGGTGCTGAGGAAGGAGAGGTCCAGGATGGGTGTCCAAGAGCCCTCTTTCCTTGGTACCAAGAACATCCTTGAATAGGACACTTTTCCTCTGATTTGATGGAACAGATTGAATAGTGCCTTGATCCAATAGGTTTTGCAGCACCTCTGGAAAATGTGGCAGTTCCTATGAAAGGTGGGACTGAATTCCAGACGATGAAATAACCCTTTATCATGGAGAGCACCCAAGAATCCTGTGTTTTGCCAATCCTTTTGTGGATCTGTGGGAGGTGACAGATGCTTGTTTTTTTTTAATTCTTCTTGGCATGCAGATCAGCCCTATTTAAGGTCGAAGGACCAGATGTAGGCCTAGTTTCTATAATGTCAGAATCAACTTCCTCTCTAACCAATATCTGAGAAATCCCCCTGGGGACCTCAATGATCACAAGTCTAGGCTCCCCCTGGACATCTCCACTGGATGCCTGTGTTACCTCCAAGGATGTGCAGTCATCCTGAGCCAAGGCAATCTTTGCTTGGCCTGTGATTCGGACATAGTGGCTTAAAGTTTCTCCGGACTAACTGCTGCCTTCGGAGAAACATCTGTCACTTGAGGTGCAGCTGAAGCTTCAGGTCTAGGCTTACTGGCCTTCCGTTTCACAAGCGACTGCCTCAGGCACTGAGGATCCCTCCATAGCACTTTTCGCAAGGAGTTTCAAAGGCTGATTCTTAAAGAATATCGCAAGGGAAGATAACCTACTTCTCAATATTTCAGGCACAAAGGTCTGGCAGCGAGTACATTCATAGCTATCAGATTCAGGGTTGGACATTCAAGACTGGCTTCAGGTGCTTGATACCCTTTGCCATTGTCTTCCGATGCTTCAGTCTTTTGACCCGAGAAGTTTGACTGTGGGTTCGGAAGTGATGACATCATCACTGTGCAGACTGAATGTCGTAGGTTTGATGCAGGCTGTTGCAAGCTTTGGGCACTCTTGTTTCTGTACATTTGTCCCCCACGAGTGTTGCTTTGATAACTTCCACACTGATACTGCAGATTGCTCTGCTTGTGCCATCCTCGGTAGTTGTATCTTTGTTGGTTTAACCACAACTTCTCAAGTCTACTGCTTCTGATCCTCAGTCTAGGATCAGATAGACAGATATCTGTAAAGGATGTCAGGCTTTTTCATTTGTTTCTTAATCTCACAAAGGTCCATTAGGTTCCGTTATTAAAAAAAAAAAAAAATGACCAGTGCCTGTGGTATATATGGATAAATTGCCCAAATTTCTGCTGGTCTTTGGCCAGAGCAGTTCTTGCTGTTCTGGTGCCTTAGAGAATTTCCTAGTTTTGTCTGCTCTGCAGCTGTTACTACTACTACTCATTTAATACTTAGTTACCAGGTTTGTAAGCAAGCTGGGAGATGCACTGTAGTCGTTTACTGTATTTTAGTACTGCTTCATTACTGTAGTTGCTAGTGTGACTATGCGGGTGCAATGTATTCTTCTGCATCTGTGCAACTATCTTGCCGCCAGCAGCTCCATGATATTTTTTGCCAATTGCTTTCTTGCTGTGTGTCACAACTGCCTATGTAAACTAGAGCAATTCACTTCAGTCAGCTACCTTAGTGTTTTTACAAACACTGGGACCACTTCTGTTTGGACAGTTTTATGAACAGTTTATTTTCATAAACTATGTCAGCATTGCCCATAAGAAACCCAAGCTGCTTTTAATGGATTTCCCCAGATTTCTGTTCCCTATCTACTGCACTTGGATACTTCTACAGTTTTGCTCTTTGTCAGCTGCTTATCCTGTGTGTCATCTCTACCTGGGGGATTTTTGTCTGCAGTGAAACACCATTATCATTTTTATAGGCATTGGTCTTGTTCCTGCTTGGACAATCATGGAACCTGTTTATCTTAATCTTACTGTAATAATGTGGGCATGTTCAGTTCCTGATTTGGCTTTCACCACAGTTCTTTGCTTCACTGTTGGTGTTTGCCCAATTCCTACACTTGTTGTACTTCATTTGCTTACCTTGCGTTTCAGTGAGTTTGGGAAGTACACTATTATTTTATCAGAATGAATTTCATCGGATGTTTTTGACTGCTTTGTTTTAAGTTTGTTTACTGCAGTAGTGCATCAATAACAGCAGAACATTTCCAGGCATAGTTTGTGAATTCCTGGCTGTTACTATACCCAATTCCTTGCTACAACCACTGGATCTGGACTTTGATACCATTTAATCATTTCTGGAGTGAGTTTGTTCTTATTTTAACACAGCTTCTCGATATGCAAGTTGATCATTTGCACTTGCTTTTCTAATTTAGTAGCAGCGTCCCTAGTTACTTTCCTGCATTTTGTGGATTATCACACTGGAAAGCTTGTTTTCATTTGGTGCTTTCATTGTTAATATCTGATTTTATTAAATCAGTGGTATAGTTTTATAATCTGGCTTGTTTTATGTTGCACTTTTAAAGACAACAATGGCTAACATTTGCACTTTGTCACGTCACAGTTCTGGTATTTTTTAGTTTATTCTTAAGAAATGAGCTTTGCACATTTTGCACCGCTACTTTAAACATTTATATACTTGACTGTGGTGGTAGTGCTGCGGTAGCATTGTCGCCTCACAGTTAGACGTTGCCCGTTCGATTCTCAGTTAGAGCGTCTTCTGTGTGGCGACATGCGTGAACGGGCGTTCCTTCGTTGAAGGTTGTGCGTTAGGCCCGGCAAGCCAGCACATGAAAACTCTACTGCCAATCATTAGCGGACCGGAGTTCCGCTGTGGCGACCCCTAACCGGGAAAAGCCGAAAGACACAGACACAAACAAACTTTAAATATTTATAGTTGCTCTCTCTTTCTACCATCTATTTCACAGGATCATAGGTCACTAGGCTAATAGCCCTGCGGCCCTTAAGCCTAGCCAAGAGTTTATCCTCAAAAAAGAAACCTCAGTCAGCACCTGTTGCCCCTGTCAGTGAGGGACACAGGTGGAACCACTGGGACAAATGAGGTTTCCCATCCACTCATCAAGGCTGCACCTGAAGAGGGTCAGCGAGGTACTCCAACGTGTATGGGAAGTCTACTATTCCAGAGACAGGGCAGCCTCTGAGAGACTAACCTCTCTCTCCAGCAGGTTTTGTTGATGTCACATATTCGATTCAGACCTTTCGAGCAGGTGATGGGTGGGGAGTTAAACTTCTGGATATGGAGCATCTCTAGTAGGGCGGGGTCCGAGATTGCTTTGCAGGTGAGATACAGATCACATCTGAGCAATCTATACAATACTGAGTACAGTGATAGTGATTTGAGCCTGTCCACATAGGACAGGTGCTGGAGGCCATGGACTCTCTTTGTGAGGTATTTCTGTGTCCTTCCTAGTTGATGCAGATATTTGGGACAGGTACATACCAAATGGGGAGTTATATTTGATTACTGGTTTAATGAGAAAGGAGTATAGAGGTAATGACCTCCTTTTTTCTGGATGCAACCCCTTTACTTATGAGATGAACCAAATAAAAGGCTTTTCTGACCACTGTCTCAACACGATGCTTGAACGTATCGTTATCAACCTGAGTACCCAGGTCTCTCACCACAGATTGTGTTTAGGGGGTTGCTGTTGATGTGGTAATCTGTAGGGGGCATGTTTTTGCTGAATGGTACGATACTTTTTTTGCATTTAGATTGAGGCCATGACTTTGGCACCAGTCATTAGCTGGTGAGAGACCCTCTTGCAGTACGTTATCATTTGGGGAGTCAGTCATAGCACTCAACTTAGTCATCCACAAACTTGGTCAGCCACAGGCCTTTTATCTTTGGCTGACCCTTTGAGAAACAGATGCCAAACAGAAGGGGTCCCAGGACAGATCCCTGGGGAACTCCACTAGTGACAGGTCAGCTAATGGAGGTGGAGGCACCTATTTTGACCTAGACTGTCCTGTAGGTGAGCAAGTTGGGCACCCACCTGAAGAGACAGGGATTTACGCCAAGTTTTGTTAGCTTTTCGATGATGCCTGAGTGAGGCATTGTGTCAAAGGCCATGGCCAAGTCAAGGTAAGCTGTACTTACTGACTTTCCTTCACCCAGGGCTTTGGTGACAGTCTCAAGTCAACCAGGTTCAACAAGCAAGATCTGCCCTTGACAAATCTGAACTGGGTGGGGTCAAGTGCTTGGAGATTGCTTATGTCCTTGTTTATGAGATCCATAATAATACGCTCCATGGATTTACAGATCAGACTTGTTAAGCAAATGGGGCAATAGTTTCCAGGGTCAGTAGTGGCACAGTACAGTTGTGTACATTTACCATAAATGTAGATGTTACAGTGTATTCACTATTGCAGTCATTACATTTGGGTAATCCTGCTGGCAGGTCGCCCTCAGTCGGCCTGAATTCCAAAGTCCTAGGTCCTCTGCTGTCACCTCTTCCCAGTCAGGTCGTCAGGGGTATAAAAGAAGCAGCTGACGCCATTTCCTTTAGTTTTTCTTGCCCCAGATGTCAGGTGCCCCCTAAAAGGGTTGCCAAAATTTATATATATATATATATACACACACATATATATAATTACATGCACCACTACAAGCAAATACACCACATAGGTTGTATAAATCAGAGAAGGAAAGGCAGGTTCCATCAGAAGAAAAGGGGGATGGCGGGTGGGTAACCTGGACTGCAACAGTGAATACACGCTAACATCTACATTTATGGTAAGTGTACACAACTGTACTAAGTTCTTCGTGTTTCACTGTTGGTCATTACATTTGGGTAGATTCCCAAAATTATGATTGGGAGGATGGATTTATACAGCATTAGGACCAGTTAAAAGGCCCTGCAAGACTGCAGTGGCAAAGCCAGCTCTGGATTTTGAGAAAATTGGTAAATGCTTATGCTTGGTGAAAGTATGTACTGAACTCCAGGTAGCAGCTTCTGGAATATCCCTGGTAGGAACACCTCTGAGAAAGGCTGCAGAAGTAGATGCAGCCCTGGTGGAATGAGATCGGATCCCATGGGGGGTAGGTTTTCCATGGTGCTTATAGCAGGAATGAATGCAATAATTTATCCATTTAGAAATGGTTTGTTTTGAAATAGCCTTCCCCTCTGCCCCAGCAGCAAATGCCACTAGCAATTGTTCAGTTTTTCTTCGATATTTAGTTCTGTCCAAGTAGAATCTAAGTTGTCTGTGCACATCCAAAGAATGCAGAATTCATTCCCCTTCGTTTTGTAGATTGGGATAGAAGGTTGGCAAATGAATGGACTGGTTAAGAGCCACACTGGAAACCACCTTGGGCATGAAAGATGGATTGGGTTCCTCAGATACCCTGTCCGCATGAAAGATGATTAAAGGCTCCACTGCCATAAGGGCCTGTAATTCAGATATCTTTCTAGCTGAGGTGATTGCTAAGAGGAAGGCTGTTTTCCAAGAAAGAAAATTTAAGTCTGCAGTAGCAGCTGGCTTGAAAGGAGGTAAAGTGAGCTTTTAGGTTCATAGGTTGATACTAGACTATCTGCCCTAGGGCATTTATAAGCCTAGCCAGAGCGTGTTTGGCTTTCGCCACCCTTTTAGATTATTTGACTGTGCTTCTGTATAGTAGGTCACAGAAGATAGCCCTTCTAAGGTTAGTTTACTGTGCCTCTGTCTAGTAGGGACACAGAAGAGATCCCAGGGGTAAACCTACGATCACCCATCCATTCGTCAAGATTTCTCTTGAAGAGGGTCATTGAGGGGCTCTGCCCAACATGGATTGGGATTCTGTTCCAGAGTGAGGGGAGCCTCTGGGATATGAATCTGTCCCTTCAGCATGTCCTATTTATTTCTGCTGAGGTTTAAGTCCCTGGAGCGTGTAAGCTCGAAGGGATTTGGATTTCCTGAGGTGGAGCATGTCCATTAATTCTGGGTTGGACATGGCTTTATACGTCAGGCACAGATCGCCTCTGAGTAGGCGGTAAGCAACTGAGTAGAGCTGGAGTTTCTTTAGCCTAACTGCGTAGGGCATCTGTTTGAGTCCCTTGATCCTCTTGGTGAGGTACTTTTGGGGTCTTTCCAGTTGCTGCAGGTGTCGGTTAAGGTACATCCCAAATGGGGCATTGTATTCAATTATGGGCCTGATGAGTGATGAGTAGAGGGGCACAATGACCTCTCTTGATCTAGATGTGAACCCTTCCGTGATAAAGTGGGCTATATATAGGTCTTTCTAACCACTTTGGCAACGTTATTGTCAAAGGAGAGATTGCTATCTACTTGGGTCTCCAAATCCCTAATTACTTCTTCCATACTTAATGGATTTCCACCTATGTGGTAATTTGTGGGCAATTTGTTTTTCCCAAAGGGGATGACTATGCACTTTTTGGCATTTAGCTATAGGCCATGGCTCTGACACCAGTTATCCGTCTCTGAGACCCTTTTGGAGAATGCTTGTGTCAGTTGGTGAGTCAATTATAGCACCCAGTTTGCAGCCATCTGCGAACTTGGTCAGCCATAGTCCTCCTGTGTTAGCCTGTACCTCAGAGAAATATATACCGAACAAGAGAGGTCCCAGGACTGAGCCTTGTGGGATGCCACTTGTAACTGGTTTAGAGTCTGACATGGCACCTGCAATTTTGTCCACGTGGGTTCTATCCCTGAGCCAGTTTGCAACCCATCTTGTGACATAGGGGTTGATATTTAAGCTGGTGAGCTTATTTATGATGCACGAGTGAGGTATTGTGTCGAAGGCTTTTGCGAGGTCCAGGTAGGCTGTGTGGACTACCTTCCCTTCATCTATGGCCTTGGTGATTGTGTGGACTACCTTCCCTTCATCTATGGCCTTGGTGACTGTCAAAGAAGTCGATCAGGTTTAAGAGGCAAGATCTGCCTTTACCAAAGCCGAATTGGGTAGGATCCAGTGTTTGGAGGTTTCCAATGTCTTTGTTTATGAGCTCCATGATGATACCATAGCTTTGCAGACCAGGCTAGTCAGGCTTATAGGGCGATAGTTTCCGGGGTCCGTTGTGGCATCACCTTTGTGGAGTGGGGCCACTGTTGCTGCACGCCATTCCTTGGGTACATATCCCGTAGTAAGGCTGAGATTAAAGTGTGACTTTATGTGAGGGTTCAGTTCTTCCTGGAACTCGTGTAAGACGCAGCCTGGTACACCGCCCGGTTCTATTGATGTTGTTTTTTGCTTTGGAGAGGGCAGCTCTCACCTGTGCATCTGTGATGTCACGGAGGCTACACTGTTTGGATAGACATTTTGCACCAACTCAGAGCATATCTGGGAGTTGCCACCCAGGTTACTGACATAACTAAAGGCGGCCTTGTGATTTTCTTCAGCATCTTGTGCGATTTTTCTTTCAAAACTGGCCTTAGATGATTTTATGAGGGATCGTAGTTTCTTGCTAGTACTGATCAGAGATGCCTTCCCTTTTTTGGATCTGGGATTTTGCTCTATCATGTAGTAGTTTCCTCCTTCTGTTGTATAGCTTATTTATGGCTGGGGTCCACCAGACAGGTCTTCTTGCCTTTGGAAGAGTGAGTCTTGGTTTTATTTGGGATAGCATGATCCATGCATTCCTGTAGGTGTCCATAGAATGCGTTTGTAAAGGATTCTGCAGTTTGGGCCTTATTTTCCACTGGACCGGGGGCTTTGAAGGATTCCACCTCGGTTTTGAGAAGTGTGAAGTTTGCTTTTGAGAAGTTCTTCACCGTGATTTCCTTGGCTGGGGGTGGAGATGAGATATGGATGTCCAGTGAGATTAATTTATGGTCCGATCTTACCAATGAGGAGTATACCTCTGGTATGGAACATAGAGTCCCCATGTTGGTGATGATCAGGCCCAATATGTTTTCCCCTCTTGTGGGAGTGGTGACCAGTTGTTCCATAGCATTTGAGTTTATAAATTCTAGGAACTGTTGGGCGAGGGTGTTGGGGCTTGAGTAGTGCTCCCAGTCTATGTTTAGGTAGTTGAAGTCACCCAATATAATGGTGTTTGGAGAGACCTTCATATTTCTCCAGTGTTCTCAGGAAAGCTGAGTGGGGTTCCTGAGTTTGGGAGGGTAGTCTGTAGCAGGCTACAAACTGAAAGGCAGTTTTGCCCACTGTTAGTTGCACATGGATGGTCTCCGATGCTTTGTGCAGTGCCACTAACCTGGAGGTGTGGGCATCTTTGATGAATATGGATACTCTCCCTCCTTTTGTGGTTTGGTCCGAGTTTTGGGGCCGAAAAGCATGGTATGAGGTATAACCTGGTAGTGCTGGGGTGCTCTCGGGAGCCTTGAACCAGGTTTCTGTTACTGCACAGATATCGATATTCTCCATACTGAGGAGAGCCTCAAGTGTGTGCATCTTGAGGTTTAGACTTCTGGCATTGAGCAGCATTACCCTTAGTTTGTTTTCTTTGTGTTGTCTATGGAGGTGGGTTTGTCTTTTGAGCCTTGCCTAAAAAAGGCACTATGGGGGTGGCAAGGGCCTTAGCCAGTATTCGAAAGCCCAGGGGTGACAGGTGCAAGCCGTCCGTAGCGAAGCAACGTGGCTTGTCGAGCATGTTATCCCAGGCTGACAGACACTGGATCCCCTTTGAATGACACCAATACTTTAGCCAATTGTTAAAATTGATCATTTTGTCTTTATACTGTGGCATCATTCTTGGTGAGGGTAAGATGCTACTCAAGGTCAGGGTCATACCGGCCTGGGCTACATGCTCACAGAGCTCCTCTGCGTCTCTTTTCATGTAGTCCAGGGAGGTACATCTCAGGCCATTCACACCAGCATGGACAATTACGGAGTCATATTTGTACTTGCTTTGGAGTGACCCAAGTGCTTTTGTTATGTGGCGGATCCCGGCACTTCACAGGCAGCTCACAGTGACCTTCTCCTTGTTCAGCCTGGTGAGTGGGACGTCAGTGCGTCTGACAATAGAGTCACCTATTACAAGTGTATTAGGTGTGTTGTTTAGCCTTAAGGGCTGTGACTGTGTGGCACACTGACTATGTGAACTATGTGATACGTTGGTATTGTTGTGTGGTAGCGGTTGCTTGGATGTCTGCTTTGGAGGTCTCTGCTGCTTGGGCAGATATTTATTTAGAGCCTCCGAGTATGTTTTTGTGTGTTTATGTATTTGGTTTGCTGTTGTGATAGGTCTATGTGAGACTGGATTTGTGGTGTGTGTGGTTACCTTCTCCTCCTGACTGTGCCAGTCCTGGGTTGAGAGAGCTCAGCCTCCAGTTTGGCTATATAGCTGCATCTCTCGCATATATTTGAGTTTGTTGGGAGGAGGAGAGGGTTGTCTGTGTACATAAGGCAGTTATAACATTGTCTCAAGATTCACAGATTCACCAGCTGGACTGGAGAGTATACCCGAAACTGACCTTTGGACATGTCAGGATAGTATAATGAAATACTTTTTGACTGATCAGAAAGGATCTATAGGGTGTTAAGTACTTAAAAAAAAAAAAAAAAACAAGAGTATAAAAGGGTGTAGTGCTTAAGTTTATTGGTGTTTTGCTTATAAGATTACTTATAAGAGCAAGTGCAAGGCTTAAAAATGAGAATAGAGTGCTTCCTTTGAGATTTAGATCAGTTTTAAGGGAAAAAGTTAAGAGCAGACTTTATGGAGCCGGTAATAGTTTAAACCCACGCTAAAACGGGCTTTTAAGCAGGGGACTTGAAAGAGCTAGGAATTAGCCCAAAATGGCCAATAAACAACTAGTTTCTGGGCTGAGACCACTCCTCCAGGGACAGATAGGCCGCTCAAAGCTCCTCACTCTCACTGGTGAACAGAGAAGCTTCCTCCTATCCAAGTAAGGATATGGGCAACACAGGAACCTGTACTAAAGTCCAGAATTCAGTAAACCTGAATTGAGGACTATTCTAGTTTAGAAAAGGCGGGAAACAAGGATTTTTTTTTTTGTTTTTCTTTTTTAAGACAGATAGCAGGAAAACACAGTAAATGCTTAACAAAGGCTAGCGCACTTGTGTGAGCAGCCTCAACAGTTAAATTAAACAAAGCAAAGTTAAGGTCTCAGGCAGGGGTAGGAGCTCTCCTGGGTGGTCTCAAGTTCTTTGCCCCTCTGAGATACTGTTTGAGCAGGGGATGAGAAAAAATGGGTGGTTCTGTGTTATAGTGAGCTGAAATGGCTGAAGCGTGGATTTTAATAAAGGAAAAAGACAAGCCCCTGTGAAGCATCTCAGTTAAGTATTGCAAAATCTGAGGTAAATTGGGTTCTGCTGTGCTCATCCCTAAAGATTGGTTCCAGGCACAGAATCTTTTCCATTTGTCAGCATAAGATTTTCTAGTACTAGGTCTTCTCGCTTCCAAGATGACATCCAACACAGGTTTGCTGAGGGATGCTAAGGGTGAATTTTAAGTGATTAGCCAAGCTACAAGGTTCAATGTTGGGAGCGGAGGGTGCAGAATTTGGTTCTCCTGCTGAGACAGTAAGGAAAGTGTCTGAAGCAGGTGCCATGGAGATATTTGTGAGACTGCGCAGGAGTGGGTAAACCAATGTTGGCGTGGTCAGTCTGGAGCAATCAATATCATTTTTGGTTTGGCCTGTTTGACTTTTAGCAGAACTTTGGAGAGCAGACGCAGAGGGAGAAAGGTGTAGACTGATAAGTTTTTCCAGCTGAAGGACAGAGCATCCACTTTCCAGGCTTTTTTGTGAGGAGCTGGTAGTTCTGGTGGGAGGCAAATAGCTCTATGTCTGGGCTCCCCCATTTGCTTGTCAACATGTTGAAAATCCGATTTCTGCTTAGTCCGTCTGCCAGTGTATTCAGTCTTCCTGGCAGGAATTGAGCTAGTAGTTGCACTTGGTAGCTCAAGGCCGTGTTCCTCAATGCCATGGCTAGTCTGCAGAGGGGGTAGGAATGTGTACCCCCCTGCTTGTTTATGTACAACATAACCGTGGTGTTGTCCGTCTTTACCATTAGTTGTCCTGGATGAATACAGTCCTTTATGGCTGTCAGAGCATTCCGTACAGCTAACATTTATTTTTGATTGATATGTAGGTGCATTTGATTTGGGTTCCATTTGCCCTGAATGCACTTCCCTGGCAGGTGAGCCCCCCCCATGCATAGTCTGATGCATCTGTAGTTAGGGTTTGGGCGGCAGGGGGTAATGTGAATGTCGGTCCCTTGTTTTGGTGGCAGGCCTCTGCCCACCATAGGAACTCGAGGCGTTGGCAAGGTATGATAGGGATCATTGTTTCCAGGCTGTGACAATGTTGACCCCATAGACTTTTTAAGTATCACTGAAGTTACCTTATATGCAGCCTTGCATATGGAATTAGAAGAATGCAGGAGGCCATGAACCCCAAGGCTTGCAGTATTTGTCTTGCAGACAGCAGGATTTTTATGGCCACTTGTTTGAATTAAGTTACCAAATAGATTCATAGATTAGTACTAGGCTAACTGCCCTTGTGAGCCATTTGTAAGCCTAGCCAATTATCCCTTGTGAGACTCAAACTCTACACCTTGTGTTTGTAAGGCAAACACCTTAACCATTAGGCCACCCTCCCAACCCTATGAATTTGCTTTTCTGGTGTGAGGAAAGCCATCTGGGCAGTTGTATTCAAGCTTGTACTCACGAATGTAATCAGTTGAGAGTGTACCATTTGTAATTTCTTTTCGTTTATGGTTTACCCTAGACAAGTTAGAACCCTTTTTACAAAAGCCAGATGATTTATAAGAATGGCCTGGTTTTCTGCCTGAATTAGACTATCGTCCAGGTATGGATATATTTGAATATTTCTTTGCCTGCAAAATGCTATTACTGGAGCCAGGTACTCTGTGAATACACTGGGCGCAGTAGACAAGCCAAAGGGCAGTGCAGAGAACTGATAATGCAAGTAGCCTGCTTTGAAGCGTAGGTATTTTCTGCAAGATTCCCTGATTGGGATATGCAGTTAAGCTTCTTTTAAATCTAGAGTTGCCAACCAGGCATCTTTGCCTAGCATAGGAAGTAACTGGTGAAGGGTCAGCATCTTGAATTTTGGAATGTCCAGAAAGGTGTTTAGAGTAGACAGGTCCAGAATTGGACACCATGATTTGTTTTTTTCCGGGTACCAGGAAAAGCCTGGAATAGAAACCTTGTCCCTTTTCTTCTTCTGGTACCGGTTGAATAGCCCACCATGTTTAAAAGGGAAAATACTTGTTTCTGAGCCTCTGCCCACTGACTTAGGGGCAGGTCTGGCCACCCGTTTGGTGATGGCAACATGTGGAAATGAAATCTGTATCCCTGGGATACTATATTTAAAACCCATTTGTCCTGGGTTATGAGCTCCCATTTTTTTGCATAAAGAGCAATCTTTCCACCCAAAGGGGCGGCTAAAAGGTAAGTGCTTGGTAATTTTTATACATAAACGAGGAATGCCACCATCCAAAGGTTTCCACAAGAAGGCAAAAGTCCAATAAAAAAAAAAAAACAGGTAGAAACCACCACGATGTAAAAACAAGGTCTATTTATTAAAAAACTGGAATAACGAGCGCTTTCACGTGTATCCAAAAACACGCTTCATCAGGTTTAACTAGAACTTTCAACTGAAACATTTTTATACAAATCCCAAAAACTATCAAATTGCATAATTGGCTTGGTAATTTTAAAGGAAAGTCATTGAGACTGTTTACCATACGGGGGTGTCTTGTTATTTCCGGATTTGGAAGTGGAGGCCCCCCCATTGCTTAGTTCTGAGAGTCCCTTGGGACTGAAATCTGGTGCTTTTGGTGTCTGGGTTTGGCTTGAGTGGATCTGGAAGGAGCTGGAAAGGACCACATTCTTAGTAGGTCAGTGCCTACTAAATCTTGGAGGTTGCACCTGTAAGAAATCTTTTACAGTTTGCATAGATTTAGCTTCATCTTCCATCTTTTTTTTTTTAGAACTTCTTCAGCCTTATTGCCAAAGAGATGGTCCTGATTTAAAGGAGCATCCAACAATTTTGCTTTAACATGATCAGACAGATTGCTCCTTAAGCCAAGCATGCCTTCTAAGCACAGACCCAGTAACAGCAGCCCTGCAAGAGGCCTCTTAAGATTCAAAACCACATTACAAAGTATGTTTTCCAACTTGTTCAGCAGAATGCAATAAATCCTGTAAATCTTTATTTTCCACACAGTCGGAAATCAACATCATTTTCTGTTTAAGCAGTCCCATAATGTGCTGTTGATATTTTAGCATATGAAATTGGCAGTTTAAAGCCCTGATTGCCAAGGTTGCAGAAGTATAAACCTTTTTACCCCATCTATCCAGCACCCTGGAGTCTTTATCATAAGGGGTATGATTTTCTAGCGGTAGAAGCCTTAATGCCCTTGGGCCCCTGAGAAATGGTTTCTGGATCCGCAACAGGATTTTTGAAATGGAACTTGTAGGACTCAGGAACCCTGTAGTATCTGTCAGATTTACTAGGAGCTGGAGGCAGGGAATCAGGGGCCATACTAGATTCTGAAAACATCACAATGTCTAGTACAGGAGGTATAGCCAAAGGCCTATGCTGAGGTAGGAGGAGGAAATCCCTAAGCCTCTTTTTAGAATCAGAAAATTCCTGACTTTCGCAGTGGAAATGCTCCCTTAAGGTATGTAAAGTTTCTCCAAAAGAAAAGTCCTCAGGGGGGAAGCAGAGGGAATGGAATCCTCTGCATAAGAATCCTCATAAGTAGGTACGGACAAATCCAAGTCATTGGAAGAATAAGAAGAAACAGAGTCCTGATCAGAAGATTCATAGTCAAGCTCAGTCCTAGGCTTCTTAGAAGTTGACTACCTCTGATGGAGTAATATCTTCAGCCATTTTGATCATGTTTTTTAGGCATAGGGGCCTGAACATGTGGTCTGGGCGTCAGTTTTTTTAGACTTAGATCGAGAATTAGGCCTTAGAATAGAAGATGGAGTCGGTTTAATATGCAAGTCTGTAGGCCTGAATACACCCTCAGAAGCCGGTTCCTGCACAGCGGCTCCGGACCCATCCAAGGTAGAGACATCCGCGGGTAACATAGGTGAAGCATCTTGCGCCATACCGGACTCTGAATGGGTCTCAGTAGAGACCTGTGAGTCAGAAGTAACGGGTATCAGGGACTGCAAAAGCACCTCACTGAGTACAGGCGAACTGGCGACTGGCTTAGAAGCGTCATCATCAGTTTTGGACCTCAACGGCCTGTCTTTTTCTTTGCGTTTTTTCAGAATTCCGGTAGTTGGATGGCTAACAGACGTCATTTCTGGATAATTAAACAGAGAACCGAAATATTTAGAGGCAAAAATGTACATACGACAAACAGTGAGATGATTAAATAAAGCACAAAACCGACAGCAAGGTACGTCGTGGTCAGGGCCTAGGCAAGGAATACAGTATAAATTAAAATCTTTATGAAGTATTTGCTTTCCACAGGTAATAATTAACTTTTACTGACATCGGTAAGGAGCAAGAAAAAGTTTCCCCAATGGGGTACTTAGCTTTAAGTTGAAGACTTCGGTTCTGAAACTCGAAAACAAAAATTTCAGGAGTCGGCCGACCGGCAATTGAGAACTACTTCTGCTTCGGGCACCGCACGACAAGAAAGACTGATGTAATGGCGTCGGCTGCATGTTTTATACCCCTGACGACCTGACCATCATGGAGGAAGGGACAGCAACTGACACAGGACCCAAGACTTTGTTAATCAGGCCGACTGAGGGAAACCTGCCAGCAGCTTACCCCAAATGTAATGACTGCAACAGTGAAACACGAAGAACATCATGTTTGTTTTTCCTTGAGGAGCAGGTTTTAGTTCTGCTGGGTAATGCTGAGTCCATGCAATTGTACAGGTGCTTGTACACTGCACTGGTATACTGTTCAGCATAGTTGTCTGCATCCTCTGATGGGGGAGGGGGGTTTGATGCTACCGATACCCTTCATTAGGAGGTTAGTCAGCTTTTGAGAAGTTTTTTAGCTTGATTACTGCTGGGGGGGGGGGGGGTTGGGTTGGATAGAAACTTCAAACAAGAATCTCCAATGTGTCTTTAAAACAGGTGATCCTGGTGCTATCTGCTTTGCAGATATGCAGGTGGTCTAGAGTGGGGTCTGCTAATGCCTTGTATGCCAGGCACAGATCTGCCCTCAACAGCCTATAGTATGAAGGATTAGGCCAGATAAGATTACTTTAGCTAGCAGATTTAGGAGACACACTCTCTGATACCCTCCCTGTGCCGAATACAGTTGAACCTGAAAACAGGAAGAATATGAACAGAAGATCCCTCAGTAACTCCTAGACTCAGGAAGAAGCTTAAAAGTGAAGATTCCAGACTGAAGTACCCTAAAACCATGCTCAGCGTCCAGGAGCATTCCCCCCTGTCAGTGCACCTCCCCCCAGTAACCAGGTATAGACACTCTAGCCACTTGATCTGCATTTAACAACATTTCTGTAATCTGTAGTACAATGAAAATTATCCCAGGGCACCACTCCAGGCTGCTAAACGGTCTGAGGTTCTTATGTTTATTAAAGGTTTTGTACACTTTGCACTTCACCACTTGGTGGATTTTTATTCCATGGGTAAAGAAAGCCTATACAAAAAGGTTCTCAACCTTTTCCCTCATACTTGTACACATCCATGAACTCTATAAAAATGGGCAATGTGACTTGTTTTCACTGTAAGCTATTTCTCTGGATACATGTACTGTTCAAAATTGAGAATCATCAAGTGTAGCTTTAAGTGACTACCTCCCCTGCACATAAAAAGGTCTGTCATCAGGAACTGGTCGCAGTATTCATGTACATGAGCCTCTTATAAGCAGGCAATGTAAACCCTTATTTTAAAGCCTTTTATACTATATATCAGGAGATATGAGCCTCAAAAGTAGGCACAGCCTCTCATATTACATGCGAGACTATATGTAAAAAGCTCTGTAATTAAGCTTTCATAATTGGCTCAAACAAATGCGAGTCCCCACAGACAGAGACAGTATTACATGCATTACAAAACAAACTAATAAAGTCCGCTGATAGCCTTGTAAAAGCAGGCATTGTTAATGATCCAAGTGAAAACCACTGTATTAGATGAACCTGAAGAATCTAAGGCTAAAGTATTTTCTTAAAAGGGGCTAACCTCTAAGCTTTGGAATTGACATTACTTTTCCATCTCCCAGATTCCCTTCCAATCAGCTCCCCTGGGCCTTCCCACCAATGTCTGCCTTTAAGTAACTGAATTGTGGAATGTAATGTATTAGAACAAGAACACTTGTCCATCCACCTACTTAACTGAATAAACTACTTAAAACTTCAACATGGCGTCTATTATCCCACAAGAAGGGTATCAGTGCGTCTCCTAGATCTACTAGCTATCTTATCTGGACTAATCCTTTGTACTCTGTGTCTTGTTAGTCCTGTTACCCTATGGATCAGAAGTGGGATACCAGACTTCACTCAAGCCCTCTGGATTAACTCTGTTTTCTCAACAGCCTATAGGAGACTGAATACAGGGATACAGCCTTGAGGCAGTCTGCATGGGACATGTTACTTATACCCTATATTCTTTTAGTGAGGAACCTCTGTGGATATTACAGTTGTTTGATATGACTAGTTAGGTACACATAAGAGAAGGAAATGTACTCAATGAAAGGTCTGATGAATGCTGAATACAGATGAACTTTTAGTTATGTACTTAACATAACTTTAGATGTAGGGGATCCATCTCGCCTACATTCTCTACAGATGGGTTCGGAGCCGATCCTCGGCTCCGACTCGGCCGCTATACAATAGAACGCAGTCTCTTATTGGCTGAGTTACCTCATATCCCAGGATGCACCACTACCACTTCCCCAGATCTTGTTTGTCCACACTCATGCTGACAGAAACATACTATTGTTATAACATTCTCAGGTCTTTCAAGAGAGGAAAGAAGTTCAATTTCGGATCGTCCGGTCTCTCCTGGTCTACGAGGCAGGGGGAAGGAGGGTGGGTTATTAGGAATGTAGGCAAGATGGATCCCATACATCTAAAGTTATGGTAAGTACATAACTAAAAGATGTAATGTGATCCTATCTCGCCTACATTCTCTACAGATGGGACAGCGTCCCTAGCACCTAATTCCTGGGTGGCTCACTGGAAAACACTCCTGAGAACTGTGGAACCGAAGGAAGCTCGACCCCTGGATGCCACATCTAATTTGTAGTGAGAAATAAAGGTGCGTGAAGATGTCCACGTGGCAGCCGCACAAATGTCACCAATAGAGAGCTTGGAATGAAAAGCTGCCGAAGTGGCCATAGCCCTAGTAGAATGAGCTTTCACTGGAACTATAAGTTCCTTATCTGAGATGAGATAAACATGATTGATACAGTCCCTGATCCACTTGGCAATAGTGACTTTTGTGATGGCTTTGCCTAATCTATTATCCGAAAAGGACACAAACAGTTGATCTGATTTTCGTACTTTGTGTGTCCTATCCAAATAGAAACGTAATTGTCTGTGCACATCCAAGCAGTGAAAAGTATATTCAGCTCTATTCAAATACTTGGGGAAGAAGACCGGTAGCTCTAGTGATTGTTGTAGACAAAAGTTAGAACAAACCTTTGGTATAAAAGATGGGTTTGGTCTAAGAGATACTCTATCCTTGTGAAATACCAAGTATGGTGGTTTAACACATAGGGCTTGAAGTTCTGAAACTCGTCTGGCTGAAGTAATAGCAACTAGAAGGGCAGTCTTCCAAGAAAGGAATTTTAGATCACAGGTTGCTGCCGGCTCAAAGGGGGATGAGGTTAATGCACCTAATACCACGTTAAGGTCCCACGGAGGTGCAGGTTGAGATATAGGGTCGAGAAGCCAAGCTCCTTTAATAAAGGCTTTGCACAACTTGTTGCTCATTAAAGGAGGTTCCACACTCTCATGAAAATTGGAAATAGCCGCCAATTGTACTTTGATGGTAGACACTGAGCAACCTTGGTTGAATAGGGAAGCTAAAAACTTCAGTACTTCTGATACCGAGGCTGTCATCGGGTCTAATCCTCGGAGTTGGGCCCAAATAGCAAACCTCTTCCATTTATTGCTATATATCTTTTCAGAGAAGTCTTGTGGGCAAGACAAGATGTGCATGACTTCCAGGGCAAAAGAATGGCTCCTAACTATGGTTGGAAGAGGAGTAGCCAGGCTGCCAACTTCAATGAATGGAGGGACTGATGGAGCTGTCCTGACTGATGCGTCAAAAGGTCCGGAACTTGGTCCAGGAACCAAGGACCCTCCAATGCATATCTGTGAAGAAAGGGGAACCAGACTTGTCGAGGCCAGTATGGGGCGATTAATATCATTTTGCTTCCCAAGCGAATCGCCTTCTGAATCACCTTGGGGAGAAGGGGAAACGGTAGAAAGGCATATAGCAGACCGGAGGGCCAAACGTGGACTAGAGCGTCCTTGGGGATCTCCCCCGGAACTGGGGTCAGAGTGAAGAAGTGCTGGCATTTCGCGTTGAGGGGACTTGCGAAGAGATCGCAACAAGGAACTCCCCATCTCGTGAAAATCTGCGCTACCACTCTGTTGTTCAAGGACCACTCGTGAGGGGAGAGAATAGTTCTGCTCAGTCTGTCGGCTATCAAGTTGGATTTCCCCGGAATGTGCGTTGCCACTAGGAAACGCTTGGTAGCAATCGCCCAATCCCATACTTTCATGGCTTCTCTGCAAAGGGGGTAGGACCTGGTCCCTCCTTGCTTGTTTAAGTACCAGACTACCGACATGTTGTCGGACTGAATGGCAATCGTACCCTGGGGGAGGTGATCGTGCAGTGCTTGCAACGCTAAAAGCACCGCCCTCATCTCCAGGATATTCATATGGAGAAGACTCTCGGAGTGCCACGTGCCTTGGACCGACCTGTCCAGATAATGTCCCCCCCACCCTGTCTGGGAGGCGTCCGTAGTCAACATGGCAGAGGGGAGTGGGGGAACGAAGGGTCGCCCTAGATTCAGGTTGGAGGAGAGAAGCCACCAACGAAAATCCTGTTTGCACGTGTCTGTGATCTGTATGTGGTGACTGAGGGGAAGGTCTTGATAAGACCACTGGACTGATAGGAGCCACTGAAGTATCCTCATGTGCAACCTTGCCAAGGGGACCAGAAGAATGGTGGCTGCCATGGAGCCCAACAGCTGTAGGACCATTCTTGCTGGAGCACGACGTTTGAGGAGCAGAGCCTGAACCTGAAGCTGGAGCGTCGCTATCCTTTCCGCAGGGAGATAGACTCGCATTTGCCTTGAGTCTATTTCTGCACCAATAAACAGAATACGCTGAGATGGCAGCAATACAGATTTTGACCAATTGAAGGTGATTCCTAAGGAGTTGCCTAGTGTGATAGTGGCTGCTAGGTTTTCCAAGAGTAGATGCCTGGAGGTGGCAGTTAGGAGCCAGTCGTCTAGGTATGGAAACACCTGGAATCCTAGACTTCTCAGGTGAGCAGTCACCACCGCCAAACATTTGGTGAACACCCTGGGGGCTGTGGTGAGACCAAAGGGCAGTGCTCGGAACTGGAAATGACTGTCTCCTAGGCTGAAGCGTAAGTGTCTCCGCGACGCCTGATCTATCAGAATGCTATAGTAGGCGTCTTTGAGATCTATGGAGCACATCCAAACACCTTTCTCCAAAAGCGGGAGAATGGATTGCAAAGTGACCATCTGGAATCTGGACTTTTTCACAAATTGGTTTAGTTTGCTGAGATCCAAAACGGGTCTCAAGTCCCCGGTCTTTTTTGGCACCAAAAAGAATCTTGAGTAAGTCCCTGATCCGGCCTGGTCTGCGGGGACAGGTTGGATGACCCCCTTTTGAAGCAGCTTTGATATTTCGTTGGCTGCATGATCCCGCTGACTGGGTGTCGGGTCCGGGATTCTTTGGACTGGTGGAGGGGGTTGAGCAAAGGGGATGGTGTAACCTCCGGCGATGATTCGAAGCACCCATTGGTCCTGAGTAATATTTTCCCAGGCCTTTAGGTGTCTCGAAAAGCGACCCCCGACTGGCTCTGGAGCTGCACAGTCTGGTTCCCCTTCAGGGATGCTGGAAGGAGGAGGAGCCACGAAAGGACTCGCAGTCTCCAGTGTTGCGGGGGCCTCCGCCGCCTCTGGGACGGCGTCTCCCTGAAAAATTTCCCCCTCCTCTGCCTCTAGAAGGGGAATTGCTCTGCTGCGACAAGTAAGGCTTTTGAGACTGACGGAACCACATTTTCCCTCCTCTTCGAGCCTTGGGATAAGGTCTGAAGGGAGTGGAAAACCGGGCTCCTACGGCAGTTAAAGTCTTACAATCCTGTTCGCAGCGAGTCAATGTGTCCTTTACCTTGGGTCCAAACAGTGAGGACCCATCAAAGGGGGCGTCAGCAAAGGAAGACTTAAAGGCCTCTGCAAAGTGACACAGGCGTAGCCAGGCTTGTCTCTGTAGAGCAACACCTGTTCCAGCCGCTCTACTCGCTCCTTCGGCCGCATAAGAAATGAGCCTCATGGACGAGTTAGATAATGAAGACAGGGTAGCCAACTGGGAGTTAACCGTCTGGGTCAATTGCTCAGGTAAGTTACCAGAGAGGGTATCCGAAAGCTCCTTGATCAGATCCCTCTGTAGTCTGGTGAAATGTGTCAGGTAATTCAGAGACCTTAATGTAAAGGCCGCTGAAGAAAGGGTACGCTTGCCGTACCGATCCATGCTCCTAGACTCTTTATTAGGAGGATGGACGGACAAAGCCTCTGCCACATCTTGTTGGGTGGCAGATGCCACCACCATAGCATCTACAGCCACGCCCTTCGATAGAAAGTCCTTATCCGGGGGAGCCGAGAGGAACTTATTGGGGCGAGCTGGCACCGGTTCAACAGAATCCGGGTGTTCCCACGCCCTTCGAGAGATCAAATCCAGAAGCTCATCGAAGGGCGGAGACACCCAGGAGGCGGAGGGCTGAGCCCCGAAGGCCTTGAGGAAAACAGACTCCTCAGCAGAAGGGGGTTTGGACTGCCAGTCGCCTCGTTGCTTCAGGATCTCCAAGATGTCAGCAAAGGAGACATCTTCCGAGGACGACTTTGGGGACCCCTCCGCACGAGGTCGGTATCCGAGGTGAGAGACTCATCAGGGGAGTCAACGTATTTCCTCTTACACTGTTTCTTCCTGGGAGGTTCCTCCGAAAGCGTGTCGGAGGAACCTCCAGGAAGAAGGGAACCCCCAATGGGGGTAACCTCAGGCCCAGGGGCTCCGCTGTCGTGAGACAGGGGGATTGCAAAGGCGCCAGTCTCCATGCCCAGGGAAGGTGGTGGTGAAATGGTCGAAGTGGCCACAGAGGATTTGGCCAAGGCACTCCTCATGGCATCGAAGGCTGGACCCCCAGAGTCCTGGGATGGTTCAGCCCCCGAGACCACAATGGCAGTCGGAACCCCTGCAGCCGACGCACCGAGAGGGAGGCTCGGAACCGAAAGGATCGGGCCCAAAGCGTCCCCACCGGAGCCGACAGAGGAGGTCCGCGTACCGAACCCCGACCCGAGGGACGGGGTTGGAGTTAGAGTCGGAAGCGACCCGATAACCTCCACCGGTTCGACCAACACAGACTCCAACGGCGCCGAAGCTGTTGGAGGAGGAATCGATGTAGCAGGATGGGAGATCGGCTCCAGAGCCAACTGGGCTGGAGCAGAGATCAACTTTGCGAAGACTGGAGACTGAAAAAGCCTTTGAAGCACCCTGTCTAAGTCCGAATCAGACATCCTCGAAGACCGAGAAGAGACCGACCGGGTCCGAGTCGACTTCGCCGCTGGCTCCGAAAGACTGGGGGACCGGCTCCGTAATGGTTCTAGAATTATCGGCGCCGAGGGAGACTCCACTACAACTGCAATTTCCCTCGGAGCCGATGTGGACTTCGGCACCGAAGGGGAAGAGTCTGAGCGGGCAACCCCCATCGGTTCCGAAGGCAGTGGAGCCGATGAAGGTGACACGCCTCTCGACGCCCGAGCTCTCGACTCCGAAACCAGAGGAGTCGAGGCTGGAGACATCGAGGCAGACCGTTCCGCCCTCGGCTCCGAAGTCCGTGGAGCCGACGGAGAAGCCTGCCGAGACTTTTTTGCTGCCGGATCCGACGGGCTGGTCGGAGCCGAAGGCTTTTTCTTCCTCGAAGGTGAAGAAGAAGAGGAAGATAGGGCTTCCTCAAAGGAAGGGGTAAATAAGCTCTTTTAAGATCAACTTATTTTTCCTCTCTTGGAGGACGCGAGAGGAAAAAGCGTGGCAAACGCTACAGGACTCCTGAAGATGCTTCGGGCCCAAACAATAAACACATAAGGAATGGTCATCTGTTATAGACATTTTATAATTACATTTAACACACTTTTTTAAAACCTGATGGTCTATGCTCTTTAGACATGGTTATATAAACAATAAACACCGACTACCAAAAACAAAGTTAGTACAGACAACCTAGACTCTAACTTAAACGCCTAGGGTAGGGCTAGGCCCCTCTAACTTAAACGGGACCGTTAACTACCACAAAAAAAAAAAAAAACCACAATTTACCACAAGAAAAATATCAAAACCAATCACACAACAACAATAGCTGTTAAAACAGCTTTTGGGTAAGTTTTGACCAAAATTCAGACAGAAAAATTTCTGACTAAAGATACTTAGCTCAGCCAAGTCCGAGACCACGTCTCGGCTGAAAAGCGGCAAATGAGATCTGGGGAAGTGGTAGTGGTGCATCCTGGGATATGAGGTAACTCAGCCAATAAGAGACTGTGTTCTATTGTATAGCAGCCGAGTCGGAGCCGAGGATCGGCTCCGAACCCATCTGTAGAGAATGTAGGCGAGATAGGATCACATTACATCAAGTACTTCATTGGACCTAGATGCCATACTTCTGTGCCATACTTCTGCTTTTAAGTTGCACAACATAGAAAGATTTCCTCACTACTGTAGACACGATGGTCAAAGGCTAGATTACTGTCTGTGTCCCCAAGGTCCTGACTGGGCCAACTCTTAGAACACAATGTCAATGTGATAATTAACAGGGGTGGATAAATTTCTGAATGATCCTATTATGTATTTGTCATTTAGTTTTAGTTCATGGCTCTAACACCATTTGTTTGAGTCAGCCATACCTGGAGAACATTTGTGTCAGTGGGGGATTCAATGCCCTCTCAATTTACAATCTGTGAGTTTAGTCAGCCAGAGACCACTGACATTGGCCATGACTTCAGGGAAGTAAATGCCAAAAAGGAGCAGTCTCAGGACTGATCCTTAAGGGACTCCCGCTTTTAACTGGCCTCTTTACAGAGGTGGACTCACCACTGCTAACTTCCTGGGTCTTGTCTGTCAGCCAGCTGGCTATCCAGCGGGTGACATAAGGGTTTGTAGCTGACCTCTTGAGTTTGTCAACAATGACTGAGTGGGGTATTGTTCAGCAAGAAAAGAACACTGTCAGGGTAAGGTATCACCTCCCAAAAAAAAGCACAAATCCAAAATCAGAACAGGTTGATACCCCACAACAAACGAAGCAAACCAGATGAATGAAAAGACAAGTCCTTTATTCGAATAAGTAAGCGCTTTCACGTTGCTCAGAACGCTTCATCAGACTTCAACAAACCATAAAAATTTGAATCAACTTATATATAAGTAAAACACCAATGAAAATCACATTAGCAAGTCACATGCAAGTTACAAAAATACATCATTTCCTTTCCATAAAAATTACATAAAATAAAATATATAAATATATAAATCCTAAAAATCTCATGCTAATAAATGAATAGTAGAAGTAAAATGTTAAAACATACTAAAACATATATTAGATAATGAAACATATTACTACTGTTTAATGTTTCAAAGGTTTATCAATGTTAAATTTTCATTGAGACCATTTCTATTAGATATATTATATATTTTATTTTATGTAATTTTTATGGAAAGGAAATGATGTATTTTTGTAACTTGCATGTGACTTGCTAATGTGATTTTCATTGGTGTTTTACTTATATACAAGTTGATTCAAATTTTTATGGTTTGTTGAAGTCTGATGAAGCGTTCTGAGCAACGTGAAAGCGCTTACTTATTCGAATAAAGGACTTGTCTTTTCATTCATCTGGTTTGCTTCGTTTGTTGTGGAGTATCAACCTCTTCTGATTTTGGATGAGTGGGGTATTGTGTCAAATGCCTTGGCCAGGTTAAGGTAGGCAGTGTGAACCATTTTGCCCTCACCTACTACTTTGGTAACCTTCTCAAAGAAGTCCACCAGGTTGAGTAGGCATGACCTGCTCTTGACAAAATCAAACTGGGTGGGTCCAGTGTCTAGAGGTTTCCTATGTCATTATTGACCATTTTCCTTGTGAATTAACTGAACACACGTATCTGTGTTACAATGCCTGGCAGGAGATTTGTAGTGTATTGTCTGCCAACATGCCTTGTGTCTTTCGGCTTTTCCTGGTTAGGGGTCGCCACAGCGGAACTCCGGTCCGCTAATGACTGGTAGCTGATTTTTATGTACCGAGTTACCAGCCTGACACACAACCTTCAACGAAGGAACGCCCATTCGCGCATGTGTCCACGCAGAAGCTGAGAATCGAACCGGACAGCGTCTTACTGTGAGGCGACAACGCTACCGCAGCACCACCACCGCGGGTTGTCTGCCAACATGCCTAATTGTGAAAATTAAATAAGTTCTGAAATGTAACCTGTTTTTCTGTTTAAACAATGCTTAAAGAATCTGTCGCTGCTTTGATACAGTTCTAACTGCACATGTTTGAGAGACGTTCTTAAGTACAAACTGTAAATCAACTGGGCAGTGACTGAGGTCATTGGTATGTCCATGGTTGCTAGGAGATTGTTTAAACAGCTGATTGACAGAAAAAGATATTTTAAACAGCTGACTTTTATAGGAATCTGCAACTGCAGATAAAGACAGTTGAGACAGCAGTTTAAGTACTGAGCAGTCAGACACCAAGAAAACAGAACTTAAAGTGCAAGCTTGTGTTCAGCCTTGCTATTACATCTTAGAGTAGATTAGGGACAGTATATTTCTTTAGTTAGATCAGGGAAAGGTAAATTAAGATTAAGATAAAGTTTATCTTGAATAATGGGACGCCTATCCTGCAGTTTAATTTACATTTCTGGTGATTGAATTCTAATGTTTAGTTATTGATTTTCAATTTTATAATCATTTTTACTTATTAAATGCCTTTCATTACTTCACACTGTGGCTGAAAACCAGTGTTTTTCTTTAGAGATTAGAGAGTGCTTCTACCAGTTTGATACATCCCAGGTTACCTCGAAGGCCTGGCTGTTCTGGTCACTGCTATCATTTATTTTGATAATTTTCATAATTGGACACCACTTTAGAAGGGCATGAAGACCCTCTGATTGCTGGCAGCATTACAGTTTTATTTTGGGAGACAGACACAGCTGGAAATCTGTGTCAGGATGTGAGAGGTTTAAATTTACTTTGAGTGCGAGTGCATCAGAGGTCTGTTCTGAAGTGTGTAATAAGAAAACACATTTGGGTGGACAGAGGTATACGGTCCAGTACCAGGAAAATTGTGTGTGTCTCGTGTGCTCTTAGGGAAAAATTGTGAAATACTACTTCTGTTTAAGTGACAGTCTCATATTGGAGTCAGTGAGGATTGAAGTTCCTTAATTACTGACCCAGGATAGTAAGGGATGTAGTTTAATTGTTGGCAGTCTGTTGCAGTATTGGCAGGAAGTCACATTCACGATAATTCTTTCCATGGCTTTGCAAATGAGAATAGTGAGACTTGTGGGTCTGTAGATTCCAAAGTGGGATGAATGTTGCTATTCTCCATTCATGCATAATGTTTGGAGGCCACAGTTAAATAGCAATTCCAGACAGCCTAATAATTCATATTTCATGCTATTTAGAAAGCATCCAGGGCTACTATCTGGGCCCAATAATGAAGTGTTCTTGGCCTGAGAGAGAGCATTAAGGACCTGTTCCCTAGTGACAGCAAGGAGGCGTGTGTGGGGGAGGGGTTATATTTGATGGTATTTCCTGAGGTAATGTTGATACCGAGTTGGAGCAGAGTTTGTCGGTCAGGTTTGCTGCATCTTCTGGCTCAGTATAGGTGGCTCCATTAACAATTGGCTCTGCATACAATTATGTATTGTTTTTGTTGTTGTGGACACAGCTAAAGAATGCCTTGTGGATGCCCTTGGCCTGAGAGGCCAAATTTATCACAAACTTGGTTTTGGTAGACTTTATTTGCCCTCTGAGTTGTTTATTTAGTTTCATGAGCAATCTTTTATCCTGACAAGTACACCACCTCCTAATTTTTGTCATGATTGTCTTCCGTTATACAGCTTATTTATGCTGTGATTCTACCAGGATGGCTTTTTTTTAGTTAGTTCTGTACTACTTCCGGGTAGGTACAGCTGCCTCTATGCAGTTATTAACAAGCTTGCATTGGGTTTCTCTGAACAGTTCCACATAGGCAACAGTGTTCCCAAGGTTTATGTGGACTTGAAACTTTGCTAGATTATCATTTAATAGTAGGAAATTAGCCTTAGAGTAGTTCCTAAATATTCCAGTGTTAGCTGGGGTTCCAGGTTTTATTTTTACTTTAAAGGAGACCATTTTGTGGTCTGACGTAATCGGAGAAGACATTACACTAGTGAGTGTGCAACACACTCCCATATTAGTGAGGACCAGATCTAGTATGGTTGCACACGTGGTTGGTGTATTGATCTGGGCCAGAAAGTTTGTATTTACATAATCCAAGAATTTCTGTGCCTGAAAATTTGGTGATCCCCAGCTAATAGTGGGATAATTAAAGTTGCTCCCTCCACTGACACAGATGTCGAGGATGGGGAATGTGATTTTTTTCTCATGTAATTCTTCAATGGATTCATACGATGACATTAATGCTTACTGTCTTTTAGATACTTCTAAGGTACCACACAGTAATTTCATTCGCCCTTTTATTAATATCCAAGAGTATTCATCTATGGTAAATTATGCTCTTGAGGTTAGTCTGAATACCTTTTAAAGAGAAAAAGCTAAAGTATGTTATAATCTGACTGAGGCTGAATGGAATGCACTGCAATGTCTTAGTATTAGGAGAGATATCGTTATCAAGCCCTCAGACAAAGGTAAAAAAAATAGTTGTGTTGCACTATATGCAATATTTTAGTGTGTATGGATTACCTTTCTGACACTAATGTATATTGTGTGGCTAGCAAACATGAATATTATGCAGCTATCGATAGCTTGTTACATAAGGGTTGTGAACTTGGCTACTTTTCCAAGCAAGATGTGGAAGTTAAATTTGAAGTGGAAGGCAGTTTGGCAAAATTTTACTGCCTTCCAAAAATCCACAAAAAAGTTTTTCCCCTTCCTGGAAGGTCAATTGAGTCAGCCGAGAATTATTTATTTTTATTTTTTTTACATAATATGGGTCTATTTCTTCATACTTATTTGCTTAGGTACGTTGTTGGTTTAGACTATTATACAAGAGATTCTTTTCATATTCAAAAAAATACTTAGACCATCACTTGTCAAGTAGAATTTTTCTGGCTGGTTCTTGATGTCAAGAGCCTTTATACGAGAATTACACATCAGGTGGGACTTGAAGCTCTTAGGTTTTTCCTAGGCACTAGCCCGGTTAGTACTTTTGTTACAGAATTGCTATATTTTAGTTTAACCCATAACTTATTTGAATTTAACAACTGCATCTTTCAACAGATGCAAGGTACAGCAATGGGTGCATCTTTTGCACCCATAGATGTTAATTTGGTAATGGGTTTATTTGAGTTAGAGATGCTTTATTAGTTAGGACTTTTTTTTTTTTTTTTTTTTTTTTTTTTTTTTTTTTAAGTATGTTGTTCTTTATAATAGATTTATTGATGATGTATTTTTTTATGCAAGGGCAGTGCATGGCTAGTGGATTCTTTTGTAGCTTATCTTCAGGAAAAGAACTGTGCATGGCTAGTGGATTCTTTTTTTGCTTCTCTTCAAGAAAACCATTTTGGCTTACAATTTGATGGTGTACAAAAAAGGCATTTCTGTTTAGATTTGGAACTAAATGTTGCTAATATAAATATTACAAAGATCCTCAAAAAATATGATGATGGTACTCATTTTTTTTAGACAGTAACAGCTGCCACCACCCCCACCCCAATTTTAAAGGCTTTCCCTTATGAGTTACTCAGAATAAATAGGCTGTTTAATAACATCCAGTCTTCTCAAGGAAGAGATTTTGCATTCTTGTATAGCCTTTAAAACAAAGGGGATATTGTAATGAATTAATTATTAATTCTTTGAATAAACTGTTGTGCTTGAGAAGTGATACCACTAGTGTGGTTAATGTTTCAGATGATATGAAGTTTGTGAATAGATATAGGAGTCATGCAGGGAATATTAGTGATGAAAAGATATAGCTAGTCACTACTTATAATATTTATAGTGTTAAGTTAGTAAAAATCTTAAGATACTACTGGCCATTCTTATATAAGGGGAAGTCCGGGATTAAGAATTTACCCGACTCCTTTTACTGTTCTCCTATAAGAGAGCCAGAAATATAAAATACATGCTTGTTCATAATTTGTTCTCTATGCCTACTGAAATTTTAACTATTCCTTTACAAAATTCTGGTACTTTTCCCTGTGGTAAATGTTCTATTTGTATTCATGTGGTTAGGATTTTTGATAAAATAAATGGCATTTTCTTTCAGCCTAGGGCTATTTTTTCTCATGTGTCTAAGGGAGTGGTTTACTGTCTCATGCCCTTGTGGTTTCTTCTATATAGAAGAAACCAAAAGAAGGTTTAAAATCAGAGTACAAGAGCATGTTAGAGACATTATCAAAATTTGGATAGCCCTGTGGCATCACATTTTCATGCAGTACACTTGGGGTCTTGTACCAGTCTAAGCATACATTTTAGAACAAATTTTGATTAAGAATGATGCTGCACTTCAAAACAAACTGTTACATAAAGAAACAGTCTGTATTTTGAAGTTTGGCACTTTGGTGCCTTATGGTTTAAGCAAAGAACTTGAGTGGAAGGCTTTCCTGCACTAAGTGTTAATCATTAGTTTGTTTGAGTTAATTGATTAATGATGTGATATTGGTTATTTAAGTGTAGCTTGTGCTACTGTGATCTTAACTCTGTGCAAAGCTTGCTAGCCAAGGCGCTGGAGTATTAAACAATTTTTATGCTTCTGCAGTTGGTGTTCTTCGCTTTCTCTGTTTTTTTTAATGGACTCATACCAGCCTGGGACACATCTTCCAAGAGCTCAGTCTCTCTCTTTGCATTGTCCAAGGAGGAATGTCTCAGGTCATTTACACCTATGTGGACTAGGACTGAGTCATACTGGTACTTGTGATCCAATGACCTGAGTGCATGGGTAATGTGGCAAATCCCAGCCCCTGATAAGCAACTGATCATGCCTTTCTCCTTACTCATCCTGGTGACGGGGACATCAGTGTCTCACACAATGAAGTCTCCAGTGACCAGAATGTTGGACTGTGTTGTGTTTACATTATGGGCTTAGAATTAGAGGCCCCATGAGAAGTGGTTATGAGTGTTAATGAGAGTACTGTTTTGAAAGAGTGCCTTCAGATAAGCTGAGTTATTTCTTATGTGTACTTTGTCTAGGTCTTTGGGGTTTAGAAAGGTTACATTTAGATGCCTCGTCATATGTGGGTGTGTGTGTCTACTTTGAACTATGTGTGATGGGTGTGGCGTGTGTGTACTAATGACAAAAGCACTCCTAATGTCGAAAAAGTTATGTGACAGCACTGCCTCTAGTGACACTGTGTACATCTCGCATGCCATATCAGTTTGAGAATTAACTGGTCAGTAAACATGAAGAAATGTCTACAATGCAGCTCTGGGGCCAACGCTTGTCACTGCAAACTAGCTGTCCTGTGTGCAACTCGGTAATGGTGAATTTTTAATGTTGACTTTACAGGAAAAACGTCAACTCAATGTGTCTGCGTCTGTACAGGGCATTGGCAAACACTTGAGGGGAAACTAATAAGTACTCTGACGATTTATGGATGAAGTACTTAGGTTAGACAGCAACAGATAAAGCCATATTTACCGAAAATTAGCTAGTCAAGAATGATGAAAAAAAGGGGAGCTTGTCTGAATGGCTGCCTGGCTATTAGTGTTGGTCTCACCACAGCTTCATGCCGCTGGGATACAATGCCTCTCTCACCAGAAGCACAACAGTAGCACCGACCCCAAGATGAGAAGCAGGCCACAGGCTGTTTGGTGATCCAGTCTTGTAACAGATGATGTAAGGGTCTGTAAGCTTGCTGTAGCCTTTTCCTCGTCAATGCCTTGAACAGCAACCAGACCAGTCAGGAAGGTCATACGCAGACGCTCACTGCTCAACCAGAAACGGTCAGGAATCAATGCACTTTGCTCCTTCTCACACCAGGAACAAAATATAAGCACAAATTCCAAAGCTGGCACGTATGAAGCAATTAGCTTTCCGGTGATCAACAATCTCCACAAAATAATGTTCCTATGCTCCTTCTCTCACCAGAAGAACAGAAGCACTAATCACAAGATGACTATTGCCAGGCAGAATGCGGGCTCTCCAGTAACTGGTGGTCTTGAAGGAGATGCTGGAAATTTTAAAGGCAAGACGGAGGAAAAACAGCTTAATATCTTAAGAGATGCAGTGTGCACTAAGAAGTTAGATATGAAGAAAGGTATAACTTAAGCTTTAGCTATCTAAGTGGCGGGCCACTAATTTTAAAGAGCAAGATAGACTGGAAAGGGTGGACACTATTCTGGTTCTGTGGAACACAGTGGGATGGCCAATAAATTTAAACAGTTGAAGGGGACTGATTTCACAAAAATAGAAGTTATGTTCTTACCATAACGTTCCATGTTAGTTGTCTTCTTCTCGCCTTCTTTCTTGCTGGATGCTCCGACTCGGCCACTCTAAAAGCTCGAGAGTTGGTTCCACCGGCTCGAGGCTCCCCTTATATCCCACAATGCTAGGCGGTATTACCTCAGATCTCGTTTGTAAGCTAGGCCCAGCCAATAATAAATCCAGAACTACTGGAAATGGGAAAATCCACCTCTATAAAAAAGAAGGGAAAAAGGAGACCTGAAACCTGATGAAGGAATATATGCACAGTATAGCATATACCTATATACAATAGAGGTGGTAGAAAGAGAGGTCACAATCAAACTCCTCTAGGTCTGTCCAGGCTAGGGGGAAGGAGGGTGGGACGCAAGAAAGAAGGCGAGAAGAAGACAACTAACATGGAACGTTACGGTAAGAACATAACTTCTATATGTTAAGTTGTCCATCTTGCCTTCATTCTTGCTGGATGGGACCGCGTCCCTAGCACCTTGTCCCGGTGGCCTATCGGAACAGACTCTTGAGTACAGTGGAACCAAAATTAGCTCTATGTCTAGAAGCTAAATCCAACTTATAATGAGAAATGAAAGTGTGAGGAGTAGCCCATGCAGCTGCTGCACAAATGGTATCAATAGGCAGCCTGTCTTGGAAAGCTATAGAAGTAGCCAAAGCTCTAGTCGAATGGGCCTTTGGTTTGTTAGGCAACTTTTGGTGTCTAATTTCATACACAAAGGAAATCAGGGATGTCAGCCATCTGGAGAGTGATACCTTTGAAACTGAAAGGCCCTTTCTGCCTTCTGCATAAAAGACAAACAACTGGTCAGTTTTCCTGATCTGTTTGGTCCTATCCAAATAATACCTTAATTGTCGATGAATATCTAGCCAATACAATTTTTGTTCAGACCTGTTAGAAAAGTTAGGAAAAAACACAGGGAGGTCAATGTTTTGATTTAGATTTGCCGCAGAGGCTACTTTGGGTAAAAAGGATGGATTGGTCCGTAAGGATACCCTATCCTTATGAAACAACAGATACGGTGGTCGACTGCTGAGTGCATGAAGCTCTGAGACCCTTCTAGCTGAAGTAATGGCTACCAGAAAGAGAGTCTTCCAGGATAGCAATTTCATTGAACAGGAAGCTGCAGGTTCAAAAGGGTGAAGAATCAAAGATGTGAGAACTAAATTAAGGTCCCAAGAAGGAGGAGGATTTCTTATAGGAGGTCTAAGAAGAAAAACTCCCTTCAAGAAAGCTTTGCAAAGCTTGTGAGACATGATGGCAGAATCTGAGATGCCCACATGAAAGTTAGATATAGCTGCCAATTGAACTTTAAGAGTAGAAGGAGATGAACCTGCATGGAAAAGTTCAGCTAGAAAATCAAGGACTATTTGGATGGGAGCAGTGAAAGGATCTATGTCCCTTCCTTGAGCCCAATAGGCGAAACGTTTCCACTTATTAAGATAAATCTTCCGAGTGGAAGATTTATGGAAGCTATCAAAATATCTCGAACAGACTGAGATATTTGAGGAAGCCTGGTTAAGGTTGGAACTGGAGGAACCAAGCAGTGAGGTTCAGAGAGGGGAGGGAGCGATGTAACTGACCCGACTGATGGATCAAAAGATCTAGAACTAGGTCCAGATGCCAGGGTTGCTCCAACAGAAATTGATGTAGAAAGGGGAACCAAACCTGTCGAGGCCAGTAAGGAGCAATGAGGATCAATGAGGCCTTCTGAGCGATAGCTTTCTGTATCACTTGAGAGATTAGTGGGAAGGGAGGGAATGCATACAGAAGTCCCCGGGGCCAAACTTGGACTAGAGCGTCTCTGCTGGGCTGGCCTGGTAAGGGGAAGAGGGTGAAATAATCTTTGCACTTGCTGTTTTGGGGAGTAGCAAAAAGGTCGCAGCAAGGCTGACCCCACTTGAGAAAAATTTTCTCCAAGATAGAATCTTTCAGAGACCACTCGTGAGGCATGAGGATAGCTCTGCTCAACTTGTCCGCGATAAGATTGGACTTCCTGGAGATATGCGTTGCTATCAGAAACCGCTGAGAAGAAATCACCCATTGCCACAGTCTGAGTGCTTCTCGACACAGGGGGTAGGACCTGGTTCCGCCTTGTTTGTTGATATACCACACTACAGACATGTTGTCCGTCTGAATTGCTATCGTTCCCAAGGGAAGAGAGTCTTGAAAGGCTTGCAACGCTAGAAGCACTGCTCTCATCTCTAGAACATTTATATGCAAGTGGCGTTCGACTGGTTGCCATATGCCCTGGACTGTTCTGCCCTGATAATGCCCCCCCCACCCGATCAGGGAGGCGTCCGTTGTCAGAGTAGCAACTGGAGTCGGAAGGACAAAGGGTCTTCCTAGGAAGAGCTGGGGGGAAGAAATCCACCAAAGAAGATGATTCTTGCATGCTTGCGTAAACACAATGGTGTGGGACATCGGAAGTTGTTGGTACGACCATTGTGTGAAGAGCATCCATTGAAGGATTCTCATGTGAAATCTGGCTAATAGAAGTAGAGGGATAGCAGCCGCCATAATCCCCAGTACTTTTAGAACTAATCTGACTGACTCTGTTGCTGTGGAAGAGAAGGGAGACCAGTTTGTGTATGTCTGCTATTCTTTGGTCTGTGAGTCTCGCAGACATGTTGACTGTATCTAGATTTGCGCCTATGAAGGTAATAGCATGACAAGGCGACAAAACAGACTTTTCGCAATTTATTTAGATACCTAACTTCTGAAAAATGCGAAAGGTGTAGTTTCTGGCAAGTAGAAGAAGATGCTTGGTAGGAGCTGTGAGGAGCCAGTCGTCTAAGTATGGAAACACCTGGAATCCTTGACGTCTCAGGTGAGAAGCTACCACTGCCATGCATTTGGTAAACACCCGGGGGGCAGTGGTGAGTCCAAAGGGCAGGGCTCTGAATTGAAAGTGACTGGTTCCCAGCCTGAAGCGGAGGAATCTCCTGGAGCGTCTGTTCCTTTTTATATGATAGTACGCATCCTGGAGGTCTATAGAGCACATCCAGTTTTCCTTTCCCAATAGGGGTAGGATGGATTGTAGTGTGACCATCCGAAATCTTGTTTTCTTGACAGACTTGTTCAAGATACTGAGATCCAAAATGGGTCTCCAGTCCCCTGTTTTCTTTGGAACTAAAAAGAACGTGGAGTAGATTCCGGATCCTTGCTGGTCTGCTGGCACTGGCTGAATGGCTCTTTTTGCAAGCAACTTTGATATTTCCAACGCTGCTTGATCCCTTTGTGCGGGTGGAACATCTGAAAGGGATTTTTTTGATTGATTTGGAAAGCGAAATAACGGAATGGAATAGCCTTCGGAAATGATGGACTGTACCCACTTGTCTTGAGTTAGGGATCGCCAGGCTTCTGGGTACAGTGAAAATCTTCCCCCGACTGCCTCCGAAGGTGGACAGTCGGGCAACACCTCAGGGATGCTGGAAGGGCTTATCGGAAAAGGTTTCTCGATTGCCCTGGTTCTGCGGACCCCCCCTGCCTCTAGGGCGTCGTCTACCATTATTGTTCCCCCCTCTGCCTCTAGAGGGGAACCGACTCTGTGCGTCAGGCAAAGTCCCTTGAGATTGTTTGCGGAACCACATCTTTCCACTTTTCTGGCCTTTGGGGTAAGGCCTAGAAGGAGTAGAAAAACGGACTCCGACGGCAGAAAGAGTTTTGCCATCTGTCTCGCACCTTGTCAAGGTTTCTTTCACTTGAGGACCAAAAAGGGACAATCCATCAAACGGGGAATTAGTGAAAGACGTTTTAAAGGGGACCGCAAAATTGCACAGCCGCATCCAGGCATGACGGCGTAAGGCCACACCTGTCCCTGCTCGCTCCATCAGCCGCATATGAAAGAAGGCGCATGGAGGAGTTAGCTATAGAATTTAGGGTAGCCAGCTGAGTGTTCATCTTATCCTGAAAACCCGCAGCTGTAGGATCCTTTAACATCTCACTCGCTTCCTTGATCAAGTCTCTTTGAAGACGAGTGAAATGACAGAGGTAGTTCAGCGAACGCATGGCAAAGGTCGCTGACGAAAACATCCGCTTCCCGTACCTGTCCATAGACCTAGATTCCTTGTTAGGAGGATGGACAGGCACCGAAGGATCAGCTAGCTCCTTCTTAGTGGCGGCAGCTACCACCATAGCATCCACAGAAACTCCCTTAGTCAGAAATTGCTTATCTGCTGGTGCTGTGATAAACTTTGAAGGTCTCCTGGGGGTAGGGTCCAGAGTCAGGAGCCGTCAAAGCCTTTTTAGCTACCACCTGCATGAGGGGGTCAAAGGGGACACCCAGGAGGTGGAAGGGCGAGAGCCAAACGCCTCAAGATACACAGATTCATCCTCCGAAGGGTCAAGGGTTGGCCAATTTCCCCTCTGTTTCAGGATCTCTAGGATGTCTGCAAAGGAGACATCTTCAGAAGGGGAACGGGGGGAACCCTCGGAATCCTCTAAATCCGTGTCAGAGGTGACAGACTCAGGTGAGTCTATGTGCTTCCTCTTGCACTTTCTCTTCCTAGGGGCTCCCTGCCAATTCAGGAGAGGCCTCGAAGAGGATGAGATCCCCACAGGGGATTCTTGAGGAGCTGGCTCTCTGCGGTCTGGGATGAGGGAGTGAGCAGACATAACCTGAGGCACCAAGAGGGAGGGACGGACGGAGCCGACTGTGGAGTTGAACCGGTTCCAACACACCGCATGACCTCGAATGCACCCCTGTCAGGCAGAGCCAGAGGTCCCCGCCCGAGCTGAAAACCTCCCTCGGCACCGACAGCGATGGCTCGAGGCGATGTCGGAGCCGAACTCACCAGCGCAAGCACCGAGAGGAGAGCGGGTCGGACAAGGGTCCGATGCCACTCACCCCCTCGGAGCCGACGAGGGAAGTCCGGCGCCGAGATTCTTCCAAGGAAGAAATCGGAGCCGACGACGGTGCCGAAGACAATTGTATCGGCTCCGACGCTACCACAGTCTCGGGTCCGAAACGCCCCGGCTCCGAGCTCAAAGGAGTCGGAGGAGGAATATTTTGAGAGATAGGGATAGGCATCGACTGATGAGTCGGGCTCTGAAGCATTTGGGCCAGTGCCTCGGACTTAAGAAGTCGACTCACTACCCTTAAGTGTGGTCATGGTCAGAAAGCCTCGAAGACCTAGAGGAGTGCGACCTATGGCTCCGTTCAGACAGCAAGGGAGATGCTGGAGCCGAATGAACGGAGCCAAGGGACGGTGACCTTGACCTCTTCCTAGAGGTCGGTTCCGATAGTCTGATCGTAGCCGACTCAACCATTTCCAATACCTCGGCTCCAGCCGGAGCCGAGGGAACCACAGAAGTGGAAGTTCGAGTCTCATCGGCTCCAGCCGGAGCCGATGTAGTAGTAGACTTCGATGTCTTAGGTGCCGACTCAGTAGCTGGAGTCGAAGACCTAGAAGCCTTAGAAGGTTTGCCCGAAGACACAGTCGGGGGACCCTCAGGCTTTAGCAAGCCCCGTAAAATGAGCTTGTTCTTTCTTTCCTGCAGGACTCTAGGGCTGAAGCCATGGCACACAGCACAAGAGTCCTGCAGGTGTAAAGGTCCCAGGCAGTACACACAAGAAGTGTGACCGTCTGTCAGAGACATTTTCTGACAGCACGAGTCACACTTCTTGAAGCCCGAGACCTTCGAATCCTTAGACATTTAAATAACAAGTGTAATCACACCCAAGCACAAACACACCGATTACACTGAACTCTAACTTAAACTAAATAAAATTAGATAGTTAGTTATAAATTCCCTACAAAAAACACACACACTCCAAAGGGGAATGGGAGGGCCCAAAGGCCTAAGGGAAGAACTATAAGTTCTTGTGGTAAAAAAAGGGGAAGAACAAGGAAGAAGGGATAAAATTCCTTTAAAATAAGGGGATACTGTAAGGAATACTAATTTAAAGGGGTCTAGTAACTTTTTTAAACTATTTTCTACACTCACCTGAAGCCGGTTGAAGCAACACGTCTCGATAGCTGTAGCGGCAAACGAGATCTGAGGTAATACCGCCTAGCACTGTGGGATATAAGGGGAGCCTCAAGCAGGTGGAACCAACTCTCGAGCTTTTAGAGTGGCCGAGGTCGGCTCCGAACCCATCCAGCAAGAATGAAGGCGAGATGGACAACTTAACATTGTTAATTGTGCCTACAATAGCCAATGAAAGAGGACAGGCAAGGAGATATGTGGTGAAACTAACATAAGGGGCAGGCAACTAGAAAGAGTTGAGGTTAAAAACACAAAAGCACCAGGGTTGGGGAAACAACTTAATTTCTGTGGGACACAAGATACACAGCTGTGGTCTCTTTCAGAGTTTAAATACGCAATCAGAGGCAAAATACAAGTAAAACACAGAATTAAGAAAATAAAATCACAATATACAACATAGAAAACAAATGAAGCAATGCAAAATACAATAAAGCAAAAACAAACTACTCTTTCTCTCGCAGCAAGTTTTGGCAGAGTCTGGGTGAGCTTTTCCAGTAAAGCCTTACAGCAAAGTAACTGCACCTTAAGGGAACATGCTCTGAAATACCCGCAACACTAGAACTGTGTTCAAGACATGCGACAAAGCCTCTTCCTTGGTCCACGAATCCTGAACAGTATTGTCTACAAAAATGCCCCCAACCTCAAAGCCATGGCATCCGTGGTTACCAAAGCACTTGGGACGGGACAGGTGAATGGGACTCCTAGCCACAAGTCCCAAACATCTGTCCACCAGATGCATCTTCATATGCACGTCACAGAGTTTCATTTTGAAGTCGCTGGGGAGCTAGGCTTCATCACATTGCTTTTCTAAGGTACAATGTAGGATCCTCATACTAGTATGAAGACCCATTTGGACTGCCGATCCCATCAACTCAAGAATGTAAAGTTGTGTAAAATCTTACCATCACAGTAGATGCCCTTCTTACTGCTGCAGTACTTTTTACTGAAGAGATTCTCAGCCAAGAGTAGCCAACATCTGGCCAGTACATCAAAGTCTTAGGATTTCATAGACTCGGTATGTCACACATACTATCCCTGCACAAGGCGTATGGCATAAAGGTGACATACGTATGTACATACCTCAGAATTTCTTTACTACCTGTCCGAACGCAATCACTGATCATTGATATGAATGCTCCTTTTGTGAAGGTTACAGAGTCAGGTTTCAGTTCTTCCTTTTTTAGCTTTAGGAGTTTACATGTCATCCAGAAAGGGAAAATATCAATGTGGGAAGCAGAGCTGCCATAAGGATCGTCACGAGCAGTGTATCTTCTACCTGGCTATTCTCACAACCACACACAGTGTTCGACCTGCCAAGCATATTCCCCAAGACCCTACAAAGTTGTCTCCCCTCCTTGTCCATTTACCTAGAGAAAACCAGCATCTTAAACTGTTGGTGCAGGGTGCTACGGTGGAAGGTCAGCCACCTGCCGAGAAAAAGGATGAGAGAGTTAGGTCTGATTTGGCTGCTGTCCTGCTCCCTCCAAACTTCTCCCTCAAGGCTGGTGAAATCCCAGAGATAGTCTTGGTTGTTGCAACCAATTCCTCTGCCAATACCACATCAGAGGCAAGCATGGATAAGACACCTCGCACATCTTTAAAGGTTCTGCAAAGGTCCACTCTGGATGTCGAGGGGGAACCTCAGCTGATTACTTCAGAGGGATCAAGGGGGATACTTGTTCAGGTGGACATTCTTACTATGTTAGCTGAGTGCAGGCAATGGTCTGAACCATCTTGGGCGCTTAGGGCAGACATCCCTCAAAAGAAAAAAGAAAAAATGTTCCCTCTGCCCCTAAAGATACCCAGTGTGAAAGGCAGGATTTTACATAGGGATTCTTTAATGCACTGTTGGCCTTTAAGACTCTCCAAGGAGTTTCTGCACCTGGTCCTCAACCTCACTCAAGAAGCCCACAGAGCAGGACTCCTCTGAAGAGGAATTACATTTTGGGTAAGAGTCTTTGGCATATTCCTCTCAAATCCCTTCTACCTTGGATCACAGTTCTAAGGAAGAAGATTCTTAGTGATATGGAAGGACATCGTTTGGTACTGTGGAAGCCAGAGAGTGACCCTGCTTCATTAAGGCTGTGGACTTCGAGATTTGGCAGATATTCTGTACAGAGAGAAGACAGCTAGTTGTCCGAGTGAATCTACTCAGCAGCCTATGAAGATGATTGCTCTGAGTGGGCTGTAGTTATGATTTCTACACACTGACTGTAAACCCCAGTGACAGGCAGGTCTGGAGTAGGTATTGTCATGCCATTAGGAGGAGCTCAAAACTTGGGGCTGTTATGAGACAACTGCTGTGCTATGGGAAAATCCATAAATCTACAAGTTAAATGAACTCTGCAACTGAAGCCATGGAAATGAAGACCGGGTCTGGTGGTGGGGGTGAAGACACCTAATGGCAGGGCTCAAATAAAAAAAAAAAAAAAAAAAAAGTTATGTACTCACCATATAGTTCCATCTAAGTAGTTAGACTTCATTTGTCAGCAACCTGTGGGTTTTGGATCCGAGCCGGCAGCTTACCAAGCTAAAGATCCGAGCTCCAAGCTCCTCCCCCTTACCCATACTATACTATAACCTCCTTCCAAACCTCAGATCAAGTTTGCCAACCACTGCATGACACACAACAACCCAAGACAAAAACCTGACCAGAATACATAAACTAGGCTCACCAGACCCAGGACACTGAGCCCAAAACACACACAAAAACCACCAAGGTCAGGAGGAAGGAGGGAGGGAAAGTTGCTGACAAATGAAGTCTAACTACTCAGATGGAACGTTATGGTGAGTACATAACTTCTTTAACGGAAGTAGTCAATTTCATTTGATCAACCACATGTGGGACAGAGTCCCCAGCTACCAAAAATCTTGGAAGGCCCTTAAGGAAGGAAATTCCGGAGCACTGCACAGCCAAAAGAAGCCCTTCCTCTAGACACCATATCCAGCTTATAATGAGTAATAAAACTGTGAGAGGAAGCCCAGGTAGCTGCTGAACAAATGACATCTAGGGAAACTCTGGACCAGAATGCAGCAGAAGTAGCCATAGAATGAGTAGAATGAGCATGAACCATGTCTGGTTCCAGTAATCCATGTTCCTTGTATGCCTGTAAAATACAAAGTGAGATCCATCTAGCAAGAGTCACCTTTGAAAGTGGTTTCCCCAAAAAAGGTTTAGCAAAGGAAACAAAAAGCTGATCAGACTTAGGGAAGGGTTTAGACCAATGTAAGTAAAAGCGTAACTGTCTGTGAACGTCCAAGCAAATGAAGTTTGTATTCTCCTTTATTTCGAAAGTTAGGGAAAAATACTGGGAGATTAACAGACTGATTAATGTTGGACTACGAAGCAACTTTAGGAATGAAAGAAGGGTTAGTCCTGAGACACCCTATCCTTATGAAAAACTAGGTACAGGGGTTTCATACATAAGGCTTGAAGCTCCGACACTCTTCTGGCCAAAGTAATAGCCACCAGGAAAGCTGTCTTCCACATCAAAAATTTCAAATCAACTGATGCTGCGGGTTCAAATAGAGGCGCAACTAAGAACCAAGGTCAAATCCCACAGAGGAGAAGGATGCTTAATAGGACGTCTCAGTAAAAAAGTACCTTTGATAAAGGTCTTACAAATTCTGGTAGCAGCTAGAGAACTTGAATTTTCTCCTACATGAAAATGGGATATAGCCGCCAGCTGGACTTTCACTGTAGAAGAGCTGGCTCCCTGCTGGAAAATGAGACAAAAAAATCTAACACCACTGGAACAGGAGTGGTAAAGGGATCCAAATTTCTCTAAGAAGCCCAAATGGAAAAACGCTTCCATTTACTACAGTACAAATTCCCGGTAGAGAACTTGTGTGCCGCTACCAGAATGGACTTAACGGGGGAAGAGAGACCGAGAGTCCTGGCAATTAAAGGAACTGGAGCAACCAAGCAGTAAGCTTGAGGTTGTCCAGATTCGGTGGAGGAATTCCTGAGGGATGACAAATGAGATCCGGAATGGGATCCAATATCCATCCAGGGCGGAGCTACTAGATGAGACCATAGGCAGGGAAACCAAATCTGACGAGGCCAGAATGGGGCTACGAGGATAATCCTGCTCCCCCCAACCGCTGAGCTTTCCTGTAAGAATTCTGTCATGAGAGGAAGCGGGGGGTATGCATAAAAAAGACCAGGTGGCCAAGCATGGACAAGAGTGTCTCTGGGGGTTCCCCCTTTGGGGGAATCAGAACGAAAAACTCGCTGCACTTAGCGTTGGATGGTGATGTGAAGAGATCGCAAGGCTGACCCCACTTGAGGAAGATCTGTTCCTCTACAAAAGGGTTCAGAGACCACTCGTAAGGCAAAAGGATAGTCCTGCTCAGTTTGTCTGCCAAAATGTTGGACTGACCTGGGATGTGTTGCCATCAGAAAACGGTTGGTGGAGATCACCCATTCCCACACACTCATGGCCTCTCGACAAAGTGGGTAGGACCTGGTTCCCCAGTTTGTTGATATACCAGACCACTGACAGTCTGTCTGAATCGCAATAGTTCCCAGAGGGAGAGACGCATGAAGGGCCTGCAATGCTAAAAGGACTGCTCTCATCTCTAGAACATTGCTATGCAGAACGGTCTCGTTTGGGGTCCACGTGCCTTGGACAGTCCTGCCCGAGCAATGCCCCCCCACCCTAGACGGGAGGCGTCCGTGGTCACTGTGGCTTGGGGTGGAGGTGTAACAAAGGGGTGTCCTTCTCGCAGATCCTGGGACTGAAGCCACCACGAGAGAAGCTTTGCACACTTTGCTTAGGGGAATTGGGAAGTCTAGGGGCTGGTACAACAGAGATCACTTAACTTGTAACATCCACTTTAACACTCATATGCAGACGAGCACAAGGAACCAGATTTATAGCTGCTGCCATGGACCCTACGGCTCTCAGGACTAACTCTGCCAGGGGTGGAGTCATCTGAAAAAGCACCAAGACAAAGGGTCAGGTTCCGAAGTCTGTCTGGGGTCAAACATATCCTGGCCTGAAGAAAATTTATTCTTGCCCCTATGAAGTCCAGAATCTGAACAGGCTGAAGAAAGGACTTTGTGAGGTTTACTGTAATACCCATCAGGTTCGACAACTGAAGAAAGGTATTTCTGGCTAGCACAAGTTGATGCCTGGTAGGGGCGGGTGAGGAGCCAATCGTCCAGGTACGGGAAGACCTGAATGCCCTGAAGCCTCAGGTAGGCCGATACAACTGCCATGACCTTGGTAAACACACTGGGGGCTGTGGTGAGACAGAAGGGTAGCACCCTGACTGGTAGTGACTGTCTTCTAGCCGAAAGCAGAGGAACCTCCTGGATCTCCTGTCCATCAGGATATGGTAGTACGCATCCTTGAGGTCTACAGAGCACATCCAGTCTTCCTTCTGCAAGAACGGCAGGATGGATTGTAATGTGACCATCCGGAACTTCTCCTTGGCAACAGACAGGTTCATCATGGATAGGTCGAGAATCGGCCTCAAGTCCCCCGTCTTTTTTGGCACCAAAAAGAACCTGGAATAGATGCCTGATCCGGACTGGTCTGGGGGCAATGGCTGGATTGCTCTTTTGCCTAGCAGCTTTTCTATTTCCAAAACTGCCGCCTCCCTTTGAACAGGTGGGACCGTCTGGGAGGTGCCTTGTGGATAGGGAACTGTTTATGAAGGGAATGGAATAACCTCTGGATATTATTCGAAGCACCCAGTAATCTGATGTTATGGACTCGCATTGAGCTAGGTGCCTCGAAAAATGCCACCCCCCCCCCCAACTGCCTCCAGAGGGGAGCAGTCAGGCAACCCCTCAGAGCTGCTGTGCAGGTCGATACGAGAAAGGTTCCCATGACCTGAAGTTCTTTGGTACCTCTCTGCCTCTGGGCCGGCGTCCACCTTGTCCCTCTCTGCCTCTAGGGGAAAAGGAGTCCGGAGCGTTCTGGGAATGCTGAGACTTCTGGAACCACAACTTCTGCCCTCGCTGGTTCCTGGAGAAGGACCTTTGAGGGTTGGAGAAGCGGATCCCAACGGCCGACAGCATCTTCCAGTCCTTCTCACTCTGTCTTGGATGGTCTTCCTGAACAGGGTCGAACCATCAAATGGGGCATTCGTGAAGGACGCCTTGAAAGGCTCCAAATAAATCGGAAAGCCAGAGCCAGGCATGACGCCTCATGGCAATATCAGACCCGGCCACCCTAGCTGCTCCCACGGTGGCGTGAGTGTAAACGCATGGATGTATTTGTAACCGACTTAACAATGGCCATATGAGCAGAGAATGACCATTTATCCCCAGCCAAAATGGACTCCGGGTGAGACTCTGCGTACTCTTTCACAAGGTCGCATTGAAGTCTAATCACATGGGTCATATAATTCAACGCCCCTTGTGGCAAAGGTAGCTGAAGCAAATGCCCACTTTCCAAGATGATCAATCGCCCTAGACTCCTTGTCCAGAGGACGGACAGAGGAACTTTCCTGGTCCAGTTCCTTTTTGGTGGCCGCTGTCACCACCATAGCATCAGCTGGGAAACCCTTACTCCATGTGGGCTTGTCAGTAGGAGGGCTCAACACTTCATCTGGCCTTTTTGGTATTGGCTATACAGTGTCCGGTTCCTTCCATGCTCTGGTGGTAATGAGGTCCACCAGAGGATCAGCCGGGGGGACATCCAAGAGGTAGATGGGCCTGTGAACGTCTCCAGAAATATAGACACATCCGAGGAAGGCTTTTGGGTGGACCAGCCTCCCCTCTGGCGAAGGATTTCCATTAGGTCTCTGGAGGAGACGTATTCGGGGGTGATCTGGGGGAGCCTTCCCCTTCCTCCAAGTCGGTATCCTCAGTGACGGACTCGGGGGAGTCCATGTGCCTCCTCTTGCACTGGCATTTGCAAGGGACCTCCTCGGGGGAGGGCTCTCCGGGGAGGGATCACAAACAGTTTCGTATTCCTCGAGGGGAACCATCTGGGGCGTATCAGACATAGGCTGTCCCTGGGAGGACTGGATAATAGAAGACATATTCAACTGCGAGGGAGCAGAGGCAGACTCCAAGGAAAGAGTGAGGGGTCTCGATCCTCCTGAGAGTACCCTCTCCACAAGGAAGGCAGAAGGGGAACCGGCTTCCCTGAAAATGGTAGGACAAGTAGCCGTGCCCCCTGGATCAGACGAGGGGACTGGAGCCAAGCCTGGAACAGTCGGACCCAGAGGGATGGTATGCCCTGGCCACAATGGGGCCGACGACACATCACCTCGGATCTGACGCCCAGATCTCGGCTCCGAGAGCTCGGATCCAATATACGATCCAACAGACTCGAGGGCATGGCCAGCGTCTAGGTTGGAAGAAACATCAGCGCCGACCACCTGACTCTGGGACAACTCAGATCCAGGGACTCCGAAACCCGGGGATGGATCAGAGAAGGAGCTATCGGGGCGAACATCGGAGCCGAACTCCCTGCTCCGGTGGTAGGGGGAGCCAGCAACACTCCCATCTGCAAATGAGTCTGCAAGAACCTTATCATCCGGTCCATGTCAGCTTCAAAGAGACTCTTCATGGATCTGGAGGACGCAACAGACACCGGCCGGAAGGGCCAATGCGAGGATGACCTCGAAGCAGGCAGAGCCTCCTCCGGGGAGAATCTTGGAAAACTGAGCCGAGGGGAAGACGGCATAGTAACTTTTTCAGGTGTGGAGACCACTTTAGCAAGGGGGGGGGCAATGGATCAGAGTCCGCATGTCTCTTGCGACCCTTCTCATCTCTCACTTTTTCTCTCTCTCTCTATGCTTCTCCTTCCCGGCTTATCGTCCTGTTTTGAACAGGGAGTGAGAGCCCCGGACAGGGGAGGAGGGCCAGAAGCTGGTACAGTCACAGCCGTGGCTGAAGAGGAGGAAGAAGTTGCTGGTTCTGCTGGAACACCACCAGCCAGGATCAGCTTGGTCCTGCAATCCCACAGGGCATGAGGGTTGAAGGCTGCACAGATTTTGCAGCCCAAGGTAAGGTGGGGAATACACCAGGAATGCGGTGTTGGCCAAACAAATTTTCGATCTTTTGAATTTCGATATACTGGTATTTCGCTATTATGCACGTGCATTCTAAATGTGTCACTTTACTTGTATTCACTATTAGCTTTCGTGCTAATAATATAGACCCCTTGGTCCATCTTTATGTGAATACAGAAGTCTTGAAGATCCAGAGAGCACATCCAATCTTCTGCCCAAAGGCATGGCAATACTGACTGCAAATTTTCACCCAAGGGTGACAGCTACTTTACAAACCACAGGAAGTTGACTGAGGCAGAGTATCAATCGGAGGTCCTTCATCTCTCAGGCACAAAAAGAATCTGGGATAACCAGATCCTGTCTGGTCTGGCGAGACCTCTTGGATTGTTCTCTTGTGGAGAAGGTTCTGAACTTCTCTGAAGCTTGCTTTCCTTTGACAGAGTGGCACTGCTGGACGTAAAGTCAGGCAGAAGACTCAGTCACTAAGACAGGGTCACAGCCTCTGCACAGAATTCTTCTCAGTTGTGAATTCCAGGTGATGGCCAACCACACTTGGATATGTAAAGAGAGGTGTCACCCGACCGATTCCAGAGTGCAACAGTTGGACAAACCTTCAGAAATCATAGTGGTGAAATCCCCAACAGGAATCTTAACTTCCCATCACTGTTGGGAGCACCTCTGCCCCTAGGGAGCAGCTTGACTTAAAAGTCCCATTTACCTTGGGAACCTTTGTCCTGTTCTCTATTCTGGTGCTGCAGAAATCTGCAAAACCAAACATTCTTTCTCTTACTGATTACACTGAAGATCCTTTGTGGAGGCAATAACTTTATCCTAATGGAAACAAGCATTTTGGCCTCTTACTCACAAGCAGACAACCTTTCTTTAACCTGATGCCCAAACAAGGTATTAGCATCAAAGGGTGCATTGGCAAATGCCACCTTAAAGTAATACATGAAGTCTTGAGTCTCAGTCAAGCTGGTGGTCTCATGATTAAACCTGTGCCCACTGCTCTTGCAACACCATCTGTCAACTGGTGGATAAGGCACATGGGTCAGAGTATGCAAAGCTCATGGAGACCACCAGCATCCCCAATACATAGTGAAGACCACTTGATTTTCAGTTATCTTTTTGGCAATAACTATCTAAAAATGGATATGTGCCAGGAAGCTCAGAGCTCCAACTGTAAAAGTGCTGGATGTATAGACTTGCTTATCTAAACTATTCATCATCTGTGAATCCTTATTAGGAAGACGAATGGTTTGAGCATGCTCGGGCACCTTTTTTGTAGTGGTTGTGGCCACTACTATACAGTATAAACATGGCTCTTTTCTGCAGTGCCGCCTTGTCTTTGGGAGTTCTGAGAATCCCATCTGGCTTCCTAGTCATCACCATGGCCACATCTGGTTTGCTCCATACCTTCTTACACACTGTATACACAAGTTTGTTGGCAGGAAGCACAACCCATGCTGCCAGGTGAGAGAAAAAAATCACAGGCCTCCTGTATGACCTGTTCCTCTGGGAAGGTGGGGTCGACTGGCCATAATCCTCCCATGTGTCATCACCTTTAATATCTCACTAAAAGATGCTTCCTCAGGGGGGATTTTGGTGAAACTTCACCAAATCCAGAGCATATGACTGAATGGGACATCTAGATGTGTCCTCTTGCATGTTCTCTTCCTTGGGTGAGGGGGCTCTGGGTGGAGTCCATATCTGAACTCTCTGAAGAGTCTCATCAGATAAGGCTCATGATTTTCCCGGTCCTGGGGGAGGCTAGACGTTGGTTTGTGTAAGATCACAACCTCTGAGTTGCCATGGGGTGGTGCAGCTACCGCTGGCATGACAGCGGTGAAGGAGCCCTGACTAGATCAACTCTGTGCCATTAAGTCCATGAAAATACCTGCAGCCAAGAGTAACTGGTGCTACTGCTGTGTAAATCTGCAATGACAGGGTGAAGTACCAGTGCTGACTTGACTAAACTTACATTCCGAGCACTGAAGCCAAAAATGGAACAGTTTGTGCAGTCTCACTGAATGTTTAGCACATGTTTAATGACCTCTTTCGGGTGTCCAGTGGTGTAAGGTTGGATTCCCTCAGCTTCCACTACCGGTGTGCCTCTGAGCAAGTCACTTGGCCAGACACTACTCTCGGGCAGAGTCTGAAAATGGTCCGTGGAGATAAATGCTCTACCCCGGAAATCTAACACAAATAACCTCAAGCCCTAAAGGTAGGCATCATAACCATGTATGTTAATCCAGTCAGTGCCAGAGTAGAGTGGTCTGAAACTAGCGACACCCAGTGTCAAAATGGGCATTGAGGTTACCTGTGCCGAAGAACCAGAGTCAGTCCACATGTGAACTCTTGTATGCCAGACTGCAAACACACCCAAACCTGGACCACTAGAGGAACTGCAGTAATGGAGTTGGCTTGAGCTTCCTGGCCACTGTTGGTACTAACACGACATCATAGCAGAGCTGACCAAGGGCGACTTCATCTGCTCCCAATGGAGCCAAGCAAAACTCTTGAGGGACCTGCAGCAATGAATGGAAGAAGTGGAAAGGGGCCTACAGCAAAGTAACCTTGATAACTAATGAAGAGCCACCTAACTTGTCCCTCAGTACAGAACTAGAAGTTTCATGATTCGTATGTGTAATGACTTAATTAACCACTGCAGAAACCGCCTGACTTGGAGAAGCAGCTATGGGGACTTGCAGGGATGGTCAGTATCCCCAAAATGGCCTGGTCCTGACCTTCATGTCTCCTTTTTACTTTTGTCACCTCTTGTCCCTGCTCCAAGGATGAAGCAGACTGGATTGCATAAGGACGCCTTTAACTACAAGTTCGCTTCTACTGTCAGCCAACACTGTGGCACTAAAAGTTTTGCATATAGAGAAGACTACAGAATGACAGGCAGCTCCCCAGTATACAAGTCATGCGGATCATGTGGTGGGATTTTATGTCTACAATGGCCACATTTATAGAACCCTTGTTTCAGTTCCTTGTCCATCGTAAGCACTACCACTAAAGTGAAAGGCTAGAGAGTCCCCAAACGGTAGATGGTAGAGAAAGAAAGGAAAATAAGGTTCAACAGCCTAACTGTTTTGACTGGGTAGGGAGGGGGGAAAAGAGGCAATATAGCAAGGTACAGTTTTTGAAATAGAAAATAAAAGTAAAGCACTAAAGCAGCTATACGACCTGAAAACTCACCTAAAACAGCAAAAACAAAGACCACAATTAATTAATTACCTGCCACAAAATAGAAAACTCTCTCAAAACCTCAAGCTCTTCAGAGACATTGTCGTCTTGATGGTGGCAAGGAGATCTGGAGGATACCAAACAGGCAGGAGCTTATGGGTAGGAGAACTCAAGCTTTTAGTAGACAACTGCTATCACCAGTGGGTGCCAAAGACATCAACCTAGTGGCTCCAGTGTCTGGACAGGGCCCGAGAAATCCAAATGTAATCCATTCAGTGACCATCCTTAAAGATAAAATGCTTACTAAGTAATAGAGAGTAGAACAGAGGTTTAACAGGCTCACTGTAAGTTGTTAGCTGAAATAAACATGCAGTCTAAATTAAATAAATAAGCATAAATAAAACACGGAAGTGATACTGCTACGTTTACAATCTTAATTCCAAACGAGAACTTTAAAGCCTATTTTTCAATGGTACACCTGAAAAAAGAAATGCCAGGATTTACAGCTTAATGACCATTTTATTTTTGCTCAACATCTGTTTACCAGGATAGTCCGACTGGGCTATTAGCCCATTTTTAGCGGAGGCCCGGGAAAAAAGCTCCAAAGATAAAAAATAGTACAGTACAAAACATGACAAAAATACATAAAGATTTACTGTTACATACAAGAAAGCAAGAGAAAAAAATCAATACAATATATACAATATCAGTTCTAGTGTTTTTCAAGTTACATACAGATGTATTGGTTTGGACACGCAATAGAGCATCAAAAAAAAACTAATTCAAGAACTGATCCTGACACTTGCGCAGTATGTTAAGTTTTGCAGGTAAAACATTACAGGGTTTGAGGAGTTGGCTATGAGCAGAGGAAAAAAAAAGTTGATGCAATGTGAACATATGATTCACTCAAACAGAAGAGGTATCAGCTCTAATAAAGAAAAATGATAAAAAATACACTGATTACCTTTGATTTGGATTCAGGTTTTGATGTTCCATCTGCTTTGTTATTCATCTTCTGAGATGGTGTCATTTTAACATCCCCCAATCCCATCATCTCTGGACTTGAAGTCATCCCTTGAGAAAAAAAGCACAGCCCATCTGTCAAGCCAGTAATCACAATTCAATAAAAGGCAAGTAAAACATGCAAAGTCAAGAGCTACTTTTATTGCTTTTGGGATTAGCAAATTTAACTATACAGTTTCCAAATGCTTGGCCTTTTAACGTTTCTCTCTCTCCTCTCTCTCAAAAATAACCAAAGGTTTTGTAGAGTGGTTGGGGGGAGGGGCAGGTTTTGCCAGCAGACAGTTAATACTTTAGTTTTCAGTGTCGGTAGTTTACAGTTTGATGCGAAGATCCTGAAGTAGCATTTATCATTATCAATATTTTTTGCATTTTATGTTGTATGCAACAAGTAGTAGAGAATGGTTTACATTAAAGTGCCGCCGGAAGTCTACCCTTCATATTCCAGTCATCATTAGCTTAAAAACATACTAAAACAGGCAAAAAATATTTCCCAATAATGCAAAATATCAGACATTTAAAGTAACAGAGGACTGCTGCATACCTGCTGTGCTGTTGACCATCCCTCCAGACATTGAATAAGGGGGTCCTTGTGGGTTTATCATACCAGAAATGTTGTTCATTCCCTGACCAAAAGGGGGGCCAGCACCCAGCATTCCTGCCTGGTTCATGTTAGGGTATCCAGGTGGCCTAAACAAATTAAAACAAAAATACAAACTTCAATTTAAAGTAGTAAAGAAAAATGACTAAACTTACTGTATCAAATAAGCTTTCTGAAAATCCCTTGGATTATCTTCTGGCGACTGTCTTGCAGTGCAAAATTCTTGCATTTATTAGCTTCTGGTTTCAGATGCATAAACATCAAAGGCAATACTTGTTGAAAACTCACAAAATGAGACAAGGAGGTGCTATTCAGCCCCTTGATGTCTAGGACTAGGAGATTCCAATCAGCCCCTTGTCCTATACATCTACCTACATGAAAGTGAAAACTCCTAGGAAAACAAAACTAGGACAAAGATTATAAAACTGAAGTTAGCAGTGTCTTTCAACTGCAAGGTAGTTGAATCTCAAACTTCTGCTAAGTTCAGCAGGATGAGACCACCTAGCAGAAGCAGGCAAGTCCAAAGGTGGAGATCACCATAATCCCAAATGGAGTATTTTTTGTGTTTACCAGAAACCAACCCCTTTCTCAGCCAGTAACTAAGGAAATGTTTTTTGAGCTATGAGAGAATCAGAACTGCCTAGATATAGTAAGGCTTTGCTGACTAATTATGACAGCTGCCAAAAAGCAATTCTAAAAATTGGAAATCAAAGTCTAAACCAACTTTACTAGAAGTAACAGACAATAACAGATACATTTTATTACTTTATTTATTGACATTTGTTGACTGGGAAAGTCCACTGGGCCCAACGACCTATTTTCAGTGGAGGCCCGGGGAGAAAAGCTCCATAGAATCACAGAAATTTTTACATAAAAAGAAGTTGTCTTACCATAATGTTCCATCTGTAGTTCTTTCATTCATCACTGATGGGTTCGGTTCAGAGCCCTCGGAACAGAGTCGGTCTAATACCAAGATCACGCCAACCAAAAAAAACTTTTGAGCTAAGCTTTTACCCATAGTGCCCATTATCCCTGTTACCTCAGATCGAGTCTGCCCAGTATTAATAAAGCAGAGGCCATTTCTGTGCAAATGCCCTAACTCATCACATGGACCCAAAGTATCCTCCAGGAGCCTTTGAGGGGGAAGGAGGGTGGGAAGTGATGAATGAAAGATGATCAACAACACAGATAGAACATTATAGTAAGACAGCTTCTTTATCTGATGTTGTTAATAATCTTTCCATTCATAACTGATGGGACAGAATCCTCAGCTACCTTGTGTTCCTTGGGCGGCCCCTTATGGAAGAACATTCCTGAGCGCCACTGAGCAGAAGGCAGCTCTTCCTCTGGAGACTACATTCAATTTGTAATGATTAATAAAAGTGTGGGGGTTAGCCCATGTAGCTGCTGCACAAATCATCCATAGAGGCTCTCGAATGGAAGGCTACAGAAGTTGCCATAGGCCTGGTAGAGTGGGCTTTAACATTCTTAGTACAGCTTTTTTCACAATTGAATACATGTAGCGTATGCAGTCACTTAGCCATTTAGATAAAGTGACCTTGGAGACCGAATTTCCCATTATAGGTCCAAAGAAGGAAATGAAAAGTTGGTCAGTTTTGCATATTGCTTTGGTTCTGTCTAAATAAACCCTCAGTTGTCTGTGTACAGCCAAAGAATGTAGACAGTATTCCCCTTTATTAGTAAAATTTGGAAAAAAATACTGGCAAATCAATGGTCTGATTGATGGAAAAATCTGAAGTAACTTTGGGGAGAAACGATGGGTTTGTCTGGAGTGATACTCTATCCTTGTGGAAGATTAGATATGGCCTTTTAATGCATGATGCCTGAAGCTCTGAAATTTGTCTGGCTGACATGATGGCTACCAGGAAAAGGGACTTCCAAGATAAAAATTTGAGGTCACACTTTACTGCAGGTTCAAAAGGAGGTTGAGATAAGGAATAAAAAACTAACGTGAAGTTCTCATGGCTCTACAGGTTGTCTGATTGGAGGCCTAATGTGAGAGATCCCTTTAAGAAACATTTTGCATAACAGAAGAGAGATGACTGGAGAATTATCCAAACCATCATTAAAATTAGAAATAGCCACTAAATGTACTCGTATAGTAGAAGCTGCAGCTCCATCTTCGAAGAATTTTGACAGACATTGTAAGACTGCTGTAACTGGAGCAGAGTACAGGTCTAGACATCTTTTCTTAGATCAGAGAACCTCTTTAACTTGTCTAGATATAGTCTTCTGGTGGATGACTTGGGTGAGGCCAAGAAAATGTTACCTACAGATGAGGGAAGGTTATCCTGCCTGGCGATTAACAGAAGTGGAGAAACCAAGCTGTCAGCGTGAGACTGGATAGTTCAGGTGACTAAACCCTTGGGGGGTGAGAAATCAGGTCTGGAAAAAGGGTCCAGAATCCATGGTCGACATAATAGATTAGGCCGAAGAAAAGGGAACCAAACTTGCCGAGGCCAAAAGGGGGCTACGAGGATCACTTGCATTTCAACCAAATAGCTTTCTTTATGAACTGGGGAATCAGAGGGATGGGGGGATAGGCATATAGCAGTCCCGTGGGCCAATCGTGAATCACAGCATCCCTTGGGGACTCCCCCTGTGGGGGAAATAAGGCAAAACAGCCGCTGCATTTGTTGTTTGAAGGGGAGGCGAATAGGTCGCAGCAAGCCTGGCCCCAACAGCTGAAAATTATTGCTGCTAACCCGGGATTGAGGGACCACTCGTAAGGCAGAAGAATACATCTGCTCAACTTGTCTGCAATCACGTTGGAATTCCCAGGGATATGCACTGCTATCAGAAAATGGTTGGAAGCTATCACGCACTGCCAAATTCTTATGGCCTCTCGACACAGGGGATAGGACTTGGTCCCTCCTTACTTGTTGATATACCAGATTACAGACATGTTGTCTGATTAAACTGCGATCATTCTAGAAGGAAGAACGGACTGGAATGCTTGCACCGCTAACAGCACCGCTCTCAGTTCTAGAATGTTGATATGCAGGCTGGCCTCCAAAGTGGACCATGTGCCTTGGACTGTCTTTCCCTGGAAATAGCCTCCCCACCCTATCAGGGAAGCATTCCTGGTCACAATGGCCTTGGGTTGGAGGAGATGGAATGGGTGGCTCCAAAGCTCCGTGTCTGGCCTCACCCAGCAAAGAAGGTCCTGCTTGCAACAATTAGTTACCTAAATTTGAAAACAGAGGGTGGTAATTCAGAAACCACCGAGATAGCAGAAACCATTGAAGTATTTGCATATGCAGTTTTGCAAGAGGCACTATTGGTATGGAAGCTGCCATGGATCCTAAAACCTGAAGAACCTCCCTTACTGAGGCTTTGTTTTGACGGAATATCACCAGAGCTGGAGCCTCAAATCTCTGACGTCTGTGAGCTGAAGAGACACCAGACAAGAACGGGTGTCTAAGACGGCTCCAATGAACTATGTGCTGAGTAGGAGCAAGGTTGGATTTCTCCCAGTTTATCGCTATTCCCAAAAGCTGTTACCAAAAGATGCTTGGTGGGGATGGGCCAATCGTCCAAATACGGAAACACTCGGAATTCTTGTAGCATCAAGTGAGTTGTGACCACTGCCATGCACTTTGTGAAAACTCTGGGGGCTGTAGAGAGTCAAAACGGTAGGGCACGAAATTGGTAGTGACTGGCTCCTAGCCGGAAGCGAAATAGACTCCTGGAGCGTTTGTCCATTTTGATGTGGTAATACACGTCCCAGAGATCTATTGAGCACATCCAATCGCCTTCCCTTAGAAAAGGGAGAATGGACTGAACCGTGAGCATCCGGAATTTCATTTCGGCAACGGACTTGTTCAAATTGCTGAGATCCAGAATTGGTCTCCAGTCCCATCTTTTTTAGCACCAAAAAGAATCTTGAGTAGAATCTGGATCCACATTGGTCTGGTGTGACTACTTGGATTACTGTCTTTTGAAACAGCTTAATTCTGCAGCTGCTTCTTCCCTTTGACTGGGTGGAACGTCGGGAAGATTTGTTAGAAGTTTTGGGTAAGTAATGAGGGGAATGGTGTAGCCTCTGGTTATGATCTTCTGCACCGAACGGTCGTAAGTTATTGAATGCCAGGCAGAGTGGTGCAGAGAGAAACATACCCAGACTGCTTCCAGAGGAAAGCAGTCAGGCCGCTCATCAGGAGCGCTGGTAAGGCTGCCCAGAAAAAGAATCCCTGGGTCCCTGATTACATGGGACCCCTCTGCCTCGGTAGGGGCATCTTCCAGAATTGTTACCCCCTTTGCCCCTGGGGGTATCAACGCTACGTGTGGCCCAGAAAGGGCCCAGAGATTTTTTTTTTTTGCCACATTTTTCCACTCCTCTGGTTACTGGAAAAGGAACGTTGAGGATTGTAAAAACAGACTTATGGCAGACAGGGTCTTACCATCCTGTTCACACCTGACCAGGGTGTCTTTCACCTTGAGGCCAAAAAGGGAAGATGCTTCACTTGGAGCGCTCAGGAAGGAAGACTTGAAAGGGTCAGTGAAATAAGAGGCACATTCAGGCATTGTGTCTCACTGCTTTAGCCGCCCCTTCGGTTGTATGCGAGAGCAACCTCATGGACAAATTGGAGATCGATTCCAGGGTTGCAAGCTGCGAGGCAACTTTGTCTCTTACCTCGTCAGTCACCTGTCCTGCGAATGTTCCAGAGAGTTCAGAAACCAAGTCTCTTTGGAGCCTCGTAAAATGTGCCAAGTAATTCAGAGACCGTACAGCAAAAGTCACTGAAGCAAAAATTTGCTTCCCTAATCTGTCCACAGCCTGGGAGACTACTAGGTGGATGAACAGTATGACTCTCTTCGGCGAGATGATTTTCATGTCTGCTGCCACCACCATAGCATCACAACTGGTAAACCTCACAGTCATCATGGGAATCACTACTAGGCAGTTTACCCTTACATGAAGTACAATGCTTAAACCCCAACATGCCCTTTTTAATCAGACGACATGAACAAAATACACACAAGTCAGATAGGAACTAAGGCAAAGAGTTCCACTATATCTAAAAATATATCAAAGATAGGTGAAAAAGGAGGAAGAAATACCAACAATGGTATTTAAAAAATGCCACAAGGGTAGAGGAGAAAGCCATACTACCAATGGTACTTAAAAATTACCAAAAGGGTAAGAAACAGAAGGATAAAAAGGTCTACAGATAGCTTCAAAGTTAAAGAAATATCAAAACATACCAGCAAGGAATAAGAGATAGACAATCTCCAGAAAAAAATATCAAAAGTTTTCCACTTAGCTGAGAGCTTGGCTTGAAAGCGGCTTTATGGCTACACGGCAAACAAGATCTGACTAACTTAAAAACGAGTACAAAAACCAAGTAAAAAGCAGCTCCACGGGTAGAAACACTCAGTCCAAGAATCACAGATGTGATACAACCAGAAATAAATTGAAGTTAAATAACTTTAATGAATAAGAACAGGAAAATTAATCAAGCGCTTTCGCCTGGTTCCTACCAGGCTTTATCAAGATACTGCGCAATCCAAAGTAAAGCCATTTTATATCATTATACATACCATCAGGTGATCACTTAATCGACCACTCCTGGTATTAATTATGATTAGTTAAAAGTTTGAAAATTTTTTAAGGTATTTTTAAAGTATTTTTTAAGAGGTTAAAATATTTGTACTCCCTGCAAGTCAATAATACTGCAACAACACGTTGTTTTAAAAATTATCTAGATACCTTGTGTGTCAAAAAATCTTATAAAAATAAATACATAAAAGTAGTTAATGCAAACCACTAATTCATGCAGTGTGTTGAATAATTTTTTAAAAAATGCAAATACTAAGAACAAATATTAAATAATATATATACAAATATGCACTTACAATATTCTAAACAAATCCTTATAGTAAAAACATGTACTTCTGGTTGAAAGTTAACATAAAAAAAAAATTCATCATTAACTAACTGCCTGTTAATTGCCTGGCATTTTCAAAACAGTTTTTTGTTTACTCATAATTTCTCCCTGTTAAGCTTTAGTGCACTTGCTATACTGATGCTGTCATTTAGACCTGGGGGTCTTGCTGCATTTAATTTCAATTGCCACAAAAGTTCTTTGTGCTCTAGACGGGTCTCCCAGTCCCCTCCTCTGGGATCCTGGGTGATCTGGTCTAGGACAAGGAATTTTAAATGCATGTTGATACATTGCATTGAATGCTTGAAAAAAGCATTAGTATCTTTCTTCTTACTAATTTTGTATAAATGCTCATATATCCTTTTTCTTAGTGGCTGCTCGGTCTTGCCAACATAAAAACTGTGACACTCCATGCAAACACCGAGATAAACCACCCCTTTTGATGCACAATTAAAAGATCTGAGGTAACTGGGAGGAGGACACTATAGGTAAAAGCTTAGCTTGAGCGTTTTTTTGGCTGGCGCGAGCTTGGTATTAGGCAGACTCAGTTCCGTGGGCTCGGAACCGAACCCATCAGTGATGAATGGAGAGAAGATTAACATCAGATCATCAGTTTAACTTTGACAGTCAAGAAAGTTTTTACATAATAAAAACTGAAGTAGATATACAAGACAAATGCATGTTATAAAGGTATACAAGTAAATAAACTCAGTGTGTTAAATGTTTAGCAGTTCTGTTTGTATATTCTCAGAAGTAAGAATACTGTTTAATCAATTCTGTTTACTCAGCCACAGAAATAAAGAAAGCAAGAAAGACTGGATACGAAGACAGATGGTGTAAATTGCAACTATATTAAGTTAGTAAAAGTATTTGTAGTGTATACCTTTAGAAAAGAGTAGGAGCCAATTACATAGGAAAAAAATGGGAAGTGTGGTATCAATACATGCAGAGAAGGAACAAGGTTTAAAAAGGCAGGAAGTGAATGAACTATGAAATGATTGACAATGACTGGACATAAGTGATGCACAATGTTTGCAGTTACAGTTGTGTCGGCATGACTTGTAAAGTAAAGTACAGTTGTGTACACTTACCATAAATGCAGATGTTAGAGTGTATTCACTGTTGCAGTCATCATACTTGTTATCTGCCTGCAGGTAGCCCTCAGTCGGCCTGAATACCAGAGTCTTGGGATTTCTGCATCAGATGCTGCTGCTTCATCCACGATGTCAGGTCATCAGGGGTATAAAACATGCAGCCGATGCCATTACATCAGTTTTTTTTGCCAAAGATGTCAGGAGCCCCCAAAATAGGAAGCAAACAAACAGTGTGGAACACCTCCAGTAAAAAGTAAATACCACTTCCATAAGATATGGTCAAAAATGAGGCTAGGTAGAAAGTATAGAAAGACAGGGGACTGGAGGGAGGGTAAAGTACAGTTTTGTACCTACCATAAATGTAGATGTCCGATAGGAATGCATCTGCAGTCCTTACAAATGGGTTGTCCTGTCGTCAGGCAGCCCTTCGGTCGGCCGGATTCCAAGGTCTGGGTCTGGCTTCGGCTGGTGTCGCACTTCACCCGACGTCATAGCTGCAGTTTTTCGGGTATAAAGGCATCAGCCGACGCCATTTTCCTCAGTGTTTCTTGCCCCAGATGCCAGGTGCCCTCTTGGATGGCTAAATTTGGATAAATGCCAAAGTTTCCAAATAGTAGAGAGCAAACACATAAAATAAGCATGTATGTACATATATACAAACATATACACCATAATAGATCCCCCCCAAGCTAGCTGAAGGATGGCAAATACCCTAGGAGTACCTCAGAGGGGAAGGTGGGTGGGTAATCCTGACTGCAGATGCATTCCTATCGGACATCCTCATTTATGGTAGGTACAAAACTGTACTATGTCCTTCAAGGATGCATCTGCAGTCCTTACAAATGGGTAGAATACCATAGCTAAACTAGGGGAGGAGGAAAAGAGTAGAGATTATGGTGTAGTTAGGATCCCTTGCAAGACAGCAGTGGCAAAACCTGCTCGGGATCTAGAGTATAAAGGTAAATTGTAATGCTTGGCAAATGTATGCACGGAGGTCCAAGTAGCAGCCTCTATAATGTCCTTGGTAGCCAAACCTCGTAAGAAAGCTGTGGTAGTGGCTGTAGCCCTTGTGGAGTGAGGCCTGATGTTCTCTGAAGTTTTCTTTCCATGGTAGGAGTAACAAAATCTAATACAATTTCCTATCCATTTGGATATTGTCTGTTTTGAAATTGGTTTTCCTTCCTTTCCTGTTGCATATGCTACCAGAAGCTGGTCAGTTTTTCTATTGGACTTGGTCCTGTCCAGGTAGTAGCGTAATTGTCTATGTACGTCCAAGGTATGCAAGAGTCTTTCTCCCCTGTTCTGTTGGTTGGGGAAGAATGTAGGTAGGTGGATAGCCTGATTTAAAGAGACTCTGGATACCACCGTAGGCATAAATGTAGGATTTGTTCTCATGGACACACTATCTTGATGGAAGATCAGGAAGGGTAGCACTGCCATTAATGTCCGTAGTTCAGAGACCCTTCTTGCTGAAGTTATTGCCAGCAGGAAAGCAGTCTTCCAGGATAAGTATTGTAATTCTGCTGTTGCTGCTGGTTCGAAAGGGGGAAGTGTCAATTTTTCTAACACAAAGTTCAAGTCCCATGCTGGCAATGGAGGTTTCCTGGGAAGTTTTACATTTTTAATTCCTCTCAGAAACTGTCTGAGCAGAGGATGAGAGAAGACAAGAGGATCCAAGCTGTATTCTGCTGAAATAGCTGATGCATGTATTTTGATGGAAGAATAGGACAGGCCTGTATGGAAGAGCTCTGACAAGTACTCCAGGATGTTGGCTATGTTCACCAGTGTCAAATCTTTCCCCTTTGCAGTACTCCAAATGAGATATCTTTTCCATTTTGCTGCATAATTCTTTCGTGTTGAAGGTCTACGAGCCTCCAGGATTATGTCTTTAACCCTTTGGGATAAATTTGGGTTAATTGCTCTTATGTAATGTTCCAAGCAGTTAGCTGCAGAGTTTTCAGGTTTGGATGCAGGATGTTGTAGTTGTTCTGTGTTAACAGTAATGGGATCAGGGGTAGTGCCCATATTTGTTCCCGAGACATGCTCCTCAGCAATGGGTACCAATGTTGTCTTGGCCAGTCTGGAGCTATCAGAATGATCCTCGGACGTTCCTCTTTGATCTTCAGAAGTACCTTGTGCATCAAAGGAAGTGGTGGGAATGCGTATGCTGTCAGGTTTTTCCAGCTGAAAGATAGGGAGTCCACCTTCCAAGCAAGTGGGTGGTACGTCCTTGTGCAGAATTTCTTCAACTGGTGATTGAGTGGGGATGCAAACAAGTCTATTTGTGGTAATCCCCACTGTCTTGTGATGGCTTTGAAGATGTCCGGATGCAGCATCCATTCGTGGGCATCTGTGATAGTTCTGCTTAATATGTCTGCTAGAATGTTTTCCTTGCCTGGTACAAAAATTGCTTGTAACTGAATGTTGTAGCTCAGAGCCACATCCCATAGGTCCAGTGCCAGCCGGCATAGAGGATATGAATGTGCGCCTCCCTGTTTGTTGATGTACCACATAACTGTGGTGTTGTCTGTCCTTATCATCAACTGTCCTTCTTGGAGAAAAGGTCTGAATGACTGGATTGCCAATTTTACTGCCAGCATTTCCTTTATATTTATGTGCAGGTGCAGCTGGTCTTGAGTCCATAGGCCTTGTATGCACTTGTCCAGCATGTGTGCCCCCCAACCGAAGTCTGAGGCATCTGTCGTGATGGTTTGGCTTGGTTGACTGTTGCAGAAGGGCAATCCTGTATTTGATTGACAGGCCTGAGCCCACCATAGGAACTCTTGCTTCAGGCATGGGATTATTGGAATTTTGGTTTCTAGGCTGTGCTTGTGTTGGGACCACAAATTCTTTAGGTACCACTGTAGCTTTCTCATATGCAGTCTGGCATGAGGGACCAGAATTATGCAGGATGCCATGAAGCCTAGGGTTTTGTAGTACTTTTCTTGCAGTTAGATGGTTCTGCTTTGTTAATGCCAAGAAGTAGAGAGGTAGTTGCTCTTTCTTTTCTGCAGTTAGGAATGCCATTTGTTTTGATGTGTCCAGCACTGCACCCAGAAAGATTATTCTTTGGGATGGAATCAGCCTTGACTTTTTTATATTGACTGTATATCCCAGGGCTTGCAGCAGGTAAATGACTTTTTGTAAGTCTTTTGTTAGCTTGCTTTTGTTGTCCGCTTGTATCAGGCAGTCGTCCAGGTAGGGATAAATTTGGATCCCCTGAAGTCTGCAATGAGCAATTACTGATGCCAGGCATTTCGTGAACACTCTAGGCGCAGTAGATAAGCCAAAGGGCAATGCTGAGAATTGATAATGCTCTGATCCTGCAAGAAATCTGAGGTATCTTCTGCAAATTGGTCGTATGGGGACGTGCAGGTATGCCTCCTTGAGATCTAGAGTTACCAGCCAAGACTCCTTGCCCAGCATGGGAAGAAGCTGCTGTAGGGTCAGCATTTTGAATTTTGGAACAATGAGGAATGTGTTTAAAGTGGACAGGTCTAGAATAGGCCTCCATTTGTTTTCTTTTCTTGGTACCAGGAAGAGTCTGGAGTAAAATCCTTTTCCTTGCTCCATAGATGGTACCTTTTCCACAGCTCTCATTCTTAATAGTTGAGATATTTGCTTTAGAGCTTCTGCCCTTTGAGTAGGTGGTAGGTTTGGCATTCCTCTCTTTCCTGGTAGAGTATGGAAATGGAACCTGTAACCTTGATCTATAGTTTGCAAAATCCATTTTTCCCTTGTGATGCAATGCCAGTTCTTTGAAAATAAGATTAGCTTTCCATCTAAGGGTGCTTCTAGTTGTTTCCTGGTAGGCGGTGCCACCGCCAAGTCACTGTGATTGAGTTGTTGTAGTGGTGGTGGCTGCATCCGTGCCTTGCTGGTTGTTACCTTGCCACTGGCATCCCCTGTAGGCACCCCTGGATTGGTTTCTGCCTCTAGAACGCCTATTCCTGCCTCTGTGTCTTAGAGGAGTCTGGAAAGGACCAATTCTTGGAGGGCCAGTTCCTGCTAAACCTTGGAGGTTGAACCTGTAAGAAATCTTTCACTGTTTGTACAGATTTTGCCTTCTCTTCCATCTTTTTTAGTACCTGCTGTGCAGGAGAACCAAATAAATTGACCTTGTCCATGGGGTGCATCCAAAAGCTTTGATTTGACATGGTCTGGCAATGCCTGTTCTTTCAACCATGCATGTCTCCTGATAACTGTGCCAGTCATGGCTGATCTAAAGGAAGCCTCCAGTGCATCATAGCCACATTTTAAAGAATGGTTACTAACCTGCTGTATGTTATGTACCATTTCTTGAACATACTTTTTATCTAAAGATTCTTCAGAGGACAGCTTTTTAGTTAACTGGTCAAGCATAAACTCTTGATATTGAATCATATGAAATTGGCAGTTCAAAGCCCTAGCTGACAAAGTAGCAGAGGTGTAAACTTTTTTACCCCATCTCTCTAAGGACCTGGATTCCCTTTCAGAGGGGAGGGGGTTTTTAGTAGAAGTAGCTGCTACAGCTTTAGGGCCCTGGGAGATAGTCTCTGGATCTGCAAAAGGAGCCTTGTTTAAATGGTGATGTGTGTCCGGGACCCTGTAGAACCTATTGGGCTTAGCAGGAGCCGGAGGTAAAGAATCAGGAGCAGTGCAAGCATCATTAAATGCATCATCTACAACAGAAAGAACTGGAGGTATAGCTAACGGCCTATGTTGTGGCAAATGTAGCAAGGTTCTAAGCCTTTTTCTGGAGTCTGAGAAATCTTGGCCCTGCCACTGAAATTGTTCCCTCATAGCATGCAAGGTTTCCCCAAAGGAAAATTCCTCAGGTGGAGAGGCTGAAGGGATGGACTCTTCAGCATCAGAGTCTTCGTAAGGAGAATAAGGAGCCTCAGGAGGGTCTGTATGTTCTGAGTCATCAGAGGAATCATCTGTGGATACTGGCTCAGGGGACTCTGCTCTAGGCCTCTTTTCTGGAGGAGGGAGAGAGGCCCTATCTGCATGAGGCTGGGATCCACGAATTAAAGAAATGAGATCCTCAGCCAAAGAAAGCATATGGGAGCTGGTGCTGGTCCTGTGAGAGGGGGGTTTGGCAGGCAACGTTTTTGAAGCTTTGGCTGCTTTAGCCCTGGCAAAGGCCTTAATAGACATGGCTGCAGGAGGCCTAGCAGCTCCACGTGCAGGGGTTGAAATATCCAGGGGAATAGTGTCAGATAATTCCTGAGAAACCGCAACAGAAGGTTGGATTTCAGAAGCCGATTCTACCAGGTTAGAGGAGGCCTCGGTAGAAGGCATGGTTTCGGCTGAAGAAAGAACCGCTTGCTCGGTTTCGGCCGAAACCGAGACACTCGCGGTTTGCTTAATGGCGGTTTCGGCGAAACCGGACGCGAGTGTCGGTCCTTTCCTTTGCGCTTTTGGTAATTTCGTGAGTCGGAGGATCCGACGGCATAATATAGGCAAAATCAGAGCCAAAATCTGTGCAGCAAACTCCGACGGACGCCTAAGCGTCCGTCGGTTAAAAGAAGCACAGGCTAGACAAGCGGCTACGTCGTGGTCTGGGCCTAAACGATGTATGCAGTAGAGTGGAAATCTTTATGAGGTATTTGTTTCCCACACGATAAACAGTTATTCACTTTCTCTGACATCGGCTGAGGCAAGAAAGAGTCCCCAACGGGTACTTAGCTTTAAGAAGTCTTCGAAGTAATATTCGGTAGTAGTAATCTCTGGATCTGACCGACCGGCACTTGCGAACAGCTTCTGCTTCGGGCGCCACGCGGCAAGAAAGACTGGGGAAAATGGCGTCGGCTGATGCCTTTATACCCGAAAAACTGCAGCTATGACGTCGGGTGAAGTGCGACACCAGCCGAAGCCAGACCCAGACTTTGGAATCCGGCCGACCGAAGGGCTGCCTGACGACAGGACAACCCATTTGTAAGGACTGCAGATGCATCCATGAAGGACATCCAGGACTGCAACAGTGAATACACGAACATCTACATTTACGGTAAGTGTACACAACTGTACTATGTTCTTCGTGTTTCACTGTTGCAGTCATCACATTTGGGTTGATTCCCAAAGCTGAGGAAGGGTGGAAGCAGTCAAGCAGTAGTATGGATGGCTAGCAAGCCTTGTAAGACTGCTGTGGCAAATCCAGCTCTGGATTTGGAAAAGAGGCAAGTGGTAATGCTTGGTGAAGGTGTGTACAGAACTCCGGGTTGCAGCTTCCAGGATGCCCCTGGTAGGGACTCCCCTGAGAATAGCTGTAGAGGTTGAGGTAACCATAGTGGAATGAGGCCTGATCCCCTGTGGGATAGGTTTTCCATGGTGTTTGCAGCAGATATTGATGCAGTGTGCTATCCATTTGGAAATGGTTTGTTTCGAAATGGCCTTGCCCTCAGCCCCAGTAGCAAAGCTGACCAGCAGCTGGTCAGATTTTCTAAAAGGTTTAGAACTGTCAAGGTAGAACCTGAGCTGTATGCACACGTCCAAGGAGTGCAAGATCCTTTTCCTTTTATTCTGAGGATTAGGAAGAAAGGTTAGCCAAGGGATGGATTGGTTTAAAGCCACAATGGATACCACCTTGGGCATAAAAGATGGGTTACTCCTGAGGGAAACCCTGTCCACATGGAAGATAATGAAGGGTTCCACAGCCATAAGGGCCTGTAAACTCAGATACTCTTCTTGCTGAAGTGATGGCTAACAATAAGGCTGTTTTCCAAGACAGGAATTTTAACTCTGCTGTAGCAGCGGGCACAAAAGGGGGAAGCGTAAGCTTCTCTAGTACAAAGTTAAGGTCTCAGGCAGGAGTGGGAGCTCTCCTTGGGGGTCTTAAATTGTTAGCTCCTCTCAGAAACTGTTTGATCAGAGGGTGAGAGAAGAGGGGTGGCTCAGTATTGTAATGAGCTGAGATGGCAGAGGCAAGAATCTTAACTGATGAGAAAGAGGCCCTTGTGGAGCAGCAAGGAGGACATGGCTGTGTCCTTCCCTTGTGACTGGCTCCAAGAACAGTATCTATTCCACTTTTCTGAATAGGATTTCCTAGTACTGGGCCTCCTGGCCTCAAGGATAACATCCAGTACCTGTTTGCAGATGGCTGCTGGTGATGTATTCAGGGAATAAGCCAGGCTGCCAGGTTCAGGATTTGCAGCTGAGGATGCAAAATCTGTCCCTCCTGCTGGGACAGCAGAGAGGGGGGTCTGCTGTAGGTGCCCAGGTGGCACTGCTGTCAAGACTGTGTAGGAGTGGGTACCAGTGCTGGCGTCGTCAGTCTGGTGCAATAAGGATGGTCTTTGGCCTGTCCTGTTTGATCTTGAGCACCTTTGAAAGGAGGGGCAGAGGGGGAAAGGCATAGATTGAGAGGTTTTCCCATGTGAAGGATAGGGCATCCACTTTCCAAGCTTAGCTGTGGGGAATTCTGGTTCAAAATTTGTTTAGTTGATGGTTTTGGGGGGACGCAAAGAGATCCACCTCTGGTGCCCCCCACCTGTGTATTAAAAGTCTGAATGAGTTTGTTTCCTGTTTCCACTCGTGTGGGTCCATTAGATTTCTGCTTAAGTCGTCTGGCAGTGAATTGTGTGTTCCTGGCAGGAATAGAGCTTGCAGGTGCACTTGGTTGCTTAAGGCTGTGTTCTACAGTGTCATGGCTAACCTGCAGAGTGGGTAGGAGTGAGTTCCCCTGCTTATGTACCACATAACTGTGGTGTTGTCTGTCTTTATCAGGAGTTGTCCTGGCAGGATAAGGTATTTGAAGTCTGTCAGTGCATTCTGTACAGCTAACATTTCTTTTTGATTGATATGCAGGTGAATTTGTCCTGGGCTCCATTTGCCTTGAATGCATTTGCCTGCCATGCGAGTCCCCCCATGCATAGTCTGATGCATCTGTTGTCAAGAGGATGGACGGCGGGGGCTGTGAGAAAGGGAGTCCCTTGTTGTGGTTGTAAGCCTCTGCCCACCAAAGAAACTCTGTCCTTAGGCAAGGAATGACAGGAATCACTGCTTGCAGGTCCTAGGAATGTTGACACCAGAGACTTAAGTACCATTGGAGTTTCCCTATATGCAGTCTCGCATAAGGAATCAGTAAAATACATGAGGCCATGAACTCTAGGGCTTGCAGTATTTTTCTTGCAGATAGCTGGGTTTGGGTGGCCAGTAGTTTGAAATAAGTTGTCAAATAAACCTGCTTTTCTGGAGTGAGGAATGCCATCTGGGAAGTTGTTTTCAAGCTTGCTCCCAGGAATACAATCTTTTGGCTGTGTAGAAGATGTGATTTCTTTTCGTTGATGGTATACCCCAGAGAAGTTAGGAGTCTTTTTACAAACGCCAGGTGCTGAAGTAGCAATTCCTGACTGTCCGCCTGAATCAGGCAGGTCCATATTAAAATCGCGAAACCTCACTTACGCGAATACGGAAACGTCTACACATATATAGCAAATCGCAAAAACAGTGAATGTCCTGAAGCACGAAATTCAAAATGTTGAATCGTCATAGTTGGCCCTAAATTAAGTGTGCAATAGTTATGGACCTTAGGGTTAGGGTGCGGGTTAAGGTAATTGCATACATAGTAATACATGCAACCTTTACTTTAGGGTTAGAAGGGTTATGTTAAGAGCATGTTTAGTAATATAGTTGTGTAGCCTAATGCATACGTAATTTACACTTTTCCTGTAGTTGGGTGTTGTTCGTTTAGTTAGATGTGTGTGTAGTGAATGTTTGATTAGGATATGGGATATTATGGGTGAAGTTTAGATATGGGGAAGTGTGGATTATTTATTTTGTTTGGGTAGATAGTGCGTAGCGAGTGGTGGGGTTGGCCAACTATGATGATTCGACATTTCGAATTTCGTGCTTAAGGACATTGTGTTTTTGCAGTTCGCTATGTATGTGTCGACGTGTCTGTATTCGTGTGAGGTTTCACGATTTTAATATAGACCCAATCAGGGAATCGTCTAAGTATGGGTAAATTTAAATATTTCTCTGCCTGCAGTACGCAATGGCTGGAGCCAGACACTTTGTGAATAACCTGGGCGCAGTAGATAAACCAAAAGGAAGTGCAGAGAACTGATGGTGCATACAGCCTGCCCTTAAATGTAGATATTGCCTGCAAAATTCCCTTATGGGGATGTGCAGATAAGCTTAAGTCTAGGGTGACTAGCCAGGAGTCCCTGGCCATCAGAGAAAGGAGCGGCTGGAGTGTAAGCATTTTGAATTTTGGTACCACCAGGAAGGCGTTCAGGGTTGACAGATCCAAAATAGTGTGCCAAGAGTTCTCTTTTCTGGGCACCAGGAAGAGCCTGGAGTAGAAACCTTGTCCCCTTTGCTCTGTTGGCACAGGTTGAATAGCCCTGATACTGAGAAGATAAAGTACTTGCTTTTGGGTCTCTCTCCACTGGTTTGGAGGAAGGTCTGGCAATCCGCTTGGGGTTGGCAGAGAGTGGAAACAGAATCTGTATCCCTGGGATACAATGTTTAAAACCCATCGTTCCTTGATAATATACTCCCAGTTTTTTGCATGCAGGGCGAGTTTTCCTCCTAGAGGTGCAAGTACTTGGGAATGGCTGGGAAGGGTTAAGGACAAGTCATTGTGAACTTTTTCCATAGGGGAGGTGGCTTACCACTCCCAGTTTTTGAGGAGTGAGCACTCCATTGTTTAGATCTGTGCATATCCTGAGACTAGTCTTTGTGGTCTGTTGCCTCCGGGTTTGGGCTGAGAAGGTCTGGAAGGGGCTGGAAAGGACCAAGTTTTTGAAGGCCAATGCCTACTGAATCTAGGTGGCTGTACCTGTAAGAAATCTAACAGTTTGCATGGATTTAGCTTTTTCTTCCGTCTTTTTAAGAACTTCTGCTTTAGAGCAGAACAAACCGTCTTGGTTTAATGGAGCATCAAATAATTTTGCCTTGACATGGTCTGGCAAGATTTGTTCCTTCAGCCAAGCATGCCTTCTCAGATCAGACACAGTGAAAGCAGCCCTTCAAGATGCCTCTAAGGCATCAAAACCACACTGCAAAGTAGGTTTACCAACTTGGTTTGCAGAATGCATTAAGTCTTGCAAGTCCTTCTTTTCTGCGCAATCAGGAATCAACATTTTTTGTTTAATTAGATCAATAATATGTTGCTGGTACTTCAACATGTGAAACTGGCAATTTAAAGCCCTGATAGCATGAGTTTGAGTGGTATATACCTTCTTACCCCATCTGTCTAGAGCCCTAGAATCCCTGTCTGAAGGGGTAGGGTTTTTGGCTGTAGAAGCCTCAATACCTTTAGGTCCCTGGGAAATGGTCTCTGGATCCGCAGTGGGATTTTGAGAGAGAAATTTGAGAGAGTCAGGTACTCTGTAGTATCTGTCAGACTTTCTAGGAGCAGGTGGTAAAGTATCAGGGGTAAGGCTGGATTCCAAGAAGACCTCTACAATATCCAGTGCAGGGGGAATAGCTAGAAGCCTATGCTGAGGCAAGTCTAAAAATTCCCAGAGTCTCTTTTTGGACTGTGGGTAGTCCTGGCATTCCCAGCAGAAATGCTCTCTTAGGGTACGCAAGTTTTCACCGAAAGATCAATTCTCTGGGGGGGAGGCTGAAGGAATCGACTCCTCTGCATCTAAGTCCTCCATAGGTAGATAAGGGTATGTCCCGGTAATCACAGGGATCAGAGTCATCAGAGTCATGGTTTGAAGAATCTGAAGGAAAATCAATTTTTTTGTCTTTTAGAGGGGGAAGGATGGCTTCGCCCAATTAAAGTAATATGGTCTTCAGCCATTCTAAGCATTTGTTTCTGTGGCATGGGAGCTTGAAAATGTGCTTTGGTCGTGTTTCCTAGGCGCAGTGCGAACTCTGGGCCTGAGAAATTCAGTAGATTTTGTCATTAACGAAGTAGTCTGTTTAATACGAACATCGGAAGGTCTGAATACACCCTCAGAAGCCGGCACCTGCACAGCAGCTCCGGACCCATCCAAGGTAGAGACATCCGCAGGCTCCACAGTCAAAGCAACTCGTGGCATACCGGACTCCGAATGGGTCTCAGTAGAGGCCTGCGAATCTATAGAAGTGGGTAACAGGGGCTGCGAAAGCACCTCACTGAGTACCGGCGGACTGGTGACTAGCTTAACGGAAGCATAGTCAGCAGTTTTGAACCTATGCAGTCTAGCTTAGCTTTACTTTTTTGGAAGGTCGGTAGTCGGATGGCTTATCGACGCCATTTCGGAATACGGAGAACTAGACCGAAAGAATTTAGACAAAAATAGCCCGACGACCAATAGTTCGGGCATTGAAGAAGGGACAAAACCGACAGCGAGGGATGTCGTGGTCTGGGCCTAAACAAGTGATGCAGTAAGAATGAAAATCTCTGAGGTATTTGCTTTCCACAGGCAAGACAATTGTTAACTTTTTCTGACATCGGTTAGAGCACGAAAAAAGGATCCCCAATGGGGTACTTAGCTTTAGAAGACTTCAGGTTTGAAATTCGAAAAATGAAAATTTCAGGTAGCTGCCGACCGGCACTTGCGAACTGCTTCAGACTCCCGCACGGCAAGAAAAGCTGATGTAATGGCATCAGCTGCATGTTTTATACTCCTGACGACCTGATGTCATGGATGAGGCGACAGCATCCAACGCAGAAATCCCAAGACTCTGGTATTCGGGCTGAGGGCTACCTGCAGGCAGATAAACCCAAGTGTGATGACTGCAACAGTGAAACACGAACATCATCATGTAACATTTGCAAAGACTGTATCGGTATGGTTTATTTTCACTTGTATAAATGTAGGATTGCTTATGACATACATGATTATTAAAATGTTTTTTTTTGTTTAAAAAAGGGGGTGATGAATTCTGGGCTTCACTCTTTAATTTATCCAAGTCTTTTGGGTTTCTAATACCAAGACAGGAATGGACCCCATTCCCAAGTCAAAGTATATTTAAAGTTCATGAAACTAGTACTGTTTCAATCAGCCAAAAGAGTTCTTTGCGCTACCTACAATGTGCCCAGTAATGACTCTTGCAAGTCAAACAGACTTACATTTATCAGTAAGATTTCTAAGTATGATTGTAAATGACTTTGTAAGACCTGTTGCTCCTACTACTATTAGAACTGACTGGGTTATCCTTCTTCCACACACACGCTGTCCTCATTAATGCCTGCAAATTCTGACATTTTATTACTTTGTCTCTCTCTCTCTATGCAAGACACTGTAGTCACTAAGTGTAGCAACTTCAATGATAAAAGCTACTTTTACCATCTTTTCATGGACTACTATACCAGGTTTTCTCACATCTATTTTTTTGAACTGTTGGTAATGGGTGATCCCACGTGATACAAAGCTACATTTGTGGGTGGGTTGTGACGAGTTCTGAGCTTCACCTATGAAAAAAGGCTGATGACAGGCAAAATATACAAAGAAGGAATCTCGAATACCAAACAAAGCAGAATGCATCCAGTGCTAACTCAACCATATCTTGCTGCAGACAGCACAACGAAAGTGAGAGGACTTGGTGGAGGGCTAGATTCCTGTCCCAAAGACTTCCCGTACTCTGGAACAAGCTACCCATCTATGTCAAGCAAAGTTCCTCATTAACACTCTTCAAGAAAAATCTTGATGAGTGGATGGGAAACAGGAAATACACCCCGGGGATCACTTCTGTGGCTCTGCTCGCGACAGGGGCACAAGAAATTAACTTTCTTGGGTTGGCGTAAGCTAGGGAACTTTGTTGGCTAGTCTTACTTCCGATGGCCTAGTACCTACCTATGAACCTATGAGTATTAAGCCACATGAGCAGGTCAAACTCTTGGTTGTCCAGTTCTAGAAGATTTCTATCGAGGGTTAGAGAAGTGAGTGAAGTCCAGTAGCAAATTAAACAGCCCTAGGATGTGAATACTTTTTGAGGGTAATATCCCAAAATCTAAAGGATGCAGATCAAACCAGCAAAAGATATCTACACAAAGAGTCAAATATCTGCCATTTGGTTTGTTCAATATTCCACACCAAAGTCTAAGACCATATCAAAAGAGGGCCCAGTCACATCCCTTATCACAGAGCCTGAAGGGGGAAGTAGAGCCTCCCTCAGCTCAAACAGGTTTCTCTTAGGAGCCCCACCTAGTCTGCACCAGTACGATTCCTCATCTCACCAATAAAGTAAATGTTATAAGAATCTGAGATGTGTGGCTTCAAAAATTGAAACTCCATATGAAGAAAGTACAGTTGTGTAAGTAAACTTAACAATGGTAGATGTCTGAATGATCATTGCTGCAGCAGCCTTAGCAACAAGGGTTTTATCCTGCCAAGGATACAACAGCCAGCCAGTTTCTAAGAACCTTCCACATGTCCAAACCATCAGTCAGCTCAAACTGACCTAACTACAGACAGGTTTGGGCACAAAGACCTACAGAGCTTTCACGTCAACTGATAGGGAGACTGAGCCCAGAAAGGGCAATGCCAGGAAAAAAAAAAAAGTATTCACACCCAGGCAAACACCACCATAAGGGGGAATGGAGGGAGGGAGTGGCTACTGCTGCAGTGATCATTTGAACATTTGCTACGATAAGTTACTTACACAACTATACTATGGTCATATCTATCACTGATGCAGTAGCCTTAACATCACGGGTAGATTACTCTAGCTTAGTACATCTGGGAAGTGGAAGGAGAAGAGTCCAGGAGTCCCTGAAGAATGGTCTTAGCAAAGCCTGATTTAGATCTAGACAAAGGAATCAATCTTAAAGTGCTTTGTAAAAGTATGTGCAGAGAACCAAGTTGCTGCTTCTAAAACACTTCTAGAATCCAAACCTTTCTTTAAAAAACATACATGAAGCAAAGGCCCTGGTAAGATTGGGCCTTAACGCTGTCTGGAACAGTTTTGTCCTGATGAGTATAAGAAAAAATATTAGCCTTAGACAACCATTTAGAAATGGTCTGTTTTGACACATGATCTCCCTTCTTACCTCCACAAGAAATGAACTGACCCAAAGATCTGAAAGATTTGCCAAGATAGTACTTCAATTGGCTGTGGACATCAAAGATATGAAATATCCTATCTCCCTCATTTTTATGTTCAAAACAAACTCAGTCTCCGCACTCAGTGGGTTCATTACTGGGCAATGATAAAGCGTGCCTACTTCTGGGTTTTCAAGAGATGGGAAAAACAAAAAAGTTGTCTATGGCTGTCTCTTCAGATTCAGGGTTTTGGGTGGAGATTTAATTTTACCTTGTCCCCTTCATGAGGTTTTTCTGCACGTTATCTCACTTTTCTTCATATGGTGCTGCTTTGGATGCAGCAAGTGGAGAGGGTGGGCTGTAAAAATCGACATGAGCTTAGCTTAAGAAATGGTCCCTTTATAAGTACTCAGCAGGTTCACTGTTGGGAGTGAGAAAGACAACACACAGCCTGATTTTATTTTAATCTTTTTATCTTTATTATAATTATTTTAATAACGATTGCTAATTGATTACTTATGAAAAAAACATCTCTCATAGCTAAGACAAAGTGGATTTTGCAGCCCACCCTCTGCTTGATGCATCTGAAGTATTACCTCATGAAGGTAAGGCAACCAGCAGAAAAACAATGAAGGGACAAGGTAAAAATTAAATCTCTACCCATAACCCTGAATCTGAAGACACAAGCCTAGCTAACTATTGCATTTTAAGTTCTAAAGACTTGCACCTTGCCTGTGATATAAATACGACCTGCTGGAGACAGGTGTGTACCTCAGAGACTACCCCATCTATGGAACAGGCTCCTCATCCATGTGAAGCAGAGTTCCTCCCTAACCCAATTCACGTGCAACTTGGACAACTGGATGGGAAACCGGAAATTCATCCCTGGTTTGGCACCCATGTCTCTAATGGACACAAGTAACCTGTAAATGATTCATCTCCCACACCCATGCTTACACTTATCAAGGGTATCAGAACTTGTCAGATTTAGGATGCATGGCTAGGCTTAAAAAGGCCCTTGTGGTTGTTAGCCTAGTAAACATCTATGAACCTATAAGAAAAAAACTAGACTATGCATAGTTTGGTTTAAGGTAAACTCTGATACCACTTTAGGTATAATTAGTTCTCAAAGAAACCCTGTCTCAGTGGAAAATGAGAAGGCTGACCCACCATAAGAGCTTGCAACTACGATACCCACCTTGCAGAGATCAGAGAAGTAAATATAACTGTTTTCCTTGTTAAGACCCTCAAGTCAGGAAGATTAGCTGGTTCAAATAGAGTTAAGTGCAATTTTCTCTAATACAAAATTAAGATCCCAAGGAGGGGCCACTAGTTTTCTTGGAAGCCTCTTATTCAAAACCCCTTTAAAAACAATGTGACATGAGAATGCACTGAAAAAGGAGGATTCATGGGCAGACAGGACCGATAAATGAACCATGAGAGGAATAAGAAAAGGCATAGGGCAACTCTCAAACATTGTAAAAATCAGAAAAAACAGCACCTATTCAGGGGCTAGTTGATGATGTTAGTAACGGCTAGAAAACTTTTTCCGTTTGATAGTAACAAGATTTTCTAGTAAATGGGCATTCTTGCCTCCACGACTACCTGCTACAGTATCCTACCATATCAGTAAGCAGGTGTCTAAAAGGAAGTAAGACCCCCATCATCCAGCCAGTCAACTGAAAATGTTTAGGACTGATGCATTAAACACCCCTGATTTTGTATGAATAGAGCCAATCTGTGAGAAAGCTTGCGATAACTGCCACGGCCATTTTCAAAAAAGAAACAGTTGCCTGAGCCAGAAACGAGGGCAACATGGATGGGAAACAGAAAATACACCACTTGGATTCCACACGTGTCCCTGCTGGACAGGGGCATCGGGTGCTGACTTGTCTAAATGTGGGCTAAACTCTTGGCTAGGCTTAAAAGGGCCTCAGGGCCAATAGCCTAGTAACCTATAATACTATGATCCTACAATGAATTTAGGAGATTTTTTCTGAATCTTCAGAAAGTACAGTTGTGTAAAATCTTACCATAACAGTAGATGTCCTCTTCACTGTTGTAGTATTAGAGTAGGGAACATCCCCTGCCAAGACTGGCCAGACGTCCAGCCAGCATACCAAAGCTTTTAGGTTGCCTTAACGTAAGCCATACATCACATGTATGGTCCTCATGTAACACAGGACCATAAGGGTGATGTCCAGATGTACCATACTCAGAAATGAAAGCCCCAGTAGGAAGACCAGTACAAGGAAACGAGAGAGAAAAGCAGTACATATCCAGAAGAGAAATGGACAGGGGGGTGGAGGAGGAATACTGCAACAGTGAAGAGAAGGGCGTCTACCATTATGGTAAGATTTTACACAACTGTACTATGCCCTTCCATATCACTACTGGAGTATTCATAACAGTAGGGAGTGTGCCAAAGCTCAAGAACAACCCTGGGAGAAGGAAGGACCAAGCTGAGCCCTCTACAAAGCCATGAACAGCAGCCCTAGCAAAACCAGTTCTAGCTCTGGAGATTCCATCCAACTTGTAGTGCTTGGTAAGAATACGCACAAAGTCCAAATACCTGCCTCAAGAATGGAGTTGGTATCCATACCCTTGAAAAAGCACCAGAAGAAGCCACATCCCTAGTAGAATGAGCCTTAGCAGGAAAAAAAGGCTCTAACAAAAAGAAATGGCTTTTGAGATCCAAGAAGAAAATAGTTTACTTGGCTACAGCTAATCTTAGGGAACTAGGATGAAAACAAATAACTGATCAGATTTCCTAATAGTCTTAGTTTTATCCAACTAAAATCTGAGTTTTCTAAGCGCATCCTATGTGTACAGCACCTTCTCCCTAGCACATTGTAGAAAGGGAAAAAAACTGGGCAAACAGACTGATTAAGAGAACTCATGAACCACCTTAGGCATAAGAGGATTAATACACACGGACACCCTGTACTTATGAAACACCAAAAAGGAGGACAAGCCAAAAGGGCTTGGAGATCAGACACCAGTCTGGCAGATGTAAGGGCTAACAAAAGAAAAGTCTTCCAACAGCAATGCTGCAAGGAAGCTGAAAGCAACAGGTTGAAAAGAAACCAGGGTCAATTTTTCCAAAATAAAATTAAGATCCCAGGGAGGAGCAGGTTTTCCTGGGAGGCCTAACATGAAGCACGCCTTTTACAAAATTGTTTAGCTTCAAATCTGGAAGCCAAAGGAGGAGAAAAAGGCAGAGAGAGAGAGAGACCTGACAAGTGAAACTTAAAAGAATAGGCCAAACTAGCATTGAGCAATTCGCACAGAAAGCAGAGAAAAATGTTACTTACTCACCATAACGTTCCATCCGAGTAATTGTATTTCATTTGTCTTCAACCTGTGGGTCTTCGGATAGGCATTGGATACAACACGGCAGCATTTTCCAGCTATGGCTCAGAGTTCCATGCTCCTCCCCTTACCCATAATGCCCCTTCCCTTCTCCACTCAAGAGTTTGCTGCCTAACAGGTATCAAACAGCCAACCCAATGACATCTCATCACCAAGATAACCAATACGAAAACCCTTAGCCTGGACAGGACCAATGATCCCAACAATAACCATCTGATAAGAAAAGTATACTCTGAATGATAAGTACAACTACTCAGATGGAACGTTATGGTGAGTACATAACTTCTTTATCTGAAGTAGTTTACATCATTTGATCTTCAACCAGTGGGACAGTTTCCAGCTACCAAACTCTTGGGTGGCCCTCATGGAAGGATGTGCACAGCAGAGCCAAAGGATGCTCTACTCCTAGAGACCATGTCTAATTTGTAATGCAAAATAACAGTATGAGATGAGGATCAAGTGGCCGCCAAACAAACATCATCCAAAGATAGCCTAGACCAAAAGGCTGCTAATGTAGCCATAGATCGGGTCTAATAAGCTTTCACTTTTCCTGGCAGAGACAGACCTCTCTCTCCAAACAGGCTCAGCCAATGCATTGTGAACTCCAGTGAGCAATTGTTACTTTCAAAACTGGTTTACTGAAGAAAGGTTTGGCATGAGAGACCAAGTTAATCAGACTTGCGGAAAGGTTTAGTCTTGTGTAGGTAAAACCTCAACTGTCTATGCACATCCAATAAATATAAAGTACAGTTGTGTACACTTGCCATAAATGTAGATGTTGGAGTGTATTCACTGTTGCAGTCATTACACTTGGGTTATCCTGCTTGCAGGCTACCCTCAGTCGGCCTGAATTCCAAAGTCTAGGCCCAGCATCGGTTGCTGTCGCCTCTTCCCTGACGTCAGTGCGCCAGGGGTATAAAAAGATGCAGCCAACGCCATTTTCTTAAGCTTTTCTTGCCCCAGATGTCAGGTGCCCCCAAAAAGGTAGGCTAAAAATATGCCAATAAAAAATGCATGCATCAAAATATATAATACATTCAACTACAAGCAAATACACCACATAGGTTGTACAGATTAGAGAAATGTAGATATGCTGCATCAAAAATATGGGGGATGGTGGGTGGGTAACCTGGTCTGCAGCAGTGAATACACTCGAACATCTACATTTATGGTAAGTGTACACAACTGCACTATGTTCTTCGTGTTTCACTGTTGCAGTCAATGCACTTGGGTTGAATCCCAAAGCTATGGTTGGGAGGCTGGAGCTAAATAGCATTAGGAGCGGCTATGAGGCCCTGCAGAACGGCAGTGGCAAAGCCTACCCTGGATTTAGAGCAGAGTGGTAAATGATAGTGCTTTGTAAAGGTGTGCACTGAACTCCAGGTAGCAGCCTCCAAAATGTCTTTGGTTGGTACTCCCCTGAGGAAGGCTGCTGAAGTGGCTGCTGCTCTGGTTGAATGTGGCCTAATGCCCTTAGGCACTGGTTTGCCATGTTGTGAATATCAGAAATGAATGCAGTGGCCTATCCACTTTGAAATAGTCTGCTTTGAGATCGCCTTTCCTTGTGAACCTGCAGCATATGCCACTAGTAGTTGCTCTGTCTTTCTGAAGGCTTTGGTTCTGTTCAAGTAGAAGCGTAGATGTCTGTGTATGTCCAAAGAATGCAGAATTCTCTTCCCCTTATTCTATGCGTTTGGATAAAAAGTAGGCAGATGAATAGTTTGGTTAAGGGCCACAATGGACACTACCCTTAGGCATAAAAGTGGTTTTTTGTCCTCAGAGAAACCCTCTCTGGATAAAAAATGATAAAAGGTTCCACAGCCATGAGTGCCTGTGGCTCTGAGACTTGTCTTGCAGATGTTATTGCTAGGAGCAGAGCTGTTTTCCAAGATAAAAACTTTATATCAGCTGTAGCGGCTGGCTCAAAAGGAGGCAGGGTGAGTTTTTCCAAGACATGTCTTTTCTAAAGACATGCTTCTGGAGGATTTTCCCCCGGGCCTCTGCTGAAAACAGGATCTGTGGAACCTAGTCGGACTTTCCCGGTCAACAAAATGTTAAATAAATGAAAATAATTGAGGTCCCATGCAGGTATTGGTGATGATCTTGGAGGCCTTAAGATTTTGGCTCCTCTGAGGTACTGCCTTAACAAGGGGTGAGAAAAGATTGGTAGCTCTGTATTGTAATAAGCCGAAATGGCAGAGGCATGAATTTTAATTGATGAAAAGGATAGGCCTTTGTCCAGCATCTCAGTTAAGCATTGCAGAATCTGAGGAATATTTGGAACAGCTGTGTCAATTCCTTGTGCCTGGTTCCAAGCACAGAATCTCTTCCATTTTCCAGCGTAAAATTTTCTGGTACTGGGCCTTCTGGCCTCCAAAATGACATCCATTACAGCTTTAGTGAGAGGAGCGTTTTGTATGACTACATCATCCGCCATGCTGCCAGATTTAAGGTCTTTAGTTGGCTGTGCAGGATCTGATTGTTTTGTTGGGATAGTAGATGAGGTATCTGAGGCAAGGTCCAAGCCGGGCATTGAGACAAGTTCCTTAGGATTGGATACCAGTACTGGCAGGGCCAGTCTGGGGCAATCAGTATCATCTTTGGCTTCTCTTGTCTGACCTTTAGGAGTATCCTGGGGAAGAGAGGCAGTGGAGGAAAGGCATATACTGCTAAGCTTTTCGAGCTGAAAGATAGGGCGTCCACTTTCCATGCTTGTTTGTGATAAGTCCTTGTGCAGAATCTTTTTAGTTGGTAGTTGTGAGGAGAGGCAAATAGATCTATATCCGGGCATCCCCATTTCTTTGTTATGCTGAAGACTTCTGGATCCAATTTCCATTCGTGGGGATCCATGAGGTTACTGCTTAGTTTGTCTGACAGAGTATTTATCTTTCCAGGCAGGAATTGTGCCTGCAGATGTACCTGGTAAGTCAATGCTGTGTCCCACAAAGTCATGGCTAGTCTGCAAAGGGGGTAAGAATGAGTGCCTCCCTGCTTGTTTATATACCACATTACCGTGGTGTTGTCTGTCTTTATCAGTAATTGTCCCGGATGAAGTAGGTCCTTGAAGGCTGTCAGGGCATTCTCAACAGCTAGCATCTCTTTTTGATTGATATGCAGATGCATTTGGTTTGCGGACCATGTGCCTTGAATACATCTTCCTGCCATGTGGGCCCCCCAGGCATAATCTGATGCATCCGTTGTTATTGTCTGTCTGGGGATAAAGTGAATGGCTGTCCCTTGTTCTGGTGACAAGCCTTTGCCCACCATCGAAACTCCTGTTGCAGGCAGGGAACGAGGGTAATTATTGTTTCCAGGCTGTGGCAATGTTGAGTCCAAACACTTTTTAGGTACCATTGAAGTTTCCTCATATGCAGTCTCGCATATGGAATTAGTAAAATGCAGGATGCCATGAAGCCCAAAGCCTGCAGAATTTTTCTTGCAGATAGCTGGGCCTTTGCTGCCAACAGGTTGAAATAGGTAGTCAGTTGCCTTTGTTTGTCTGGCATGAGATAAGCCATCTGGGCAGTTGTATTTAAGCTTGCACCCTGGAATATCTCTCGAGAGGGTACTAGTTTTGATTTCTTTTCGTTGACTGTGTACCCTAGGCCTGTTAGGAATCTCTTTACCAAACACCAGATGCTGTAGTAGAATGTCCTTGTTCTCTGCTTGAATGAGGCAGTCATCCAAGTAAGGATACATCTGTATTACTCTTTGTCTGCAGAAAGCAATTACTGGTGCCAGGCACTTTGTGAAGACCCTGGGCGCAGTAGATAAGCCAAAGGGCAGTGCAGAGAATTGGTAGTGCATTGAGCCAGCTTTGAATCGGAGGTATCTTCTACACGTTTGTCTTATTGGGACATGCAGGTATGCCTTTTTTAGGTCTAAAGTCACAAGCCAAGCCTTCTTGCCCAGCATGGGCAGAAGTTGCTGTAGAGTCAACATTTTGAATTTTGGTATATCCAGAAAAGTGTTTAGAATAGATAGGTCCAGTATTGGTCTCCAGGTCTTGTCCTTTCTTGGAACCAAGAACAGTCTTGAATAAAATCCTTGTCCCTGCTCCAGTACTTATTGAATGGCCCTGAGGCTTGCTTTTGTGCCTCTGCCCACTGATGTTTTGGAAGGTCTGGCCAATCGTTTGTCCTTGGCAAGGTATGGAAGTGAAACTTGTAGCCTTGTGACACTATGTCTAGGACCCATTTGTCCTGGGTTATGTGCCAATTTTGAGAAAAAAGTGCTAGTTTTCCCCCTAAAGGTGCTGCCAGAATATAAGTGCTTGGAGCAGGCAGGGGGAAGTCATTGGGACTGTTTCCTGTATGGTTGTGATTTGTCTTCTCCACTTTTGGAGGTAGAAGCACCCCATTGTTTAGACTTGTACGAACCTTGGGGCTGGGATCTGCCTCTAGGGTGTCTATCTGCCCCTTTGCGGCCTGACACTGGAAAGGACCAATTCTTTGTAGACCAGTGTCTGCTAAATCTTGGAGGCTGTACCTGTAAGAAATCCTTAACCGTTTGCATAGATTTAGCTTTGTCCTCCATTTTCTTTAACACCTCTTCTGCTTTAACACCAAACAAGGTATCATGCTGTAATGGGGCATCTAATAATTTTGCTTTGACATGAGGCAGATTTTGTTCCTTTAACCAAGCATGCCTCCTGACGACAGAACCCGTAACAGCGGCTCTGCAGGAGGCCTCCAAAGAATCAAAACCACATTGCAAAGTATGCTTTCCAACTTGTTCAGCTGCATGCAATAAATCCTGCATTTCTTTGTTTTCTGCACATTCAGAATTTATCAACATTTTCTGTTTAAGCAGTGACATAATATATTGCTGATATCTGAGCATATGAAACTGACAATTTAAAGCCCTTATAGCCAAGGTAGCAGAAGTGTAAATCTTTTTTCCCCATCTGTCCAATGCCCTAGAATCCCTGTCAGAGGGGGTAGGGTTTTTTACAGCGGAAGCCTTGACCCCTTTGGGACCCTGAGAGAGTTTCTGGGTCAGCAGCAGGATTTTTGAAAAGGAATTTATGAGAGTGAGGGATCCTGTAGTACCTGTCCGGCTTAACAGGAGCTGGAGGTAAGGAGTCAGGGGTCAGACTGGACTCTGAAAATACATCAACAATGTCCAACGCAGGGGGAATAGCTAGGGGCCTGTGTTGTGGTAGTAAAAGTAAGTCTCTAAGCCTTTTCTTAGATTCTGAAAAATCTTGGCTTTCCCAGTGGAAATGCTTCCTCGTGGTATGCAAGGTTTCCCCAAAAGAGTAATCCTCAGGAGGAGAGTCTGAAGGGATAGATTCTTCAGCATCAGAATACTCATAGGGAGGAAGATAGCATTCCTGATCAGAAGAGGAATCAGATGAAATGGAAACCTGATCTGAAGATTTGTATTCTGTCTCTTGCCTAGGCCTTTTATCAGGTGGGGGATGGGAACCCCTGATCAAAGTAATTAAGTCTTCAGCCATTTTGAGCATGTTTTTTTGGGCACGGAGCCCTGTCCATGAGGCTGTTGTACTTGTTTCCTTGTCTTTAAAGGTGCTTTAGTCTTTGCCTTTGAAGCTGAAGTCGTTTTAATATATAATTGAGTAGGTCTGAAAACGCCCTCAAAAGCCGATGCCTGCTCAGCAGCTCCGGACCCATCTGAGGGATCAGTCTCTGAAGGTCCAACACCTTGAGCTTCCAGTGGCCTAGTCGACTTCATGTGGCAGTCAGTAGCAGCCTGTGAGTCTATAGTAACAGGCGTTAGGGGCTGCAAAGGCGCCTCACTGAGAACCGGTGACTGGCTTAGAAGAAGCCTTGTCGTCGGTTTTGGACTTCGGATGCCTGTCCCTTTTCTTTTTCTTTGCGTTTCTTATGAATTTCGGTAGTCGGATGGCTATCCGACGACATTGTATAACTAAATCTTCTGCCAAATTAGTGTAATGCAAAATCGTACCGACGCTTAATAGTGTGCTGGTTAAATCTAGCACAAAACCGACAACTAGCAACGTCGTGGTCAGGGCCTAGGCAAGGAATACAGTAAGAATGAAAGTCCTTATGAGGTATTTGCTTCCCACAAGAAATACAATTAACTTTTTCTGACATCGGTCTGGCGCAAGAAAAAAGTTTCCCCAACGGGGTACTTAGCTTTTAATGAAGACTTCGGATCTGAAATTCGAACACGAAAATCTCAGGAGTTGGCCGACCGGCACTTGCGAACTGCTTATGCTTTGGGTACCATGCGGCAAGAAAGACAGAAGAAAATGGTGTCGGCTGCATCTTTTATGCCCCTGGCGCACTGACGTCAGGGAAGAGGTGACAGCAACAGACGCTGGACCTAGACTTTGGAATTCAGGCCGACTGAGGGTAGCCTGCCAGCAGGATAACCCAAGTGTAATGACTGCAACAGTGAAACACGAAGAACATCCTATATTCCCCTTTGTTCTGGTAGTTAGGAAAAAAGAATGGCAAGTTAATGGTCTGATTAATATTGGCTTCCGAAGCTACCTTAGGGAAAAAGAACCGGTTAGTGAGCAGCAACACCCTATCTTTATGAAAAATCATGTAGGGCATTTTGATTGAAAGAGCCTGAAACTCAGACACCCTTCTGGTGAAAGTGATGGTGACCAAGAAGGCAGTTTTCCAGGTCAAAAACTGCACGTCCACTGAAGCCACAGGCTAAAAGGGGAGGGGGGAGAAACCAATGCCTGTATTACAACAGCAAGGTAAGGTCCCACGGCAGGATAGCATTCTTTATCGGGGGGAGGGGTCTAACAAGAAAAGCACCTTTAAGAAAAGTCTTACAAAGTTTATAGGAAGCCAATGAAGACATTTACCCCCACAGGAAAATGAGAAGTGGCTGCCAGTTGGACTTTAACCATAGAGGAAATGGCACCCTGTTGAAGAAAGTTACCCAGGAAAATCTAAGACTGCCGAAAGTGGTGCAGTAAAAGGGTCCAATGACTGGTGAGTGGCCTATATAGGGAAATATTTCCATTTACTATGATACACTTTTCTGGTAGAAGATTTGTGAGCTAATACCAGAATGGACTTAACAGGGGGTGACAAACCAGGAGTCCTAATAATCACGGGAACCAGAGCAGCCAAGCAGTGAGCTTCAGACTATCCAGGTCTGGATGTGGGGTCCCCGAGGGATGAGAGAAAAGATCTGGAACCGGATCCAAAGTCCATGGTGGAACTAGATGAGACCCAAGTAAGGGAAACCAAACCTGTCTAGGCCAGAATGGGATGATGAGGATTCACAGTAGTCCCCAGCCTTCGGGGTTTCTGCAGAAACTTTGACATAAGGGGAAGAGGAGGATATGCATAAAAAAAGACCGGTAGGCTAAGCAAGATTCAGAGAGTCTCTGGGGGTTTCCCCTGGAAGGGGGGAGGGGGGATTCAGAGCAAAAAACTCATTGCATTTTGCATTGGAAGGAGATGCAAAGAGATCACAGCAAGAACGACTCCACTCTAGAAAGATCTGTTCCGCTACTGAAGGATTCAGAGACCACTCAAATCATAAGGATAGATCTGCTGAGCCTGTCCGCTAGAATGTTGGACCATCCCAGAATATGCATTGCCACCAGAAAATGGTTGGTGGAGATCTCCCATTCCTACACTCTCATGGCTTCTCAACACAAGGGATAAGATCGGGTTCCCCCCTGTTTGTTGATATACCAGACCATTGACATAGTCCGTCTGAATTGCAATCGTTCCTAAAGGAATATAAGCATGAAGGGCCTGCAACCAAAGAAGAACTGCTCATCTCTAGAACACTGATGTGCAGATAGGTCTTGGAAGGGGACCACATGCCTTAGACTGTCCTTCCTGAGCAGTGTCCTGCCACCCTAGTAGGGAGGCATCCATGGTCACTGTGGTCTTTGGAAAGTCAGATTGAAATGGGCGACCCTTGAGGAGATCTGGGTACTGAATTCACTACCAAAGTGAGTCCCTGCATGCTCTCGAGATTCTTCCCAGAAAGGACAAAGGGAGAACAAGGACCACTAAACCACAAGAGTCCACTGCAACACTCGCGTATGAAAACCCGCCACTGGAAAAAGATTGATTGTGGCCGCTATAGACCTTAACACACGTAACACTGGCTAGGTTTGTCAGTAAATGAGTCAGAAATGTGTAAGACGTGTAACCTCAGACTATGTATTCTGTCTGACATTAGAAACACCCTTATTTGTATTGTGTCCAGCCGTGGCCTGATGAAATCCAAAACCTGAACTGGGAGTAGAGCAGATTTGTTCTGGACTGTGATGCCCAACTTGTTGGCTAGCTGAAGGAGAGTGTCCCTGGGCTGGACACAGTAGATGCTCTGAAGGGGCAATAAAGAGCCAATCGACCAGGTACGGAAAGACATGAATACCCTGAAGTCTCAGGTGAGCCGCTGCTACCACCATTATCTTGAACACCTGGGGAGCTTTAGTGAGACCAAAGCGAAGGGCTCGAAATGGATAATGACTGGCTCCCACATGGAAGCAAAGGAACCTCTGGGAGCACCTCTCCATTTTGATGTGATAGCACACGTCCTGGAGATTGATCGAGCACATCCAGTCTTTGGTCTGCAGATAAGACAGGATAGAGTGAATTGTGACCATCCGAAATTTTGTCTTGGTTACAAACAGGTTCAATTTGGACAGATCCAAGATTAATCTGAGGTTCCCGTCTTTTTCGGCACTAAAAAGAAAGTACAGTTTTGTACCTACCATAAATGTAGATGTTCGAGTGGTAATACAGCTGCAGTCATAACAGATGGGTTCTCCTGCCGTCAGGCGGGTCCTCGGTCAGCCGAATTCCAAAGTCTAGGTCCGGTGTCGGTTGTCGTCGCTTCTTCCCTGACGTCAGTGCGACAGGGGTATAAAAGAACCAGCCGACGCCATTTTCTTCAGTTTTTCTTGCCCCAGATGTCAGGTGCCCCCAGAAGGAAGGCAATACATAAATTTGTGTAATAAAGCAATGCCATATAATCAAAATACAGTAGTTGCAAGCAAATACACCATAAATGAATACCCCAATCAGGTTGTATGAGGAGGTGTTAGCCAACAGGCCTGTCCCAAGAGGGGAAGGAGGGAGGGAAACCTGGACTGCAGCTGTATTAGCACTCGAACATCTACATTTATGGTAGGTACAAAACTGTACTATGTTCATCGTGCATACAGCTGCAGTCATAACAGATGTGTAGAATCCCAAAGCTAAGAAAGGGGTGGTAGGCACTAGGTGGAACTAGGAGGAGCCAGGATGCCCTGCAAGACTGCAGTGGCAAAGCCTGCTCTAGTTTTGGAGTATAATGGTAGGTGGTAGTGCTTGGAGAAGGTATGCACAGAACTCCAAGTGCCTGCTTCCAAAATATCTTTGGTAGGAACTCCTCTAAGGAAAGCTGCAGAGGTAGCTGTGGCCCTTGTGGAGTGAGATCTGGTGCCTGCAGGTACAGTTTTGCCATGAAAAGAGTAACAAAAGCGTATGCAGTGGGCTATCCATTTTGAGATTGTCCGTTTGGAAATTGGCTTCCCTTGAGCACCTATAGCATAGGACACAAAGAGCTGTTCTGATTTTCTGAAAGGCTTTGTTCTGTCCAAATAACGCAGTTGTCTGTGGATGTCCAAGGAATGTAATCTCTCCCCTTTGTTTTGAGGATTAGGATAAAAGGTAGGTAAGTGTATAGCCTGATTCAAAGCTACCCTGGATACCACTTTTGGCATAAAGGACGGGTTGGTTCGTAAGGAAACTCTGTCCTGATGGAAGATGATAAAAGGCTGCACAGCCATGAGGGCTTGTAGTTCCGATACCCTACGAGCTGAGGTAATAGCCAGAAGGAAAGCTGTTTTCCAGGACAAATATTGCAAATCTGTTGAGGCAGCTGGCTCAAAAGGAGGCAAGGTCAGCTTTTCTAGAATGAAATTGAGGTCCCAAGCAGGTATTGGTGGTTTCCTGGGGGGTTTTATATTCTTAGCCCCTCTGAGGAACTGTCTTAAGAGGGGGTGAGAGAATAAAGGTGGATCAGTGTTGTATTCTGCAGAAATGGCTGAGGCATGGATTTTGATGGAGGAGAATGAAAGTCCACTGCTTAGCAGCTCAGCTAGATACTGTAATATTTGAGGTAAATTCAGTTTTCCAGGATTCTGGCCCTTTTTCTCATTCCAGGCACAAAACCGCTTCCATTTTGCGGAGTAAGCTTTTCTAGTAGACGGCCTTCTGGCCTCCAAAATGACATCCTGCACCTCCTTGGAGAGTAGGGTCTGTTGTGATGTTAAGGAATCTTCCATGCGGCCAGATTGAGTGTTCTCAGCTGACTGTGAAGAGTTTTGAAGCTGTGCTGAGTCAGAAGAAGAGGCATTAGAGGTAGGGTCCATGGTGGGGAATGCGTCAGGCTCCACAGGAGTGGGTACCAGTGTTGTCTTGGCCAGTCTGAAGCAATGAGAATCATCTTTGGTCTGTCTGCTCTGGTTTTTAATAGAACTTTGGGCAGCACAGGAAGAGGTGGGAAGGCATAAACTGTCATTGTTGTCCAACTGAAAGAGAGAGCGTCCACTCTCCAGGCCTTTGGATGAAAAGTCCTTGAGCAGAATTTTGTCAATTGATGATATTTGTGGGAGGAAAAGAGATCTATGTCTGGTCTTCCCCATGCTTGGATTATCTCTGTAAAAACTTGAGGATGCAACTTCAATTCGTGTGGATCTGTCATATTTCTGCTTAGGTTGTCTGCCAGCGTGTTTTCCTTGCCTGGCAAGTACTGTGCTTGAAGTTTGATTTGTAAGTCCAGAGCCATGTTCCAAAGTGACATGGCCAGCCTGCATAGGGGGTATGAATGGGTTCCTCCCTGTTTGTTTATGTACCACATTACTGTGGTGTTGTCTGTCATTAATAGTTGACCTGGATGCAGAAGGTCTTTGAAAGCTATAATAGCATTTATTACTGCTAGCATTTCCTTTTGATTGATGTGAAGGTGCTTTTCTTTTTGGGACCATTTGCCCTGAATGCACCGATCTGTCATGTGCACCCCCCAGGCGTAGTCCGAGGCGTCTGTTGTGATGACTTGATTTGCTTGAGGCTTGCAGAATGGGAGACCTGTGTTTGTTTGGCATGTTTGAGCCCACCACAGAAATTCCTTTTGAAGACATGGAATTAGTGGTATTATTGTTTCCAAACTGTGGCTGTGTTGACACCATAGGATTTTCAGGTACCATTGAAGTTTCCTCATATGCAGCTTTGCACATAGGATTAGTAGGATGCAAGATGCCATGAATCCCAGAGCCTGCAGGATTTTCCTTGCAGTCAGCATGGTGAAATTTGCTAGTGTTCTGAAGTAATGAGTTAGTTGCCCCTGCTTCTCTGGCGTGAGGTAGGCCATCTGGGTGTTTGTGTCCAAGTTGGCACCCAGGAAAATTATTTTCTGAGAGGGTATTAGCCTTGATTTCTTTTTGTTGACTGTGTATCCCAGAGAATTCAACAACATTATTACGTAAGCCAGATGTTTCAGAAGTATGTGCTTGCTGTCCGCTTGGATCAGGCAGTCGTCCAAATAGGGGTATATTTGTATCCCTTTAAGTCTGCAGTAGGCAATTACTGATGCCAGGCATTTCGTGAATACTCTGGGCACAGTAGATAAGCCAAAGGGCAATGCAGAGAATTGATAATGGGTTGAACCTGCAAGAAATCTGAGGCATTTTCTGCAATTTTGTCTGATTGGGACATGCAGGTATGCCTCCTTGAGGTCCAATGTTACCAGCCAGGACTCCTTGCCCAGCATGGGAAGAAGCTGCTGTAAAGTGAGCATCTTGAATTTTGGTACGAGTAAAAATGTGTTTAGGATGGATAGGTCCAAAATAGGTCTCCAATCTTTTCCCTGCCTTGGTACCAGGAATAGTCTGGAATAAAAACCTTGACCTTGTTCGTGAGTAGGTACCTCTTGAATACCTTTCATGTCCATGAGATCTGAAATTTGTCTTTGTGCCTCTGCCCTTTGATTGGGTGGCAGGTTTGGCATGCCTCATTTTTGGAAGGGTGTGAAAATGGAATCTGTAGCCTCTGTTTATAATGTCCAGGATCCATTTGTCTTGTGACAATATGCCAATTTTTTGAAAATAATGCCAGTTTTCCGCCTAAGGGTGCTGCCATTTGAGCCTTGCTTGGCATGCAAAGGGGAAGTCATTGGGCTTGCTTTCTGAATGGCTGCGAACTATCCTCACCACCTCTTTGTGTAGGAGCTTGCCATGGTCTGCCTCTAAACGATCCTTGAGATTGCCCTCTGCCCCTCGGGCGCCTGTATCTACCTCTTTGGGGTCTGTCCGTGGCTGGAAAGGACCAATTTTTTGAAGGCCAATTTCTACTGAAACGTGGAGGTTGTACCTGTAGAAAATCTTTCACTGTTTGCATTGATTTAGCCTTTTCCTCCATTTTCTTTAATACCTCCTCAGCTTTAACACCAAATAATACATCCTTTTGAAGAGGGACATCTAGTAATTTAGCTTTGACATGATCTGGTAAGGTTTGTTCCTTGAGCCAGGCATGTCTACGTATCACTGATCCTGTAACAGCAGATCTACATGAGGCCTCTAGAGCATCAAAACCACATTGCAAGGTATGTTTACCCACTTGTTCTGCACTATGCATCAAATCCTGCAACTCCTTCAAGTCTGGTTGTTCAGGTTGTGACATTTTACTTCTCAATTGTGATAACAGAAACTATTGGTACTTTAGCATATGGAACTGGCAGTTTAATGCCCTCATGGTTAAGGTGGCTGAGGTATATATCTTTTTTCCCCACCTTTCTAAGGATCTGGAATCTCTCTCGGAAGGTAATGGATTTTTAGCAGTGGAGGCCTTAATTCCCTTGGGGCCCTGTGAGATAGTTTCTGGGTCAGCCGCATGGCTTTTGTATAAAAATTGGTGCGAGTCAGGAACCCGGTAGTACCTGTCAGGCTTGACTGGGGCTGGAGGTAAAGAATCCGGGTTAAGGCAGGCCTCCGAGTACACATCATCTAGTATGTCTAAGACAGGAGGTATAGCCAAAGGCCTGTGCTGAGGTAGCAAGAGAAAATCCCTAAGCCTTTTCTTGGAATCGGAGTACTCTTGGCCTTCCCAGTGGAAGTGTTCCCTTAAGGTATGCAAGGTTTCCCCAAATGAGTAATCCCTGGGGAGACAGAGGGAATGGACTCCTCTGCATCAGAATCTTCAAAAGGGGAGTAAGAATGTTCCTGTTCATCAGAGTGCTCTGATATAATGGAGGCCTGGTCAGAGGAGGGGGATTCTTCCTCCACTCTGGGCCTTTTGTCCGGGGGGGGGGGGGGTTTGAGAACCCCTGATAAGAGCAATTAAATCCTCAGCCATTTTAAGCATCTGTTTTTTAGGCATGGGGCCTGGTGAAGGGCCCTGTGTAGCTTGTGTCGTAGAATGCATGGCTGCTTTAGACTTAGTGAAAGCCTTGATGGAAAAAGAAGAGGAAGGTCTGAAGACACCTTGAGAGGAGGCAGACCTGTCTATATTTTGAGATTCACCACCGAGAGTGGCTTCGGTATCTGTAGTCGGGTGTGGGCAGAGTAGCCTGCGACCTCAGGCACAGAAGACACCGCCAATGAAGTGTCGTCGGTAGTTAGGGGCTGCGTAGACACCTCGCTGAGAACCGGACCACCTGTAGTCGGCTTTGGTGTGGTGTCGGTAGAGGCCGCGGGCCTCATGTGTCGGTCCTTATCTTTGCATTTTTTAGACAAAACTGGAGTCGGAGTATCCGACGACATAATATAGTTAAATTTTTTGCCAAAATAATGCTGGGCAAACTCCGCCCGACGCTTAATGGTGCGTTTGTTGAATGTAGCAGAAAAACGACAGGCCGAGACGTCATGGTCTGGGCCTAAGCAAGGAATACAGAGGGAATGAAAATCCTTATGCGGTATTTGCTTCCCACATGAAATACAATTATTAACTTTGTCTGACATTGGTCTGAGGCAAGAAAAGTTTCCCCAACGGGGTACTTAGCTTTCAAGAAGACTTCGGTTGCAAAATTTTCGTAATTTCAGGAGCTGGCCGACCAGCGCTTGTGAACTGCTTCTGCTTCGGGCACCGCGCGGCAAGAACGACTGAAGAAAATGGCGTCGGCTGGTTCTTTTACACCCCTGTCGCACTGACGTCAGGGAAGAAGCGACGACAACCGACGCCGGACCTAGACTTTGGAATTCGGCCGACCGAAGACCCGCCTGACGGCAGGAGAACCCATCTGTTATGACTGCAGCTGTATGCAAGATGAACATCCTGGAATAAACTCCGGATCCATACTGGTCTAGGGGGACCGGATGGATGACTCATTTCCTTAGCAGTGAATCTATTTCTACTGCTGCCTCCTCCAACTGCATGGGTGGGATGTCCCGGAGGGAACTGTTGGATGGGGGACGTTCGTGGAATGGAACAGAATATCTTCTGGATATGATACGCAACACCACTGATCTGTTGTCATGGACTCCCATGCTAAAGGGTGTAGCGACAAACGACCACAGACTGCCTCCAGAGATGAACAGTCGGGGCAACCCCTCAGGGCTGCTGCCCAGGTTTATCAGAGAAGGGTTCTCTGGACCCGAAATTTTTAGGACACCCTCTGCCTCTCAGACGGCGTCTGTCAAATCCCCCTCTGCCTCTGGGGGAAGGAGAGTCCTGAGCACCCCAGAAAAACACCTGGACTTGCAGAACCACATCTTCTTTAGGCCTTGCTGGTTCCTAGAAAAGGACCTTTGAGGTGGGGAGAAGCTGATCTCGACAGAAGACGTCTTCCCGTCCTTCTCGCTCTGGACCAAAGTCTCTCTGACTGTCATCGTGAGCAGGGAAGAGCTGTCAAAAGGGGCTTTGGTAAAAGATGCCCTGAAGGGCTCGGAGAATGAAGGGCTCTGAGAATTGATATAAGCGAAGCCAAGTGTGACGCCTGTTAGCAATGCCTGTCCCCCACCGCCTATGCTGCTCCCTCTGTGGTGTGGGACAGCAAACACATGGATGTGTTTGCTACTGCTTTTGGGGTGGTCAATCACACATCGAACATCTTCCTGTCCTCTGCCGACATGGACCCTGGAGTAGATGCCGATTTCCTCGACAAGATCTCTCTGGAGTCAGGTAATGTGTGCCACATAGTTCAGCGCCATCACAGAAAAGGTCGCTGAAGCATAAACCAGCTTCCCAAAGAGACTGATAGCTCTCGACTCTGTCAGAAGGGTGGACCATGAAGCTCTATTGAGCGAAATCCTTCTTGGTGGCCACCTCCACCATCATAGCATCTACAGGGAACCCCTTGTGCCAATGAAGCTTGTCCGAGGGGGGACTCAAAACCTTATCCAGCCGCTTGGGTATTGGCTCTATGGTGTCCATCTCCTTCCAAGCCCTAGATGCTATAAGTTCCACAAGTGGATCGGCAGGAGGGGACACCAAAGAGATAGGTAGAATGGCTCCAAAAACACTGACTCGTCAGAGGTTGGCTTTGGGGCAAACCCCACCCCCTCTGGTGGAGAAGCTCCATGATGTCCCCAAAGGAGACATCCTCGGAGGGGGGTGACCTTGGGGAACCTTCCCCTTCATCCAAGTCCATGTCCCTCTGAGGGACTCTGGTGGAGAATCCAAGTGCCTCCTTTTACACGTATGTTTGCGGAGGACTTCCTCAGGAGGACTGTCTGGGGAAGCTTCGCAAACAGGCTGTTCTGAAGCAGGAACTACCTGGGGCATTATGGGCACAGGGTGTCCCTGACAGAGCAAGATGGCCGGAACCACACTCGGAGCCAGGAAGGTCTGGAGGGATTCAGAGGACAAGATGGTTTGAGGTCTTGACCTCGCGAGAACCCTTCTCCATCACGTCAAATGCAGAGGAGGAACGTGCCTCCTGGGCAGAAAAAGCGGAAGCCGCTCCACCCTTGCCCCGACAGGGGAATCGGAGCCAAACCTGCTGGAGCCGAATCGTCAACAGGGATGCTCCTCTCTGACAGACTGAGCAGAGGACACCCCCTCGGATCCGACCCAGAGGCTGCAGCTCCAAGAGCTCGGAACCGATCTCGTTGGATCAGACAAACTCAAGGGACCGGCCGGTTTCAAGGTACAGGGTACCATCGGCACCGACCCCTCAACTCCGATCGTCATTGGATCCGAGTCCAAAACCACAGGTCAGATCGGAGAAAGACTAAGATGGAACAATGATTAGAAGGAGCCAGGTCCAGAGGGAGAAGGCCCTGGCAAGACCCCTGTCTGTATATGACTGGAGATAAACCTCCAAATCATCTTGTCCATCTCTGCTTCTGACAGACTCCGAGTGGAGTGGGAGGACGCCGCCAAAATCGGACGGGAGTGCCAGTGGGGGGGGGGGGGGGACCTGGCAGGACACCAGCTGCTTTGTTACTCAGGCACAGGTGAAAACCAAGGGGACCTGAGCCTTAGAGTCACAGGCCGGGATACAGGCTTCACTTTCGGAAGTAGGCCAGCCTGCAACAAGTAGTCGGGGGATCGTTTGCGAGGCTGATCCTCCTTAACCTGACACACTTCCCCAGAGCTCTTGGCAGGAGTGCAAAACCCAGAGGCCGGGGAAGAAGACGAAGCAGCAGCTGCTGCTTTCCCTGCAGGGGAAGAGGGGACCGCAGTCCCAGCAGAAGAGGGAAACAGGCCCGTAAGGATCAATTTGTCCACCTGTCCTTAAGTGCCCTGGGGTTAAAACCCAGTGCAAAAAGGGCAGGGGGACTGGAGGTGATCAACCCCCAAGACCACCACGCACGGGGAAAGCTTATGGCCACACACTGTGCACTTTCTGAAACCTGGCTTTGGGGCATCCGCCATCCCTTCAGCTGGCTCAGAAACACACACACTGAGGTGGGAAAGAGAAAGCGAAAAGAAAAGGAAAGAGACTTTTTTTTTTTTTTTTTTTTTTAACTAAATGAAGAACCCCGGGGAGGTAAAGAGAACGTTCAAGAGAAAACAAAGTCAGTCAAGAGAAAGGCTAAAATAGAGAAATACAACCTCACAACTATGACCAGAAAAACGCTGGAGCTCAGACCATGCTTGTTCACTCTCGGGTAGCAAATGAGATCTGAGGGGAGAAGGGAAACAGGGGGCATTATGGGTAAGGGGAGGAGCATGGGGATCAAAGCCATAGCTGGAAAATGAGGCCATGTCTGCTCCAAAGACCGACAGGTTGAAGAGCAAATTAAGTAAACTACTTCAGATTCAAAGGAATATCCACAGAAAGTGGATCCTGGTTACAAGAAAGACACCAAAGAGAAAATCTCTTCCATATGGATAAGCAGGATATCCTAGTATTGGGTTTCCTGGCCTCCTACAGAGCCCTAAGCAAGTTCTCAGAAAAAAGTTGCCTATATGGAATCAAAATCCAATCACCTACAGTATCAGCTGAAGAGTAGGCAGGTGGGAATGGATAACAGATCCATCTCTTGTGTGAGTAGGTCCACCCTGGGAGGTAACTTGCAGCGACTGCCCTTTGCTAAATGCAAAAGAGGGGGGAACCAATGCTGTCTCGGCCAAAAAGGAGTTACCAACCAGATGTTGTGAGTACCTGCTGAATTCTGAATAAGACTTCTGGAATGAGGGAAAAGAGGATGGAACGCATAAACATACATCCCCTTCCACGAAAAAGGGAGGGCGTCCATCTTTCAAACCAGAAGACATGAGACTCAAACAAAACAGAGAAAGTTGTCTGTTTAGAAGGAAGGCAAATAGATTCAGCAGTGGAGTACTCCACTGGTTGACAATACCCACAAACACATCCCTCTGAACTAACCATTCATGGAATTGAACCAAGGACCTGCTCAGTGTGTCTGCCACAAAGTTTTGACCTGAGGGAATGTAAACTGCCTGATACCCGACAGCCAGATCCCACACAAGCGCCAACTGGCAAAGAAGACAAGATCCAGACCCCCCCACCCCCGTTTGTTTACATACCACATCACTGTGATATTGTCTGTAAACACCTTGAGAGGTCCTGGTGAGAAGAGGATGAAAAGCCTGAAGTGCTAGCAGAAGAGCTCTCATCTGTTTGACATTTATGTGCTCTCTCTGTTGAAGAGGCAAACACACCCCCTGCACCTTTAGGGAGGCAAAAGCTGCTCCTCATCCCACATCTGAGAGGTTTGTAAACAGCTCCTCAGATGGAGAAGGGGGATGAAAGGGGAGCCCTGGGTTTAGTGACAAAGTACAGTTGTGTACACTTACCATAAATGTATATGTTCAAATGTATTCACTGCTGCAGTTATTACATTTGGGTAATCTGCTGGCAGGTTGCCCTCAGTCGGCATGATTAACAAAGTCTTGGGTCCTGCATCAGTTGCTGTCCCTTATTCCATGATGTCAGGTCGTCAGGGGTATAAAACATGAAGCCAATACCATTACATCAGTTTTTCTTGCCCCAAATGTCAGGTGCCCCCCAAATGGAGAGCAAAATATATAATTAAAAACAAAAATATACCTCCAAACAAAAGCAAATACACCAAAAAGGCTTTTAAGCATAGTAAAAAAAAGTAGAGGTACAGTAAGAGAAAAACTGGGGGCTGGAGGGAGGGTAACCAGGACTGCAACAGTGAATACACTAACATCGACATTTATGGTAAGTGTACACAACTGTACTATGTTCTTCGTGTTTCACTGTTGCAGTCATTACATTTGGGTAGATTGCTAAAGCTATGGTTGGGAGGATGGATTTATACAGCATTAGGACCAGCTATAAGGCCCTGCAAAACAGCAGTGGCAAAGCCAGCTCTGGATTTAGAGAAAATTGGTAACTAATAATGCTTGGTGGAAGTATGAACTGAACTCTAGGTAGCCGCTTCTAGAATATCCCTGGTAGGAACACCTCTGAGAAAAACTGCAGAAGTAGATGCATCAATGGCGGAATGAGATCTGATTCCCTGGGGCATAGGTTTTCCATGGTGCTTATAGCAGAAATTAATGCAATCGCTTATCCATTTAGAAATGGTTTGTTTTGAAATAGCCTTCCCCTCTGCCCCCGCAGCAAATGCTACCAGCAGTTCAGATTTTCTTTGAGATTTAGTCTTGTCCAAGTAGAATCTAAGTTGTCTGTGTACATCCAATGAATGTAGAATGGGCTCCCCCTTGTTCTGTGGATTGGGAAAGAAAGTTGGCAAATGAATGGACTGATTTAATAGCCACACTGGATACCACTTTGGGCATGAAGGATGGATTGGTCATGAGTGACACCCTGTCCGCATGAAAGATGATGAAAGGCTCCACTGCCATAAGGGTCTGTAATTCAGATATCTTTCTAGCTGAAGTGATTGCTAAAAGGAAGGCTGTTTTCCAAGAAAGAAATTTTAAGTCTGCAGTAGCAGCTGGCTCGAAAGGAGGTAAAGTGAGTTTCTACAATACAAAGTTAAGGTCCCAGGCAGGGGTTGGAGCTCTCCTGGGTGGTCTCAAGTTTTTGGCCCCCCTGAGGTACTGCTTGAGCACAGGATGAGAGAAGAGGGGAGGTTCTGTGTTGTAATGAGCTGAAATGGCTGAGGCATGGATTTTAATGGAGGAAAAAGACAGGCCCTTGTGAAGCATCTCAGTTAAGTATTGCAAAAACTGAGGTAAATTGGGCACTGCTGTGCTCATCCCCTGAGACTGATTCCAGGCACAGAATCTTTTCCATTTGTCAGCATAAGATTTTCTAGTACTAGGTCTTCTCGCCTCCAAAATTACATCCATCACAGGTTTGCTGAGGGATGCTAAGGGGGAATTTAAGTCAGGTGCCATGGTGAAATTTGCGACACTGCGCAGGAGTGGGTACCAATGTTGGCGTGGCCAGTCTGGAGCAATCAAAATCATTTTTGGTTTGCCCTGTTTGACTTTTAGCAGAACTTTGGAGAGCAGAGGCAGAGGGGGAAAGGCATAGACGGATAGGTTCTTCCAGCTGAAGGAGAGAGCATCCGCCTTCCAGGCTTTTTGTGAGGAGTTCTTGTGCAAAATTTGACCAACTGGTAGTTCTGGGGTGAGGCAAAAAGATCCATGTCTGGGCTCCCCCATTTGCTTGTCAACATATTGAAAATCTGTGGTTCCAGTTTCCATTTGTGTGGTTCCATGATATTTCTGCTTAGTTCGTCTGCAGGAATATTCAGCTTTCCTGGCAGGAACTGAGCTTTTAGTTGTACTTGGCAGCTCAAGGCCGTGTTCCACAATGCCATGGCTAGTCTGCAGAGGGGGTAGGAATATGTACCCCCCTGCCTGTTAATATAACACATAACCATGGTGTTGTCTGTTTTTATCATAAGTTGTCCTGGATGAAGGTAGTCCTTGAAAGCTGTCAGAGCATTCTGTACAGCTAGGATTTCTTTTTGATTGATATGTAAGTGCATTTGGTTTGGGCTCCATTTGCCCTGAATGCACTTCCCTGCCAGATGAGCCCCCCATGCATAGTCTGATGCGTCTGTAGTTTGGGGTTTGGGCGGCAGGGGATGGTGTGAATGGCAGTCCCTTGTTTTGGTGGCAGGCCTCTGGCCCACCATGGGAACTCCAAGCGTAGGCAAGGTACAATAGGAATCATTGTTTCCAGGCTGTGACAATGTTGACTCCATAAACTTTTTAAGTACCAAAGGCTTTTTAGATACCACTTAGTTTCCTCATATGAAATTAGAAGAATGCAGGAGGCCATGAACCACAAAGGCTTGCAGTATTTGTCTTGCAGATAGCAGGGTTTTTGTGGCCACCTGCTTTAAGTAAGTCACCAAATGAATTTGCTTTTCTGGCATTAGGAAAGCCATAGAGGCAGTTGTATTCAAGCTTGCACCCAAGAATGTAATTTTTTGAGAGGGTACCAGTTGTGATTTCTTTTCGTTTGTGGTGTACCCTTGACAAGTTAGAACCCTTTTTACAAATGCCAGATGTTTTAAAAGTGTAGCCTGGTTTTCTGTCTGAATTAGACCATCGTCCAGGTAAAGATTTATTAGAATATTTCTTTGCCTGCTAAATGCTATTACTGGAGCCAGGCATTTTGTGAATACCCTGGGCGCAGTAGACAAGCCAAAGGGCAGTGCAGAGAACTGATAATGCAAGTAGCCTGCTTCGAAGCGTAGGTATCTTCTGCAAGATTCCCTGATTGGGATATGCAGGTAAGCCCTCTTAAATCTAGAGTTGCCAACCAGGCATCCTTGCCTAGCATAGGGAGTAACTGGTGAAGAGTCACCATCTTGAATTTTGGAAGGGCCAGAAAGGTGTTTAGAGTAGACAGGTCCAGAATTGGATGCCATGATTTGCCTTTTCTGGGTACCAGGAAAAGTCTGGAATAGAAACCTTGTCCCTTTTCCTCTTCTGGCACTGGTTGAATAGCCCCCATGTTTAACAGGGAAAGTACTTGTTTCTGAGCCTCTGCTCACTGACTTGGGGGCAAGTCTGGCCATCCGTTTGGAGTTGGCAACGTGTGGAAATGAAATCTGTATCCCTGAGAAACTATTTAAAACCCATCGGTCCTGGGTTATAAGCTGCCAGTTTTTTGCATGAAGAGCAATTTTTCCCCTGAAAGGGGCAGTTGAGAGGCAAGTGCTTGGTAATTTTAAAGGAAAGTCCTTGAGACTGCTTACCATAGGGTGGTGTGCTATTTCCAGATTTGGAAGTGAAAGCACCCCATTGCTTAGTTTTGTGAGTCCCTTGGGACTGAAACCTGGTGCTTTTGGTGCATCTAGGTTTGGCTTGACTGGATCTGGAAGGAGCTGGAAAGGACCAGTTCTTAGTAGGGCAGTGCCTACTAAATCTTGGAGGTTGCACTTGTAAGACATCTTTCACACTTTGTAGATTTAGCTTTATCTTTCATCCTTTTTAGAACTTCTTCAGCCTTATTGCCAAACAGATGGTCCTGACACAAAGGAGCATCCAACAATTTTGCTTTAACATGATCAGGCAGAGATTGCTCCTAAAGCCAAACATGCCTTCTAAGCACAGACCCAGTAACAGCAGCCCTGCAAGAGGCCTCTAAATTATCAAATCACATTGCAGAGTATGTTTTCCAACTTGTTCAGCTGAATGCAATAAATCCTGCAAATCTTTATTTTCCACACAGTCAGAAATCAACATCGTTTTCTGTTTTAGTCCCATGATATGCTGCTGATATTTTAGCAAAAGAAAATGACAGTTTAAAGACCTGATTATCAAAGTTGCAGAAGTATAAACCTTTTTACCCCATCTATCCAGAGCCATGGAGCCTCTATCAGAAAGGTAGGGTTTTTAGCAGTAGAAGCCTTAATGCCCTTGGGCCCCTAAGAAATGGTTTCTGGGTCCGCAACAAGATTTTTGAAAAGGAATTTGTGGGACTCAGGAACCCTGTAGTATCTGTCTGGTTTACTAGCAGCCAGTGGCAGCGAATCAGGGGCCATAATGGATTCCGAAAACACATCAACAATGTCTAGTGCAGGAGGTATAGCCAAAGGCATATGCTGAGGAAGGAAATCCTTCAGCCTCTTTTTGGATTCAGAAAATTCCTGACTTTCCCAGTGGAAATGCTCCCTTAAGGTATGTAAAGTTTTCCCAAAAGAAAAGTCCTGGGGGGGGGGGGGCAGAGGGAATGGAATCCTCTGCATCAGAATCCTCATAAGTAGATATGGACAAATCCAGGTCATTAGAAGAGTCAGAAGCAACAGAATCCTATTCAGAAAGGTTATAGTCAAGCTCAGCCCGAGGCCTTTTAGAATGGGGGGGGTTGACTACTCCTGATTAGAGTAATTAAATCTTCAGCCATTTTGATCAATTGTTTTTTAGGCATAGGGGCCTGAACATGTGGCCTGGGCGTCGGATTTTTAGACATAGACTGAGATTTAGGCCTTAGTACTTAAGGTGGGGTCGGTTTAATATGCAAGTCTGTAGGCTTGAATACACCTTAAGAAGCCGGTGCTTGCACAGCATTTCCGGACCCATCCAAGATAGAGACATCCAAGGGTTCCATAGGTGAAGCATCTCGTGGCATAGCTGACTCCGAATGGGTCTCAGCAGAAGCCTGCGAATCAGAAGTAGCGGGTATCAGGGACTGAGAAAGAGTATCACTGAGTTCCGGAAAATTGGCGACTGGCTTAGGAGAAGCATCGTCAGCAGTTTTGAACCTCAACGGCCTGTCTCTATTTGCATTTTTTCAGTATTCCGGTAGTCGGATGGCTAATCGACGTCATTTCTGGATAATTAAACTGAGAACTGAAATATTTAGAAGCAAAAATGTACAGACGACAGATAGAGCACTGATTAAATAAAGCACAAAACCGACAGCAAGGTACGTCATGGTCAGGGCCTAGGCAAGGAATACAGTACAAATGAAAATCTTTATGAGGTATTTGCTTCCCACAAGTAATACGATTATTAACTTTTACTGACATCAGTAAGGAGCAAGAAAAAGTTTTCCCAACGGGGTACTTGGCTTTTAGTTGAAGACTTCGGTTCTGAAACTCGAAAATGAAAATTTCAGGAGTCGGCCGACCGGCACTTGCTAACTGCTTCTGCTTTGAGCACCGCACGGCAAGAAAGACTGATGCAATAGCATCGGATGCATGTTTTATACCCCTGACCTGACGTCATGGAAGAAGGGACAGCAACCAACGCAGGACCCAAAACTTTGTTAATCAGGCCAACTGAGGGAAACCTGCCAGCCGATTATCCAAATGTAATGACTGCAACAGTGAAACACGAAGAACATCTGCTGAATCCACCAGTGAAGTTCCTTCTTTAGACAGGAAAGAACAGGAACTACAAAGTCTAGAGGATGCACATGTTGAAGCCAAACTGATTTCAGAAACCACTTAAGTTTTCTCATACGGAATTTGGCTAGAGGAAACACAGGGATGACAGATGCCATAAATCCCACAGCTCTCAAATCCCTGGCTGTGACAGAGGAAGAAAATTTTGAAAGGAGGAAATGAGAGTCATGCCCTTGGGAGGAGGCAAAGATATCAGCATGGGTACAGTCTAAATCCTGCATCCCAAAAAAACATGGTCTTAAATAGAAGTCAAATAACTTTTTTGAAATTCGTGAACCCCAGGCTTTGCAAAAGGAAAAGCCACAATGAAGATTTTGTAAAAGGAACTCTAGACAGGATGCCTGAAACAGATCTTCCAAGTAAGGAAATACTTAGATCCCCTGAATCTTGCAAAAAGCAATGACAGGAGCTAGACATTTGGTGAATACCCATGGGGCAGTAGAAAGAACTGAAAATGCCAGGAAGCAGAGAAATGTAAAAACTTCCTGAAGGGAGGGATAAATAGGGAAATGGAAATAAGCATCCTTGAGATCCAGAGAAACCAGAAAAGTCTGATGAAGCAGCAAAAGAAATAAAGTTTGAAAGGATAACATTAAAAAGAAGGAACCTTCAGAAAAGTATTCAAGTCAGAAAGATCCAGAATGGGTCAAGTGCCCTCTTAACTTGGGGCCAAAACATTCTGGAATAAAAACAGTTCCCGCTTTGAGCAGCTGGAACCTCTCTAAAAGTTCCTGAAGAACCTCTAGAGGGCTCTTGAGATGGCAGAGGAATGCCTATTAAGGGGGGGGGGGGGGTTCCAAATCATGAAATACCCTTGGTGAATAATGGAAAGAACACAAAAATCTTGGGTTACGTTTAACCAAACTGGGAGAGAGAAGAATGATGGAGAAAGCAAAATGTGGCTGGAAAGAGTCTGGTAGAGAGACAGCACCTGGTTTATCAGGAAAAAAAAGGCTTCTGAGCAGTAGTCTGTGTAGATTTAGCTGAAGGAGCCCTCCTACCACCTTTTTTTTTTTTTTTTTAAATCTTAAGGACGATGAGACTACCTTCTAAGAAAAGCTGGTTAAGTAGGGTACTGCTTCTAGAATTTAGGCACTGGAGAAACAAAAAAGTTATCTAATCACTATAATGTTCCATCTGTGTTGTTTACCTTCGGTTATCCATAACAGATGGGTTTGGTTCCGATATTAGAACCAACTCTGCCATTACGACAACTCACACCAGCCAAAAACTCTCAAACTTCACCACAACCCAGAATTCCACTCTCTCAACTACCTCAGATTGAGTTTACAAAAAGTATCTCAACATATATACGTTTGCATATGTATATATGTATATATATATATATATATATATATATATATATATATATATATATACACACACACATACACAAATATATATACACACACAACGTACACAAAAATATATATATATATATATATATATATATATATATATTCACACACACCCGCACACATACATACACAAAATAATCTTATATATAATCCAGGGTAATCCAACGGAATAGGCTTGTAAAGGGTCCATGGCAATTGGCCTAGTACACACCTATGAACATATATATATATATATATATACATATATATATATATATATATATATATATATATATATATATATATATATATATATATATATATATATATATATATATATAGATATATATATATATATATATATAGATATATATATATATACATATATAGATATACATATATACATATATATATATATATATATACATATATATATATATATATATACATACATATATATACACATACATACACACACACACACACACACACATATATATATATATAGATATATATAGATATATATAGATATAGATATATAGATATATATATGTATATATATATATATACACACACACACACAGGTTCCTAGAAAAGGACCTTTAGGGGGTGGAGAAATGTACACCCACAGCAGAAAGTGTTTTAACCATTTAACCTTCTTGCACCTGGATCAAGTCTCTTTCACTTTAGAGCCAAACAAGGAAGTTCCATTACAATGAGCACAGACTAAAGAAGACTTGAATGGTTCTACAAAGTCACAGGCACATCCAGGTGCGTCTCCTTATGGCTACGCCAGTATCCGCTGTTCTATACTTCCCTTCGGATCTATGAGCGATCAGCCTCATGGACGAATTGGTCACAGACTCCAAGATGGCTAACTGGGAAGCAACTTTCTCTTGGACTCCCTTAGCTACAGCTCCTGCCAGGGTGTCTGAACTCTCTAATCAGATCCCACTGGAGTCTGGTGAACTGTACCAAAAAATTCTAGGAACTTATGGTGAAAGTCACAGCATAGACCCGCTTCCTAAACCTGTCCACAGCCCGAAACACCCTGTTGGGCAGATAGACAGTGGAACTCTCCTCAGCAATTTACTTTTTTGTAGCAGCCTCTATCATCACAGCATCTACAGACAACCCCTTAGCACACAACTGTTAATCTTTGGGAGTGGAAAGTATCTTACTGGGGTCTTTTGGGGATGGGCTCGATGGTGTCTGGAGCCTCCACTGTGAAATCAACTGAATGAGTTCATCAGTGGGCGGTGACACCCAAGAGGAAAATGGGCAGGCGCCGAACACCTGCTGGTAAACAGATTTCTCAGAGGAAGGGTTTTGGGACTTCCAGCCACCCCTCTGTTTTAAAATTTCCAAGATGTCTTCAAATGAGACATCTTCAGGAGGTGACTGTTTGGACCCTTCCCCCTCATCGAAATCTGTCTCCTCAAGTGACTGCTTCCGGGTGAGAATTAAAATGCTTCCTACTACACTTTTTCTGAGGGACCTCCTCAGGAGAATAAACTGGGGAGGTATCAGAAGACAGCTCCAAGAGAAATAACTGAACTAGAGGGGGGTAACCTGTTCCGAGGGGTAAGGGAATGACTGATTCTCTACAAGAATAAGGGCCCTCTGCACAGCCTCAAAAGCCAGCCCCCCTGAAGAGGGAAGGGAGTCCAGAACAGAGAGAGACTGCTTCAGAACCGGGGTCACTCCCCATTCCAAAGAACCCGACCCTAGACACAGAAGCCATAGGAAAACTAACTTGAGCCAAAACTAAGCAGGAATGGCTCCGAAAAAAATGGAGTCAAGAGCTGCCCCCCACCCACTCCAGAAGTGACAGGGTAGCTATGGCTCCAGGTGGTCTCCAGTTCAGAAATTACAAAAGAGCTCACGGTAATTACTGGCTGCAAAGAAGTAAAACTTCAGTGCTGGTACATTTTGTGCTAGGAGATTTTGAACAGAGAACTCAGACCTCTGAAGAGGTTAGAGGAGGAGTAGCTAGTGGTGTGAAAGAAGTTTTGGTACAAAGACCTGAAGGGGTTGGAACAGAAGGGGGGGCATGTAATCTCCATAGCCTACAAAATTTTATTCAACAGTCCCTCCAATTTGACTTCTGAAAGACTACTGGTGGAGCAGATGGACGACGTAGAAGGGGACTTATGCCCCTGCAAAAACACTTCAGGGAGCTCCCCAACAAAAGGATCAAGTGAAGGTGAGTATGTATTTCTAGGCAAAATAGTCTTAGTTGAAACAGTGAGGCCTTCAACATCAAAGGGCTCGAAAGGGCAATCCTTGACAGGATGGCCATTGGCACCTGAGTGCCCGCAGCAGAGACAGTACAGTTGTGTACACTTACCATAAATGTAGACGTTAGAGTGTATTCACTGTTGCAGTCATTACATTTGGGCAATCTGCTGGCAGGTTGTCCTCAGTCAGCCTGAATTCCAAAGTCTTAGGACCTGCGTCGGTTGCCATCTCCTCTTCTATGACGTCAGGTCATCAGGGGTATAAAACATGCAGCCGACGTCACTTTCTTTAGCTTTTCTTGCCCCAGATGTCAAGTGCCCCCAAAAAGGTAGCAAATATAGCTATATATCTATCTATATCTATATGGGTCTACTTCACATGGTCGACAGTTCATTTGATCGACATTTATTTGGTCGACAATTCATTTGATAGACAAGCAGTTTGATGTGGGGGGCTTTGCCCCCCACAACCCCCAATGTGGGGGGCTGTGCCCCCCACACACCCCCTAACTATATACATCAACTCCAGGGTCGCACAACATTAGGGAGGGGGGCAAATCTGCCTGTCGACCACATGAATTGTCGACCAAATAAATGTTGATCAAATGAACTGTCGACCATGTGAAGGGGACCCATATATATACATATCTATATCTATATCTATATATATATATATATATATATATATATATATATATATATATATATAGATATATATATATATAGATATATATACACACACACACATATATATATCTATATACATACATACATGCATCAATATAAAATTTACTTTTATCAACATGCAAATACACCACATAGGTTGTAGAAGATGGAGAAGGAAAGAAACTCCAGAATGACGGGGATGGCGGGAGGGTAACCTGGACTGCAACAGTGAATACACTTGAACATCTACATTTATGGTAAGTGTACACAACTGTACTATGTTCTTCGTGTTTCACTGTTGCAGTCATTACATTTGGGTAGAATCCCAAAGCTAAGGTTGGGAGGCTGGAGTTAAACAGCATTAGGTGCGGCTATAAGGCCCTGCAGAACTGCAGTGGCAAAGCCTGCCCTGGACTTAGAGTAGAGAGGCAAATGATAATGCTTTGTAAAGGTGTGAATTGAACTCCAAGTAGCAGCCTCTAGAATGTCTTTCATTGGTACTCCTCTGAGAATGGCTGCTGAAGTAGCTGCAGCTCTGGTGGAATGAGACCTAATGCCCTTGGGCACAGGTTTACCCATGGTGTAAGTAGCAGAAACGGATGCAGTGGCTTATCCACTTTGAAATTGCCTTTCCTTCTGATCCTGCAGCATATGTCACTAGTAATTGTTCAGTTTTTCTTAGAGATTTAGTCCTGCTCAAGTAAAATCTTAGCTGTATGTGTACGTCTAAGGAATGCAGAATTCTCTCCCCCTTGTTCTGCGGATTTGGATAAAAGGTTGGCAGATGAAATGTTTGGTTAAGAGCCACACTGGAAACCACCTTAGGCATAAATGTAGGATTTGTCCTCAGACACCATGTCTGGGTAAAATATGATAAAAAGGCTCTACAGCCATGAGAGCCTGTAGCTCTGAAACTCTTCTTGCTGAAGTAATTGCTAGTAGCAGAGCCGTTTTCCATGATAAGAACTTAATATCAGCGGTAGCAGCTGGTTCGAATGGAGGCAGGGTGAGCTTTTCCAACACATAATTGAGGTCCTATGCAGGCAATGGTGATCTTTTAGGAGGCCTTAAATTTTTGGCTCCTCTAAGATACTGCTTTAGTAAAGGAAGGGAAGGGATTGGTGGCTCTGTACTGTAATGAGCCAAAATGGCAGAGGCATGGATTTTAATTGATGAGAAAGACAGGTCTTTGTCAAGCATCTCAGTTAAGTATTGTAATATCTGAGGAATATTTGGTTCTGCTGTACAAGTTCCTTGTGCTTGATTCCAAGCACAGAATCTCTTCCATTTATCAGCATAAGATTTTCCAGTACTAGGCCTTCTGGCTTCCAAAATGACATCCATCACAGCTTTACTGAGAGGTGCTGTTTGTATAACTACATGATCAGCCATGCTGCCAGGTTCAGTGTCTGGAGTTGACTGTGCAGTATCGGATTGTTTTGTTGGGATAGTAGTTGAGGTCTTTCAGGTAAGGTCCAAGCTGGGTATTGAGACAAGTTCCTTAGGATTGGGTACCAGTATTGGTGGGGCCAGTCCAGGGCAATTAGTATCATCTTTGGTTTCTCTTGTCTGACTTGGGAGGATTTTAGGAAGAGGCGTCAGAGGAGGAAAGGCATAAACTGATAGGTTTTTCCAACTGAAGGATAGGGCATCCACTTTCCATGCTTGTCTGTGATAAGTCTTTGCGCAGAACCTTTTCAATTGATAATTTTGAGGGGAGGCAAATAGATCTATGTCTGGGCTCCCGCATTTCTCTGTTATGCTGAAGAGTTGTGGATTTAGTTTCCACTCGTGAGGATCCATAAGGTTTCTGCTTAAATCGTCTGCCAGAGTATTTTGCTTTCCTGGCAGGAATTGAGCTTGAAGATGTATTTGGTAGGTCAAAGCTGTGTCCCACAGTGCCATGGCTAATCTGCAAAGGGGGTATGAGTGTGTGCCCCCTTGCTTGTTTATATACCACATGACTGTGGTGTTGCCCGTCTTTATCAGTAGTTGTCCTGGATGAAGTAAGTCCTTGAAGGTTGTTAGGGCATTTTGAACAGCTAGCAGCTATTTCTGGTTGATTTGTAGATGCATTTGTTTTGGGGTCCATATGCCCTGAATGCATCTTCCTGCCATGTAGGCCCCCCAGGCATAATCTGATACGTCTGCTGTTAAGGTTTGGCTGGCAGGGGGTAGAGTGAAGGCCAGTCCCATGTTTTGGTGACATGCCTTTGCCCACCATAGAAACTCCTGTTGCAGGGAATGAGAGGAATCATTGTTTCCAGACTGTGTGAATGTTGACTCCATAAACGTTTTAGGTACCATTGAAGTTTCCTGATGTGCAGTCTTCCATATGGAATCAGTAGGATGCAGGATGCCATGAAGCAGACAGCATGTAGAATTTTTCTTGCAGATAACTGGGCCTTTGTTGCCATTTCCTTGAAATAGGTAGTCAGTTGTCTTTGTTTGTCTGGAGTGACATAAGCCATCTGGGCAGTTGTATTTAAGCTTGCACCTAGGAATGTTATCTTTTGAGAGGGTACTACTTGTGATTTCTTTTTGCTGACTGTGTAACCTAGGCATGTTAGAAGTCTTATCACAAACATCAGATGCTGTAACAGAATTCCTTGTTCTCTGCTTGTATGAGGCAGTCGTCCAAGTAGGGAAATATTTGTATTCCTCTCTGTCTGCAGTAAGCAATTACTGGTGCCAGGCACTTTGTGAAGACCCTGGGCACAGTAGATAAGCCAAAGGGCAGTGCAGAGAATTGGTAATGCTTTGAGCCAGCCTTGAATCTGAGGTATCGTCTGCATGATAGTCTGATTAGGACATGCCTCTTTTAGGTCTAAAGTCACGAGCCAAGCCTTGCTGCCCAGCATGGGCAAAAGCTGTTGTAAGGTCAACATCTTGAATTTTGGTATATCCAGGAAAGCGTTTAGAATAGATAGGTCCGGTATTGGTCTCCATGCTTTGTCCTTTCTGGGTACCAAGAACAGTCAAGTAAAATCCTTGTCCCTGCTCTTGCTGTGGCACTTGTTTTTGAGCCTCTGCCCATTGATGTTTTGGCAGGTCTGGCCAACCGTTTGCCCTTGGCAGGGTATGGAAATGGAACTTGTAGCCTTGTGACACCATGTCTAGAACCCATTTGTCCTGGGTTATAATGCGCTAATTTTGAGAAAAAAGTGCTAGTTTCTCCCCCCTAAGGGTGTTGCCAGAAGATAAGTGCTTGGTGCAGGCAGGGGGAAGTCATTGGGGCTGTTTCCTGTATAATTGTGCTTTGTCTTCTCCACCTTTGGAGGTAGAAGCACGCCACTGCTTAAGCCTGTAGGATCCTTGCGGCTGTGATCTACCCCTTTGAGGTGTGTCTGAGACTGGAAAGGACCAATTCTTTGTAGGCCAGTGTCTGCTAAATCTAGGTGGCTGTACCTGTAAAAAATCCTTGACCGTTTGCATAGATTTAGCTTTGTCCTCCATTTTCTTTAACACCTCTTCTGCCTTAACACCAAACAAGCTATCATGTTGTAAAGGAGCATCTAATAATTTTGCTTTAACATGGTCAGGCAGAGTTTGTTCCTTTAACCAAGCGTGCCTCCTAATGTCAGGACCTGTAACAGCGGCCCTGCAGGAGGGCTCCAGAGAATCAAACCCACATTGCAAAGTATGCTTTCCAACTTGTTCAGCTGCATGCAATAAATCCTGCATTTCTTTGCTTTCTGCACAAACAGAATTTGCAATCATTTTCTGTTTAAACAGTGTCATGATATATTGCTGATATTTAAGGATATGAAAATGGCAATTTAAGGCACTTGTAGCCAAAGTAGCAGATGTGTAAATCTTTTTTCCCCCATCTATCCAGTGCCCTAGAATCCCTGTCAGAGGGGGTAGGGTTTTTTGGAGTAGAAGCCTTGACCCCTTTGGGACCCTGAGAAATAGTTTCTGGGTCTGCAGTAGGGTTTTTGAAAAGGAATTTATGAGAGTCAGGGACCCTGTAGTATCTGTCCAACTTAACAGGAACTGGAGGTAGAGAGTCAGGGGTCAGATTAGACTCCAAGAACACATCATCTGCAATGTCCAACACAGGTGAAATAGCTAGAGGCCTGTGTTGAGGTAGTAAAAGGAAGTCTCTGAGCATTTTCTTAGATTCTGAAAAATCCTGGCTCTCCCAGTGGAAGTGCTCCCTCATAGTATGCAAGATTTCCCCAAAAGAGTAGTCCTGAGGAGGAGAAGCTGAAGGAATTGATTCTTCAGCATCAGAATCCTCATTGGGGCGGGGGGGGGGGGGGGATATTCCTGATCAGAAGAGGAATCAGATGAAATGCAAACCTGATCTGAAGATTCAGTCTGTCTCTTGCCTAGGCCCTAGGGCTGATAGCCTAGTACCAACCTATGAACAAAAACGGAGGGTAATGCTACTCAATGCTACAAGTCTAAATCTCAAAATGTACTCACTCGAGGCACTCCTTAAAATGGAGAACATCAATATCTGTGCAGTGACTGAGACCTGGTTCAAGGCTCCAGAGAGGACCCTTGCACTACCAGGTCATAACTCGTACCACAATTTTCGGCCATGTAACCTGGACTAGAACACCAAAGGCAGAGTGGTGTCCATATTCATTAAGGATATCCACACCTCCAGGCTAGTTGCTCAGCATAATGCATCCTAGGTTATCCAAGTGCAAAACTGCAATCCAAATTGTAGCTCGCTACAGATCCCCCACCATGCCCCAGGATTCTCACTCCTCTTTTCCTGATGTACTGGAATATATTACGGTTCAGCCAAACACCCTAATAATGGGCAATTTCAACTACCCCACCATTAACATGGGAAAACTACTAGTGTACCAACTCCCTCACAGAACGCTTCATGAAATTCATAAACTCCAATTCCCCTGGACCAGCTTACACACACCCCCCACCAGGGGCAACAATATCCTAGACTTAGTCATTACCAACATGAGTGATCGGTGTTCCACATGTAAAGTCAACTCCTCGTTGGTCTGATCTGACCATAAGCTAATCACCCCTGATAGCCACATCCCGACCCCACCACCCATTAAGGAAACCACAGTAAAAAAATGTCTCCAAAGCCAACTTCATGCTTCTTAAGACAGAAGTGGTGAACTTCCTGACAACCATGCAGATGGACAATACAGTTACAACTGCCGAATCCTACACAAATGCACTGTAGAAGCATAAGCACTTACATGAGTGCATGGATCATGCTATCCCAAACAGAACCAAGACGCTAACCACCAAAAAAAAAAGAAGCCAATATGGTGGTCCCCAGCCATAAACAAACTGTACAACAGAAGGAAGAAATTGTTGCAAAAGAGAGTAAAATCCCTTGAGAGGAGGAGCTCCCTGGTCAGCCTCAGTAAGAAGCTGAAACCCCTTATAAGATCCTCCAAAGCTAGCTATGAAAACAAAACCGCCACTGATTCTAAGGACAACCACAAAGAATTCAATAGCTATGTCAAGAATCTCAATGGCAACACCCAGATCTGCTCTGAGTTACAGCACAACGACACGACAATTATAGAACCAACTAATATTGCCAACATCCTGGCAGAACTTTATACCCCCCTCTCACCCCCTAAAGGGCCCATATCTATACAGGAAGAATGCAGAGTCCCTGTAATCACAACTAAGCAGGTAAAAGCTGCACTCTCTAAAGTCAAAAACACAGAATTCATGGGACTGGACAACATCCCAGGCTGCATTTTACATGAACTTCAGAACAAACTGGCACTCCAACTAAGCACCATGTTCAATCGTAGCCTCACATGAGGCTTTGTGCCCACTGAATGGCGTACAGCAACAGTTCTCACTCCACAAAGTGGGTTCCACCACTGATCCCGGGAACTACAGGCCTCTTAGTCTGACGAGCCTGGTGTGCAAGGCCATGAAACTCAGACATTGGTAACCTCCAAACTCTGGATCCCACCCAGTTCGGGTTTGTGAAAGGCAGATCATGCCTCCTGAACCTGATCGACGACTTTGAGGAAGTCACCAAAGCTGCAGATGAGGGTAAGGTGCTTCAAACAACCTATCTTGACCTCGCCAAGGCTTTCGACACCATCCCCCATTCTGGAATTATAGCTAAACTCAAAAAACTAGGTATAAATCCCTACGTCACAAGATGAGTTGCCAACTGGCTCACTGACAGAACCCACACTGTAAAAGTAGCACACTCCAAATCTGACCTCAAACCAGTGACAAGTGGAGTACCACAGGGTACAGTCCTGGGACCTCTCCTGTTTGGTATCTACTTCTCTGAAGCACAGGCCAACACAGAAGGCTTCTGGCTAATGAAGTGCGAAGATGACTGCAAACTAGGAGTCATAGCAGAGTCCCCAAATGATGTGAAAATCCTACAGAAGGGCCTTGGCCTGGGGGACCCCCAAAAAAAAAAAA